>NC_136884.1:33820351-34220351 GCF_949152265.1 Phoxinus phoxinus | reverse complement strand
TTTTTGCTACTTTATTAAAAAAGTGTTCACATGTAAATCAACTACAATTACAATTTTGACAATATTTCAAATGTTGGCTAATCTTTCTTTTTTTAAAGTATCATACATATTTCAAAGTTAAGGATTCATTAGTTTGATATAGCCTAACGTTACATTGGAACAAACACTATAACATCTTAGTTGATGAGTTTATTTTTGACAAAACATATTTAAAGGTATAGCGGAGGATTTTCTTTTTCCGGGTGGGTAGCCTATACTATTGGTCCACCTGTAGTGTGTCAATCATTCTGGTGATATGTTTACGTAAGGCCGTCGTACGTGCTCGTCCCTATGTAGTTTTCGCTTTCTGCGCATGCGCACTTTCAGGTGTATTATGTGTGATGAGTTACGGTTTCAGCCATTCCTTTGAAAAAGGCTGAGGGTCGAAAGAGAAAAAATGTATATGAAGTGTATGATAAGAAGAGAAAGGCCGCAGAATATAGAAACAAGACCAGAGTGATTTTGGGTGAATATTTCACACGCTGGCGTGCGCTAGAAGCACAGGTTGGGCTTCCCACTGATGCCGCAGTCGCGAAGATTCTACTAGACAGGTAAAGTTTGTCATGCTATTTGGAGAAATCCATTTAAAATCACTGCTAGTAAAAGTTAATGTAAGCTATGATTAGTGATGCTAGCCCTGGCACAAGTCATGCACCGCGTAGACACGGTAAACATCTCAATTTGGCAAATAGAGTGTTGCGCATGTGCATTTCTAAAAAAATTGGAGAGGGCGGGTCTTTTCTAAAATTAGGAAAGATCCTCCGCTATACCTTTTAACATATGAGCAGAAACTGGCTAACAAAAGCATAACGTTATTTGATGTCTATTTTACAGTAAAAACTTTATAGTCTATCCAAAACTAGTCACAACTTGTAGCAACAGCGCGCATATATGCCGTTCATTTATCACGCACAGAAACGCGATTCATATCACAGTCTTTTTGCGGGTTACAGACACTATTCCATATCGCGATTACAACAAAGCATATAAGAATAAAAAACGTACTACTAATCCTCAACTGGATCCATTTCTCCTCGAAGTGAAACCAGCACTTCTGAGGTAAATTTCCCAGGATTATTCCTCACAGCCTCGCAAGTTGACATAGTAAATTCATCTGATTAAACTTGATGTGTTTTATTGAGCTGATGTGGGCGTTGTACACGTTTATATACACAATTGTTGAATGCTTTTACTAAGATTTCAGGTACCATCTAAATGTAAGGAAATGTTGTAATTATTGTACTAAAAGCTTAAATAAAAAAAATAAAATAAATTGAGGATAATTGTGTTGTATCAAGTTAACAAAATACATGTTAAAAAAAAAAAACTACGGTATTAATTAAAACACATTGCACATTTTAAGGACAAGTTGTAGATTTCAAAACAACTTTAATTTGTAGAAGAGAAATGTGTGAAAATGATTTCAAAGCTTCAGATACATAGTGTACATAAGTTACACATTTAAAGCAAAGCATTTTACAACCATCCTGGTCACACAGGCTCACCTACATAGTTTTAATAAAACAAAACATTTCCTTGAATTTAAATTCTTCTACAACCTATACAATCAAAGATCACTGAAATATACATAATATATGCCCTGAATTACTATTAATAGGATTTCTGATTAATTTCATGAGTCATGCAAAGAATTCGTTTTTTTTCATATTCGTTTCTGATTCTTGTTTATACTGGTTAGGCATGAGTCATGCAAACCAGTATAAACGGTGTGCCGGTTTCAGAATTGGTGATGACGGTTATGATGTGAGTCAAATGTGACGGTTCGTAACATAACCGTCGGTTTTTTTTTTTATCCTTAAAAAAAAAAAAGCAATGAACATGCTTTGTTTTAAATAAATCACACACACTAAACAAATCCTTTTAAAAACGTAGGCTGCTTAAATTATATAAGAGCTGCATAAAAATGAATGAGTAGGCCTAAATTACAAATGATAAAATCTACATACCTTTATCAAAGAAAAAAAAAGTCGAACAACGATTGTTGTGATAATACCTTAATTAAACTAACTAAATACAGGAAACAAAAAAAGGGCAATGACATTTTAAATTCCTAATCTTTTTCGACTTCAAAGTTCCGTCACAGGAACACCAACATGTTCACTTTACTCGGTTTTAGTGACGATCAGACAGGGGTAGCTATGTTACCCGCAGTGCTAAACACTCGCTCTGATGCTGTGCTTGTAGCACAAATACACATGTATTTACGTGCCAATTTTGCTAAGAGCGGATAGCGTGTGTCTCCCCACCATGCTAGTGGATTAGCCGTAGAGTCAATTGGTTCTTCTTGGAGATAGCGGGTTAACTCCGTGTCAGCGCGCGCTCTGATCGGTAAAGGGGCAGATATTTCAGACCTCCGTTTATTAGGGAGATCTCCAAGATTTCTCAAAGCCGCACCCGTCTAGAAAGGATGTAGCAAAGATATTTAATGCTAATGCATGAGGCATAGGCATAGTTTCATTCATTTACGATGAGATGCGCTCTAGTTCACAACGCAATGCAAGTGAACGCGGCGCGCCGGCGCCTCAATGTCACGGTTATTATATTGTCTGCTATATTATTAAATACATGCAATTGGTTGATGAAACATTTATTAAAATTCAGGTACAATTTGTACAAAACGAAATTCGCTTTAAGGAAAGGCTTACAAAGCAAAACTTATATGAAGTGGTAAAAATCATTTTTGACGATTTACAAAACAAAACTTCATTAAGTGGTAAAAACCATGTCTCCCGATGTATTGCGCATTTAATTTTTTTTTTTTTTTTTTATGTTTGTAAAAAATATTTTAATAACACGGTTTTGGCGGTTATAGAGTTCTAATGACGGTGTTTAACTATAACCGTCGGTCTCACGGTTATATACTAACCGTCACACCCCTAATACTGGTAGAAACACTTTCTAGTGTAGTACGCAGTAGTTGGAGGTGTGCTGAGGTTTTCAGCCAGCCACCCCCAGAGTCTTTCGCAGGGCAGAAGACCCACAGCAAAGTGCAGCGGATCATCTTTCATCAGGTTTCTGTAGAACGACAGATACTTCGTCATAGCTGGGGTTTGCCGAATAGTAGGCTCGTGCTGTGGAAATGAGAGTATAAAGCATCTTCAATGAACTCAGAAGCATTTGGAAATTTTAAAGTCGTAGTTTTTTTTTTCTTTTCTTACCGTAAAAAAGAATTGGTTGAGAATTAAGTCTGAATAATTTTTATAACTTGAGTATCTGCCATTCATGAATTTCTTGAGGTCAACAGGCAGGATTACTTTAGCACTCATTTCCTTCAACATTTCCGTCACCCTCAATATGTAATTTATGTCTTGTATTGTGAAGCTGATGTATCGCTCTGCCTGCAGACTACCATTCTGCATTTTGTTTAGGAAGTCCACCTGGATTGTCTCAAACGCAATGTCTGTGCTGTTCTCCCAGAGCGATTCATAAACATCTTTCACACATTTAGTTTCCAAACTGTCACTCGGGCAGCTACAGAACGTGCTCCTGTTACACACACAAACCATTACTAAACTGAATTCTTAGACAAGAGGGTTAATCAAGAGGTAATTGTTACTAGGTGAGACAGTTCAATTAAACTTCTCATGCATTTCTGATTAGCAAAATGCCTAATATCAAGGAAGAGTCATTATATTAAGATATAATTTATTATAGAAATAAATTAGAGTGTTTTAGATTGGATTGTCCAAATGATGTGTAAAAACAAAATTGAGTAATCATGCCATAGTTGCTGTATCATGCAAGTAAAACAACTTACCTAAAACATAAGACACTAAAACAAAGAAAGGCCACAGTCTTCATGTTTCTTGGGTCTTGATGTCAGGGTTCGTGCAGGTTTCAGTAAGTCAAATTTAAGAACTTTAAGACATTTTAAGACCATAAAGATTTAAATTTAAGACCTACATGACGCATTAACCAGCAAATAACAAATACAATTAGCATCAATATGCACTTTTTGTTTACATAAACATTAAAATAATAACAGAAAAAAATGATGGCTAGATTTTAAAAGAGTGTCTTGCAACATGTTATCTACTAAGTTCAAATAAAGTTTTTACAAAAGAGGTTTTATAAAAAGATAAACCTCACGTATTTCAGCCTTTAAATATTTTTTTATAGAATGTGTCAAAAAAAAGATAAATTACTGACATTTACAATGCAGATTAGCCTATCTTTTATTATTAATAGTAAGATTTGGGTCCGATTTTCCCTTTGCGTCTGGCGTTGCTATGCAACCATGCACTGCGCTCTCCACAACGACAGTAGCTAGCTAATGGATTTCCACTGATAAACGCTTGCTGTAGCCATTATTTATTGACGGAGAAGAGAAAAACACCTGTAGTGTTTGGGTCACGGTGCACCCCCATCCTTCATGTTGACTGAGCTTTCAATGTTGTTACGGAAAGGGTGAAGCGGATTGGTTGGTTCTTGTCACACAACCTGCGGTCCGCTTGCAGAATTCTGAAAAGTTTAGCTTTATTTTTTATCTCGCTCCACCTGGAAAAAACGCCCGCATTGCTTCTAATATGAGTGCGCTTTGCCGCGCGCCTAAATTTGAAATAACAAACTTGAGCGCGCAAATGACGCAATATGTGAACGGCCTCTTTGGTAGCTACCGCCAATCAGGGCACGAGCTGCTGGGAGCTCGCGAGCGATGTTTTGGAGACCTCTGCTACAGCTCCGCTTTGTAGGCTACGACTCAATACTTTTTTGCTACTTTGTAATTTTGACAAAATTAAATTTAAGACCTCGGATGAAAATCTGGCCGTTTTTAATACGTTTTAAGGCCTTAAATTTAAAGTTCAGAATTTTAGACTTTTTCAAGACTTTTTAAGACCCCGCGGGAACCCTGTGATGTGCACTTGTCTTTAGTTCTCTTTGACTCCCTCAAATCTCCAATCCGAGCACTACAGTTTCTAGAAAGATACATATATACACTTGATTTTATTGGGTAATACATACTGTAGCAACGCCTAATGTTTTTGTAATCTCTACAGAGATGGATTAGATTGCCTGTATGCTGCCCTGCCCTGACAAAAGCCTTAATTGTTAAATATAAAATGTCCTTGTTAACGCCTTCCTTGTTTTCCATGTCAGAAAGTGTCACTGCAGATGAATGTGCAGAATTGCCTAATAACGCTGTTAGACACCTTTGAGAAGTACTGTTTCTGCTGTTAGAAGTGTGCAAGAAACTGCAGAGTTTCGTTAAATGTAGCCATTTAGGTTTAAAAAGACATTAAGCATATCCCCAAAGCTAAACATAGCCACTTAAAAATAAATAAATAAATAAAATAATGTTGTCACCATGAATTACATACAAATACTCCTAAGATCAAGTTGTTAAAATACATCAGCAAGGAATATACAGTTTGTACAGTATAAAACTCATTATTTCTGTGAAAATTCCCTGTAAAACATGGAAACCCAATGTGTGTGTGTGTGTTTAATGTATTTGTAAACAGTTTAAGGAACACTGAATATAAATGCAATTAATGTCTAATAAAGGTTGGTTTAAAGCACTTAATCAGTGTCATTTTCCCATTTTCTGTGACCCTATCTAAAGTGAGAACTATTTACTGTTAATATGTTGTTAAAAAAAATGTTTAACTCTTTGTATATATGAGCTAATTAAACAATAACAGTTTTTAAATTAAAGTGACAATGAATGAAAAACTCTATTTGTATATAGTCTATGTGTGACTGTGTGTGTGTAGATGGAATCACACTGAGAGCAGGTGGATGGTTACTCAGATCACTTTACTGGGCCTGTGACAGACAGACTGGGACAAACACGACCAAAAGCTGGTTAAAATGTACATCAGTGCATCAAAGTCGCTCAATGTCAGCAGTGAGAGATGTGAAAGTCTGCTGAATACATTTCTACAAAGTAATCGTGAACATATAGTGGACTAAAACTCAAAATAAAACATACATTAAAGAAATAAAATATAAATCACTTTCTCTGTTCTCATTTCTCATCTATTCACATGAATGCAGAAAACTATAAACTTAAGTAACCATCTTTTACATATTTTGTATAATTGAAATACAGAAAGAAGAAAAACTGCAACCTAAAATGGCGCAGTTACACAATTCAGCACGTGCGAGCACATAACACACGTGTTAAAGCTAATGCTCAACTCGGCCAACACATTTCCACACAGAACATGACAAATCCAAATATCACACATACCTGGGACAAACACGACCAAAAGCTGGTTAAAATGTACATCAGTGCATCAAAGTCGCTCAATGTCTTGAAAGAAATAAACAGAGATACTGAGTTTACAAGCAGGTTACACACATCATTTTATCATCGCATATATTACATGACTCCACTGACAGAACTAAGAACTGACAGACACATAAAATAAACTCGTGTGTAGTATAAAAGTCCAACCTTACACTTCGAAACAATCTAAACTCAGTTTATGACGCAGCAGCTATTGATGCGACTTACCAGCAGTGAGAGATGTGAAAGTCTGCTGGTGGTGACGTAGCTCCGCCCACAATATCACGCACACAAATGCAAGGGACGTAACAGCCAATGTCGAGTTGTCCAATCAATGCATGAATTTAACAACATTTAAACTCCGTTACATATGTATTATCTGCAGTTTATAAAATATTAATTAAAAGTTTTAAGTACTTAATTGCTATAGTTATTATAAAGTTGTCTGTCTAATAAAGGTTGGTTTAAAGCACTTAATTCATTTTCCGTTAATTAATTAATTTACATTTTCCGTGACCTCATCTAAAGTGAGAACTATTTACTCCTAATAACTAATTAACAATTCTCTTCTGAACTCTCTGTATGGCCGCGGGTGCCATTTCATTTTTTTGAAACAAAGAACACAAGGTCATCTTAATTGTTACAAAATCAAGTCACAAAATATTTCCAGCATCTTGATATACAATATCACACTTTCCTCAATGGTTTATGTACATTTTCTGGTATTTTCCCCAGATATAATGTAGTGAACGAATAGTCAAACTCGCCAGTCTGATAGATAACCAGAGGATATGGCTAAAGCAGTTCAACAATGCCGCAACACTCTTGCTTTTGTTAAAAAGTACCCATGTAGCCCCCTACAGTTACCCATATAACAACTTAGTTAAAGCCCAAACAATAATCAGAGGTTATAGCTAGTACATTAAGACAATGCTGCTTCAACGCTTGCTATTACTTTAATAGTATTTTATCTAGCCCCCTATTTGCGACTACATAGCAACTTAGTTAAAGTCAAGCAGTAAGTCAGGAATCTAGAATCGCACCAGGTGTGCCTCACGCTCCATCTAAACTGGGATCTAGTATGTACTTAACCCTGGACTCAGATTTTGGAAACATAAGACTTCACTTAAATGATACCAAACATGTATAGTGTTGTATGATAATTGTTCACATTAAACCATATTGATTTTTGGGAAAGAGATGTAGATTAGGATGATGTTTAGGTGAGACTTGCGTCTCGAATGGTGATTCTAATTTCACGAGAGAGTTCAAATGTTAATTTCCAGAAAGGTCCTTAGTCTTCTCAGGGATTGGTTGTTCCTCAACCAGACTGCCTGGCATTTTGTAATTTCTCAAGTCATACAATATATTTAATGAAAATACAGTCCAAGTATTCAATCTGTTATAGCTCATTTCAGCTAGATTTTTATTTCCAAGTATCGGCTGTGTATCTCTGAAACTTCTAGTGTTTTTCATACATCGACTTTCTAAGGGTTTCAATTGTGCAGGATAGTAGTCCTGAAGACATGTTAGAGCTCTCCCTCCCTTTTCTTTTGCCAACTGCTTAGTCATAAGTGCCTATCCTTTTACCATTCATGACAAACCTTGAAATCATACCATCCCAGTCATTAAATTGTATCAGTAAAGTATCTGATTTTAGGTATTTAACTCTTGAAGCTCCCACATTTTTTTCCAAAGTATGGTCTTTAACTGATCTGAGCCAGTACATAAATAAAAATCTCATAAAAATAAATGTAGCCAAATTATTTAACTACAGTTGCATACACTGTGTTTGTGGTAAACCTTTATATTTTTCATGGCAAATATTGTAGCTACAAAAATATGCTGACAGTCAACAAAAAAATTTAACCTTTTTATTAGAAATTTTACACTTTTTATTAGAAATGGAGATCCTGAAAAATTATTTCTTTTTGAAAGTCCTTAACTTTGTGTCTCAATGTAATTACCCCGTACCTCTGAGAAATCTTTTATTTGATATATTTTTTATATCTGGAGTTTTGATGAAGCATATGTTGAAATTCAATGAAAGGAACATATAATCATCTTCAGATCAATGACTATCAATAGTTTTATGAACCAGAGTCTTAGTTTGAACTAATTAAGGACAGTTTATGTTCACTTTTAATGACAAATACTTGAGTACAATAAAACAAGATGTACACATTCATAAAATGACACAAATTATACATACACATACACTTCATATTTAAATGTATTTGGTGATTTGTAGATCACATTTAATAGATTAACACTCGTGAAAATATTTGCAATTGGTTTGTTTGGGTTGCAGAGCATGCTGGGTAACTGACCACACTACAGTATATAAAGCGATAGTATTTCAGTCAAGTGTGTGTCTGATGTCTGTGTTGTTACTCGTAGGCTTTTTAATCTCACGCAGACACACTGAGGAGTTTGAGCCATAAACCCCAAATCCAGCACAAAGAGACTGAGTAAATGTGGATGTGAATGTGTGTAAGTGTGTGAGTGTGTGTGTGCCAGAGACACTGTAGAAGGACAGAGTGCCGGCTGACAAATCCACATACACTCCGACTCTCCTACAGTCGCGGGAAGGAACATGTATGCCAGTAAACATATTATTGTGCCAGACAACGAATGCGTCATCAGAGCAGATCAGACACCAGGGGCCCTATTTTAACGATCTGAAACGCAAGTGTCAAAGCGCAATGCGCAAGTAACTTTGTGGGCGGATCCCGGCGCTGTTGCTATTTTCCCGGCGGGATACACGACTCTTGCGCCCGGCGCAAATCTAAAAGGGGTTGGTCTGAAGTAGCTTCATTATTCATAGGTGTGGTTTGGGCGTAACGTGAAATAAACCAATCAGAGCGTCCTCTCACATTCCCTTTAAGAGCAGACGCGCTTGTTCCACGGCGGATTGCTATTATAACGGCGGGTTTGCCAGGCGCACGCCAGGAGCGGTTCACAGCCGAGGAGGCCGACGTTCTCGTCAGGACCGTAAAACACAGAGAAGTGACAATGGGCTTAATTAATTTGCTTGCCCAAATTAGCTTCGGTTAAACAGACATATAATTTGGGTAAATGTGTAGCCTAATCTAGATTTTTTTTTTTAAATCTAGATAGATCTTTTTCACATCTTCACGAACACAACAATGATTTCCCTCGTGTGTTAATATTTTTCCTTGTAATAATGTATGATTTGCAAAAATGAAAACTGCTGCGTCTGTTTATATTAGAGAATCAAAGTGGATGCGCGTTAACACACTACATTATGGCCAAGCACGCGCCCTTAAAATACCATATCACTAACGCGCAACGCGCCACTGTCTTTAGACTGTTTTTTTCTTGGTCAGTAGCGCAATTGCTTTCTAAAACTGGAAAATAGCACCATGGAAGTTTTGCGCCGGAACACGCCTTCTCTTTGCGCTGAACCGCCCCCGCGAGCGCAAGTTCATTCCCTAATTTACCAACGTGCGTCTGTGGAGGGAAAAGTCCGCTGTGCGCGGGTGCAAAATAGGAATGATACATGCGTCGGTGTTCAAAGTCAATTGCGCTGGGTGCAAGATAGGGCCCCAGGAGTTTTCATTGCGTCCAAACACAGAGTTATTGCCTCCTTTCCTACTGATTCCTTTATATGTCACTGATATAACAGCATCTCCACTCCATTCAGCCTCCCAGTAACAGCGTCCAGACAGACTCTCTCTACACAAAACCTGAGACCACTCATCAAATCTCTCTGGAAGATCAGGATATGGCTGATACTCTCTCACATGTGTCACCTTCCTGTTCTCCTCAGACAGAATGAGACGACTGTTTGCTGTGTTTGGATCTAGTGTGAGATCACAGGCATCTGAACACAAAAAAGAGAGACAACAAGACAACAATCACCAAAGGGTATGTGTGTGTGTGTGTGTGTGTGTGTGTGTGTGTGTGTGTGTGTGTACGTACATTTGTACAGTCCGGCTGTAATCCGGAAATATCCTCCATTATCCAAACTATAAAACACACACAGCCACATTAAATCAGTAAATGCACACACAAAGAGAGAGAGAGAGAGTAAAGTGGAGGGCTAGGTAATTAATCAAATTATATTTTCAGTTATGATTTTCGGCTTCCAATGATTGTAAAGAAATAGATAATCAAGATAATATGACATGCTAAAACATGCTAGCAAATTGTTCAAACATGTTAGCAATGTAAAGCAAAGTATTAATCCCCTGGGGTCGACAGACGTGCCGGCACATTCTGCTGGATTTTTTCTACATAACAGTGGAAACAATTTAAAATATTCTGTAATTTTTGGTCATACAGATAAGTGTAATATATATATATAAGTGTAAGACTTCTTTCTAAATTAGTCTAAAGGGTCTACTTTTTTTGTACTCTCACAATAACCTAACTTTGTGCTTTCGAAAAATAAAGAAAATAATCAGGGTGCGTTTTCTGCCGAATTTTTTTCTGTAAAATTTCTTTCTGAAACACGTCACAAAAATGTACTTAAAATCAGCAAATACTTGCCACACAGACATGAGAGATATGTCTTTAGAAAGCTTGCAGTGTCATATTGAAAATTAATATTTATGTAATCCGTATGAAACCAACAAGAGGGTACAGTTTACCACGTCTCTGCTCATTAATGTGACCACACGGTAATCATCCATGTGAGCCATGCAAACCTGTAAACGCACCCATCACCTCAATAAACAAACAATCAAACTTGTTCAGTTTCATGTTTTTTTTTTATTGAGTTTAGAAGAAGATGCAATGTAAGGAATTTTCTTTTTAATTTTCTGAAGAAAAATAATGTGACGCTACGTGTGACTTGATCCAGCAGAGGATATCATTTCTGATCATTTTTCTTTTATTATTCTTACATTAATTAACGTGTTATTGTTAGCTTACATAAACTTATACACATTTTACTAAGTAGACTTTTATCAAACTATATTAGGAGGCTAAAATGATTGAAATCGAAAAATCTATTTCAGTTTATTAGATCCAATACTCAATAAATTACTGAAGGAGTTGCTCCCTGTAGCAGAAGAGCCCTTTCTCAATAGTATTAACTCGTCTCTAACTCTGGGTTATGTCTCTCAATAAAACCACACAACTAGATCCAAATGAATTAATTACAGACCCATTTCAAGTCTTCCATTAATGTCGAAAATAAAACTAGAAAATGTTTTGTTCAAAGTCTGTTCAATTGTGTTCTTTTGCCAAAAAAAGAGAAGATATTTGTGTAAAATTTAAGTCAAGATTCAGGCCCTGAAACTGTTTCTTGGTCAGAATCTAGAAGTAATTTGTAATTTTAACAAGGCTGCATCTCGATCAGTGGCTGTTCTAGATTGAATTACACCCTGGGCAAGACCCCCTTCGAGCGCCCCATAACTCTCATATTAAAGGGGTTATATAATGCCATTTTTGTACAAGTTAATAGGATTCTTTAGGGTCTAAATGAAAAGTTTGTAATATATTTAAATTAAAAATTCTCATTAGTATTGTAAGAAAACACTCCTTTTACCTGGTCAAAAACAGCTCTGTTTTCAGCACGCCATTTAAGTGCATGTGTCTTTAAATGATAATGAGCTTTGCTCACCCGCCCCTCTGTTCTGTGGGGCGTTGACACAACACACGTGGAGTGTTGCCTTGACAACAGTTGAAGGTATATTTTGGAGAAAGAGTGGCAGCGGGAGTCTCTGAGGACACATCTGTGCAACCGTATCAATTTGAAACGGAGTCAGACCCGGAACAAGATGACGGCCCGAAGGAGTTTGACAATTAAGGTAATGTCACTTTAATCTATCTTTGTATTAGTGTTGTCAAAAATATCGATATTTCGATAAATATCGATACTGAAATGTCTGAACGGTACCAATACTAATTTCCCGAAGTATCGATACTAGCCGAGTCACTTTCACTTCTCTCCAAAGGCGCTTTGACAAACACCACACATGACCGCACTCGTCTCATTCGATCTGGTTAAATAGCAAAAGTGAAGTGAATGGAAAGATGGCAAGTGCGGCGCCCCCGCGACACGCTACACACCGCGAGCGGGCATGTCGGAGAATTGTGCGGACACGCGTTAAAAAACACTGCGAGTGGGCATGTCAGAGAATAGTGCGGACACACGTTAAAAAACCACAGCGTGAGCGGGCATGTCGGAGAATAGCGCGGACACACACTACACACCGCGAGCGGGCATGTCGGAGAATTGCCCCCACTGCTAAAAAAAAATCCTAAAGGAAACACTGCAACTCTTCTCATTTTAACATTTCTAAAACATTAACCAATATGGCCTAGTATTGTTGTTGATATGAGTGTGTGTTGTCTTGTTTTTTCTCCGTAATTCTTAAAGTTAATATAATCTGACTGAGGAATCTTAGACAAGTAAATATTTTAACTTTGGTCAAATGTAAATTAACTTGTGCCTATTTAACTGTATAAAAAAATAATATAAAAAAATCTGCAATTTGCCTTCATTAGCGATTATCATCAATTTGATTACACAGATACTAATTAAACAAAACTGACCTAGACAATGACATCTCTGAATTCAATAATGAAATGCCTTTAACCCTCTGGGGTCTGAGGGGTTTTCTGGGTCCTGGAGGTGTTCTGACATGCTCTAACATTTGTGCTTATTTCTGTTACTAGTGACATTTTTATGGTTAAAGTCTTATTACATTGTATTCAGCACAAACTCTGCTACATTAATACGTCAGCAGCATGCATGTAAAATTTTGTAGTTTTGAGATATTAACATTTATGCGTGGTTTGTGAAAATGACACAAAAAAAAGTAACTGATATAAGGTCATGGAACCCAAACTGATTATTTCTTCACAAGACTTTTGAAAATTGTATCATGCCTAGAATATTTGCTCCAAAACTATGTGAAAATCACCCTGAATACTCATTCAGATAAGACAATATATTTATTTAAAATTTGTAAGACATGTCTTGTGTAAGAAAGCTTTATTCGAGTATGTGTAAACCACCCCATGAATATTGAGTGTTTCACACTTGAGAGAGACAAAGATCCTCCCATAATGGCCCTATTAGGAGCTCGCAGGGCCTATGAGGAACTTTGAACAAAGAATGAGGAGATTTAAAAAAGAACGGCTTTTTGATCGTTTGGATTTATTTACAACACAACATAATCCAAAGATACACAACAAATGGCAAAAAAAAAAAAAACATTATTTAACACACTGAACTAAAGACAGAGACTTAACCAGTCACACACATTTGTGCTATTCCTGAAACATAGTCCATACCTGTCATTTCCAAAGTGTTTGATTTTTCACTTTACCATGTTCTGCTCACGTTGAAGTCAGCAGGACTGGTACCTAAAAAAAATAAAAAAATAAAAACCTGTGAACATGCTGATATTAAGAGAAACTAGGGCTGCACGATTTTGGGAATACATTTTAGATTTTGTTCTGGTTAAAATTGCTTCTTAAAATGTACAAATTACACACACACACACACACACACACACACACATATATATTACACATTTTATATATATAATGAACACCAGGTTTGTTGTGCCTTGTAGGCATATACGTGCAGGGCTGAATAATAATAATAACAATAATATAGCAGGCATCGTTAAAAAGGAACACTTCAGTAACACTAAACTAGAGAAAAATATATTGATCCTCATATGTTACTTCAAATGTTTACAATCGATATGACGTTATTAAATAAGATTGGAGTAAAAACCATGATAATGTTTGGTGGGTTTTGCTTTTCAAACTCACAGCGTGTGCAGATAACATTTACTGAAGCATCGAGCAACAGTTCAATGGCAATGTGAAGTTTATGCAACAATAACACTAACTAATATAATTAAGAATTATTTCTTACCTTAAAATCTTTCTTGTCTTCAAATCGCGTTCTTCTTCTTCTGATGTAAATCCAATAAGTTCACAGCTAGCGTGTCTTCCAAACTTGACGACAGCAGAGGACTGATGAAGTTTGCCGCTTTGTTTTTGAGGTGAGCGCGTTCGCGTGACGCGTGGACGATTTGCATGTCAATATATTTTGCGTGTGTGGGTGTGGTCACATTAAAACTAATGAGCAAGCGTTAGAGAAACTGGATATCTTGTTGGTTTTATACAAATGACAAACAGAGAATATTTGTTTTCTTTTTGAATCAGGTCATTTAAAAGTACACACTTAAATTATTATAAAATATATAGAGCTCATAAATGTGTGACTAAAAGTATTTGTTTAGTTTTGTTTATGTTTAGAGACGTGCTCAAGAAGAAAAAGTTCACGAGACGGAGAGGCAGAAAGTACACCCTGTTTAATTTCGATTGTAAGTGGACACATACAAAAGTAGACATCTCAGAGATTCTTTTTTCGTGTTTATTAAGTCTGTATGACCATAAATGACGGAGTATTTTAAGTCTATTCAGCTGCTATGTGAAAAAAATCTTGCAAATCACGCCGGCATGAATGCCGACCCCAGAGGGTTAACTGAAAATGTAATGTTTAATTTTATTATCATACATTACTGACACTCTATCCTCCAATTTGATACTGTTAAGTGCTTTGACACAATCTGTATTGTTAAAAGCACTATATAAATAAAGGTGACTTGACTTCATGTCGATCCAGTGAGCATTGTTTTCGTGTGTGATGCACGAACGTTTGCGTTTAAATCTGTTCATCAAATTACGTTAAAGCAGCACTAGGTAACATTTCAACCTTCATAATATATTTCCAAGTCTCTTGTGATGGTACATCGACTTGTAATAGGTTGAATGACACGTCTGCCATAGCCTGACGTGGTCTGTAGCGTTTTTAATCGTACTTTTAAACTTCGGGTTTCGGGTAGTAACCGGCGAACAAAGAGAACTACAAAATTCGACTGCTTTACGGCATATACGTCACTTCCACCACCACCCCCACTTCCTTCAAATCGGACGTGCGCGCCAAATGTTGTAGTCATGGCCGAAGCAGCACAGAAAAACAAGAAGAAACCAAAGGTTTTATCGGAGCAAAGCAAGAAGAGAAAAAGAGAAAGTGATCGCGTTAAAGGCAGAACGAGGATCAACATTGGGGCAGCGTTTTCTCGCTGGCGTGAGCTGAAGGAGGAGGAGGGGTGCCCGACCGATGCGGACTTGGCTGTCATGCTTTTGGACTAGTAAGTAATATTGTTTGCTACTATGTCTTTGTTGTTTTTGTCTGCCTGACTATGTTACGGAAGCTATCTTATCCTCCGTTTATCTTCATGAATCAAGTAATAGATGATATGATAGTAGAGTAGCGAATTATCAATCTGGTAGCTAACGTTAGTAAGTTAAACGATATTCTAGTTTTTGATGGTTAGCTATCGCTAGCATTCTCGTTCTGATTTGAACTTTGCAATCGATGAAATGTAAATAGCAAATGTTTGACCTAAAAAGTGTAGTCTACTCAACATGTAACGTTACAAAGAAAGGAGGAAGATTATTAATATTATCATTGTGTTCATAGCTTCTCATTTGTTACATGTGTAAAGTTACTTTGTTGTGTTATTTCCGATTATTGATTGTGTTATTTCCGATTATTTATAGCTACAGAGGCAAACAGGTTTCTTGTCTCAATTTTTTCAGATGACGAATTTCAACCCTGCACTAGGCTACTATAATGACGCTGGCTTGTAAACGTGAGCATCGCGATCGTTTCTCGTTTGAAAAAAAAAATAAACCCATGAAATTATATTCATATGACATGCTGAAATATATGCCACTGTACCTGTGATGAAGACATTTCACACGCGACGCAAGCAGAACACCTGCATGTGAACTCCTCCTACAGTGTTCAGGGCTATCATGGTTGTCAACAAATGTGACCGGTCACGGAAAGTAGGGACACATGTCGGTTCTGGGGCATTTTGAGTTATTCACAGATTCTGAAAGTGTAGTCTCCAAGCTTTCCAACGATGTGTAACACATGGAAATCTGATAATATTTGGAGAAGTTGTGGCCATTTGAAGGTAGGCACTCAAAAAAATTAAAAGTGGAGAAATCTGCCTCTAAAGATTGAGCAGTTCTCACCTCTCTGCTGCTGGGAGTGACAATAGGGCTCATTTACATCTCATTTAGATAAGCCATACCCCCTGTAAAGCACATGGGGGAGCAAAAAGGTCAGGAAAATGTGCCATCAAAGAAAAAAAAAAAGTTTGCAAACAGGTAATATATAAATAAATGTCTCTTAGCATCTACCGATAAAACTGTATAGGCAACTCTTTTGATATCAGATAGAGCCGGCTAGAGCGCTGCATAATAAGTAACCACGCTGTAGGGCTGGGCGATATGGACCAAAAGTCTTATCCCGATATATTTAGGCTGAATAATCGATATATGATATATATACCGATATTTTTTACTCAAAGTGAGAGCAAATGTTCAGTGAAAGTCAAAGCCAAATACGGACTTCACTGTATAAATTATACATTGATTCTTATTAAAGTTACTATTAAAGTTCTCAGTCAAGAGCAGTGTGTGATGTTGTTTTATTAACATTAAATGGATAGTTCTCCCCAAATGTTTAATTGTCATCATTTACTCTCTCAAGTTGTTTTAAACCTGAATAAGTTTCTTTCTTCTGTTGAAGTTATTTGGAAGAATGTGGGTAACCAAACAGTTGATGTTCCCCAGTGACTTCTAAATGTATTTCCTATGGTAGTCAATGGGGACCAGCAACTGTCTGGTTACCCACATTCTTCCAAATATCTTCTTTTGTGTTCAGCACAATAAATAAATAAATACAGGTTTGGAACAACATTAGAGTGAGTAAAGAATGACAAAATGTTTATTTTTGGGTGAACAATCCCTTTAAGGACAAGCGGCAGCGTGTTACTATTAGGGCTACTGTCTCTTTAAGACCTGAAAGCAACGCGTCTAATATGTACGCATAATATGACACGCAGATTTCTCTCAATTTTCTCGGTTTGCTTTCAGTTTAGACATAACCAACTTTCTGTATGTAAACCTTGAGTGTATTTGACAGTATTAGCTCAAAAAGACTCGAAAGATAACTTAGTCCAGTATACAGGCGCTGTTAGACAGGCTTTTAGTGCACGCGCGCGTCGGCTGTTTGTGCGCAGAAAAGCGCATTAGAACAGCGCTTCAGCAGCGAATGACATGTTTAACCGGCAAGGCTTTAAAGCACATGCAAATAATGAACTTTTGAGAACTGCAGTGTCCTGTTCCTCTGCGTAAACATTTAATGTGAGTATTTGTCACGTTGTACACTGGGCTGTTGAGACGCAGACTGCTACAAAAGCACTCAGACTGCTTGTAGCAAGAATCACAGCGCAACTTTGAACTATATCGATGCGATATGGTCTAATTCCATATCCCATTTAAAAAATATATCAATATATCGCCCAGTCGTAACATGCTGTTCCCTTGGAGGGCGGGGGCAATAACAAAAGAAACAAAAGCCGGCTTATCCAGTATGGAAATACACACAGACAATGACACGCCCTACTGCGAGCTAGAATCTCACAAAACAAGCCGATTTCAACCTAAAAATGTACGATTTTAAATATACCAATATTGATATCTAAAACATGGAGAGGCTTCTTCGTGATCTCAACTAACAGATTCTGCAAAAAAGCGAAAATCACCAGTTTTGAAAAAAAACGTCTCTGGTTACGTATGTAACCTTAGTTCCCTGAGAGGGAACGAAACGCTGCGTTTACGCTGTGGGAACACTTCCAAGTGTCTCGTCATGAAGCAAATGTATAATCAGTCCAATGAATGAGCGGGACGTCAGGTGACGTCATAGACCAGGAAACTATAAATCACCCCTGAACGCAGAGCGTGACAGCTTCTGAAAAGCCTGAAGCAAGTCGATCAGGGCATGCAGGAAGTATGGCAGGCGAACGCAGCGTTTCGTTCCCTCTCAGGGAACTAAGGTTACATACGTAACCAGAGACGTTCCCTATCAAGGGAACTCCCGCTGCGTTTACGCTGTGGGAACCCCAATACCCACTACGCCATAATGACAAGTGCCCGTTCTGTGTGAAGACCTTGCGCACACTAGAAGCAAGCAACCTCGCCCCAGGAGTGGAGAGGTCAAAGTCATAAAATTTGACAAATGCATGCGGCGAGGGCCAGCCTGCCGCATCACAAATGTCGTGAAGGGAAACTCCCGAAATTAGAGCCATAGAGGCAGCCATACTCCTCGTAGAATGGGCCCGGACAGCCAAGGTGAAGGCTGTCCGGCCGCTTCATAAGCAAGTGAAATAGCCTCAACTACTTGCTTGCTCATTATCTGTTTAGATGCAGGGCAACCTAACTAGTTAACCCAAAGCAAACAAATAATTGCTCTTATATACGCCACAGGGCAGCTCTGTGGACATAAGCATCCAAAGCCCGGAAAGGGCATAACAGATTAAGTTTTTCCTGATCTGGGGTATTAGGTGGAGGACAGAAGGCCTGCAGCACAAATGACCCGCAATTTTAGAAGGGACCTAGGAATACAACCCGGCCTGGGGTGAAGAAAGACTATCACCCTACCAGGTGCAAATCCAAGTATGTGCAGGCCTCAGCCTCATGTACCACGGAGAAATCGAAATTAAGGATCTCTCCTCAGAGATAACCCAGCAAAGAAACATTAATTGCAGAAATCAAGTATTGTACCATCAGGGCAGATAACAAGATTCAGAAGGTGTTCTCCGCACCAGGCAGAGAACAGTTTCTATTTCAATGCATATTCAGTATTCTCGTGGAGGGAGCTCTAGACTGGAGTATGGTCTCCACGACCTCGGTCGAGAGACCTGAATCTATGAGCTGGGCCCCCTCAGAGGCCGAGCCCACAGTATCCATAACTCCGGAAGAGGGTGAAATATTGTGTCCCTGATTGGGACGCTAAGTCCCTCCTGAACGGAATCTCCATGGGAGAGCCATCTAGAAGGGACAGTAGGTCTGAGAAACACTCTCGGGCCGGCCGGAATTGGGCTACTAATAATAGATGAGCCCCTACCAGGCAAACCCTCTCCAGAACTCCCGGGAGCAAAGATATCGGGAAATGCGTACAGGTGTAGCCTCAACCACACCTAGTACATCGTATCCAGTCCAATCGGAGCTGGATGCATCAGGGAGAACCACAAAGGGCAATGCGTAGTATAAACGATGCAAAAAGGTAGACTGAGTTTACCGAAGTTCTCCCAAAGGAGCTCCACCACCTCAGGGTGAAGTGTCCATTCCCCGGGCCTCAGCCCCTGCCTCAACAGGATATCTGCTCTGATATACGAGACCATCAGTGTGTTGTCCGAAAGGACAGGCACATGGTGACCTCTCGGGTCTGACAGGAAGTATTGAGATAATCGGAATACCGCCATCACTTCTAGCCATTTATGTGCAAAAAGGAAGATGGTCCTGCCAAAGACCCTTCGCCGAGTGACCACTCATGATCACCCCCCACTTGTGAGGGAAACATCTGTCGATAGCATTATGCGTCGACAAGAAGCCCCCAACACTGGGCCTGGGCGAGGAACCAAGGTTCTTCCACATGACCGAGGCACGTAGGCATAGCCGCGTGACCTTGATCATGTGAAAACGGATTTCCCCTCGGAGAAAACCCCTTGGTCCTGAGCCACCACTGCAGGGGTCTCATGTACAGAAGGCCAAAAGTAATTACGTTGGACGCAGCTGCCATGAGACCCAACAGTCTGAAACTGCTTCACAGTGAGTGACTGGCCTAGTTTTACCCCATTTACGGCGAATCGTTATAGCACACCTAGAAAAGTGGTCCTCTGAGCTGGGAGGAGCACACTCTTCTTGGTGTTGTGTTGCAACCCCAACATCTTAAATAAAACAGGACGACATCTCGATACCGAACTGCCATATGCTCAGATTGAGCTAGGATCAACCAACCGTCTATATAATATAATACGTGAATGCCCTGGGGTCTCAGAGGAGCCAGAGCTGCATCCACGCATATTGTAAAGATGCGGGGTGATAAACATAGGCCGAATGGAATAACCCAATACTGGTATGCTTCGCCCCTGAAAGCAAACCTCAGGAACCTCCTGTGATGAGGATGGATAGATAAGTAAGCGTCCTTCAAGTCTATTGTGACAAACCGGTCCTCGGACTGAATCTGTGCACAATCATATTAGCGTAAGCATACTGTGAACTTGAGATTCTGAAACCTGCCGTTTAATTGACGCAGATCTAGAATAGGACGCAACCCTTCATCCTCTTTCAGAACAATGAAGTAACGGCTGAAAAACCCTGACTGTCTGCTGGGAGGAGGAACCCCTTCTATAGCTCCTTTTGCAGAAGTGTCAGCACTTCCTGCTCCATAACCAGAGCCTGCTCGAGGTCCACCACTGTGGGGAGGACCCCTAGAAATCTGGGCGGACGAGAACCGAACTGAATTCTGAAACCCTTCTATAGTGAGCAGGACCCACTGAGAAATATGTGGCAGTAGTAACCACGCTGCCAGAAATTCTGCTAAGGGCACCAGTCTCTGGAGTCTGGCCTCTGGATTTGGTTGAACAGTCACTTCGGTGCCCTGAAGCGGCGAACCGGCAGGAAACAACCAAACTGACCGTTCTACGACCCTCCTCGGAGGATCGTATGGGGACGCTGACACCTCGGTGCCCTGAACGGCGAACCGGCAGGGAACAACCGAACTGGCAGCGCTGCGACCCTCCTCAAAGAGTCGCACCCCAGAGGTCGCCGAGGAGAAACGATTTCTCAAAACCGTCCCTGCCCCGGAGGAACCTTCAGAAGCCTGATAGCCTCAGCGTCAGGACTTCTTGTCCAAGTTTTATTAGAGATAACGACAGTCCTCAGATCTTGCCTACCTCTAACTCCTAGTTCCAACGACCCTCCTCGGAGGATCGTTGGAAAAAGCAGGCACCTCGGTACCCTGAAACGGCGAACCGGCAGGGAAACCGAACTGACCGCTCTACGACCCTCCTCGGAGGATCGTTTGGGGACGCTGACACCTCGGTGCCCTGAACGGAGGACCGGCAGGGAACAACCGAACTGGCAGCGCTGCGACCCTCCTCAGAGAGTTGCACCCCAGAGGGCGCCGAGGAGAAACGATTTCTCAAAACCGTCCTACCCCGGAGGGGACCATCCTCAGAAGCCTGCAGCCTCGGCGTCAGGCTTATTTTCTTTCTTTTTGCAGCACTTTATGCTGCGAGGAGCTTTAGTAGGTTGAGACTGCTTCCCAGCAGTCT
Organism: Phoxinus phoxinus; assembly: GCF_949152265.1. Classification (NCBI taxonomy): domain Eukaryota; kingdom Metazoa; phylum Chordata; class Actinopteri; order Cypriniformes; family Leuciscidae; genus Phoxinus; species Phoxinus phoxinus. The sequence continues at coordinate 34,198,862 of NC_136884.1, read as the reverse complement.
CAGGAACATTAGATCGGTGAGGAAGAATCCTCTGGAACGCCGCTGAATAGTTTATTCCTTTGTTTATTTGAAAGCGCAGAGTTCAGAAGAACAGACATGTTTTATATTATTTTTCTTTACATCAGAAAACTTAATATATATATCACTCCGTGGCCACCAGCAGGAAACAACCGAACTGGCAGCGCTGCAACCCTCCTCAGAGAGTCGCCCTCCAGAGGACGCCGAGGAAAAACGATTTCTCAAAACCGTCCCTCCCCGGTACAGTTTTGTCTGTTGCGCGACGCAATTCTGGAATAGCGTCAGCGCTGACATCCTCACATTCATCCATGCCCTTATATATAAATATATATACTTTACCCACCAGCGCTGCTTAATAATATTGATCTATTATTTATGATGGCTGGTGGGTAGCGTCGGGGTTATAATGACGCCGACTCAGGAGAGAGATAGCTTGCAAGCGTCTCTTAACCCGAGGCTCTGTCATACCATGATACTAAATACCCATAACTATAGTAGAAGTTTGGGGATTTAAAACACATAAATAGAAACCGGTTTATTCCACGATCTCGACACCTCAGTGTGCAGATAGGGCGCTTTTTTTAAAACGGCAATCCCCGACGAGGAGGCTGAGATATAGAGTTTATATAAATTCATTATATCCTCACTCTCAGATTTTTTATCATTATATTCTCTTTTTACTCTCATGTTGGCTGGCCAGTAAATATTTATTTAACTTAGCAACAGCACTAGATAAAACCTCCTTTTATAAGCTCCTCTTTATTCAACAGAGTTATGAGCAAACTTATTTATTATAGAAACTCATAAACATCTGCCTTATATATATATATATATAATATTCTTTATATATATTCTTTATTGTTTTGTTCTCTCTTTCTTAACAAAACATAAACGATACCAGTTCCTCGGAACTGGAAATCGCAGCATGAGTGTCTCATCGCGGGGAGGAGAAACGCAGCGCGTGCTTCTCCCCGAGAAAAGCCACTGGATCTGGCAGATGAGAGCCGAGATAGGGCGCGCCCGTCTCAACCCCCGCTGTCAGATCCGTTTGCGAACCCCACGAAACGAGTCCCCGCCGCGCCTCGGCAACAGCGGGACCCGCGCCTCGAGGAACGCGAACCGAACCGTCATCCTCGAAGAACGGCCGGCGGGAGCAGAGCGTCCTCACGGACAGCTTCTAGCAATGCTCACAGGCAGTCCCCTCGAGAACTGACTGTTAACATGCTCCACTCCCAAACAAGCTGATGTGTGTGTGTCCCCGCTCGTAAAATAACGTGGGCAGGGAACAACACAACGCTTGTTTGCTCTTTTTTTTTTTTTTTTTTTTTTGCCATAAAATATATATTGCAACTTGACAGACAACAATAAATAAGACAGACAGAATCAGACCGATTCACACAGAGAGCGCTTCGCTGAAGAAACAGAAGCTGTCACGCTCTGCGTTCAGGGGTGATTTATAGTTTCCTGGTCTATGACGTCACCTGACGTCCCGCTCATTCATTGGACTGATTATACATTTGCTTCATGACGAGACACTTGGAAGTGTTCCCACAGCGTAAACGCAGCGGGAGTTCCCTTGATAGGGAACGCTTCTTTCTCATTTTGCTCGTAAGTTGTGCTGCCGACTTGTGTCCCTGGTTTCCGTGGCGGGTCACAAATGCACGTGTATGACAGAGTTTACGACAGTAGTAGAGGACAATACTGTTTCCCAACTGTAGGGGGACCCCGAGAGCAAAAAAAAAGAAAAGTAACCTAGTGCTGCTTTAATGTATTAACCAGCATTAATGCATTTGTTACAGTATATTTCAATCTTTGATAACAGTTGGTAATAAACATACAACGAATCATGTTAGCTCTGGTCCAATGAAAAAATATTAACATAGAACTCAGGACATTTTTGTTCATGTAAAATATACCTCATTGTCATGTTCTCGACTTGTTATATTTAGCTTTAAATAAAAATATTTAAATATTGTGGCAGTTTTTTTCTCCGTTTTATCGAAAATCATTATTTTTCAACTTATCGTATTGAAGTTAGAAATTCTAGTATTGTGACAACAGTACTTTGTATGTACTGGCAGGGTAGAGTAGTGAGATATGAACGCTATAATAACAACCATGGCGCGTTGTTCATTATAAACGTGGGATTATGCATTTAATTGAGAAAGTTGTTCACAAATAGTTGGTAACAATCCTTTTTTCAGGAGCAGCTTCTTAACAGAACCAGTTTTATACTGACCCTTCAGGTTTTATACTGAGAAAAGGAAATTTGTCAATTGACAATATGGGACCTTTAAACTAGACCTATAACTAACTGTGTACAAATAGAATCAAAATGCTGTAACTATTTTTATTATTATTTATATTATATATTATTTTATAAAAGATGCTGATTATAAAAATAGTGATTTAAAATAAACAATTGTGAATAAATGTTTTTTGTGGTACAGTCGTGGATCAGTTGCGCACTACAAACGCAGCATATGTGAAAGCACACCAGCGCGTGCGGCTCCTGCGCCGCATGCGCACCGCAACACACACCGCACACGGAGTGTGTGTGAAACAGATCAGTTGATGCGACGGAGGTGCAAGAATAGGCGTGATCCTCATTCTTTCGTCTTCAACAGGCTTTCAAATCTGTCGGCAGTCGTGAGTAATCTCCTCCTCACATTCGTCACTGTGAGTGTCAAAGCGCGAAAGGCGAAGCTTGAATTTCCAGGTATGTCCCTCTTAGACTAATGTAGTTTCAAGATGGAGGCACAACATTTTTACTGCCCTCTAGCGGTCATACTTTAAAATAATGTTACACTTCAGTTTCCCGCCAATCCTTGTTTCCATCTCCACCGTCTTCATTAGTTCATTGGGTTCAGCTGTGTGTCGTTTATTATCTCATTAGTTCTCTTTGTTTGCCACATGTGTATGTACACCCTGTGTTCTCCCTTAGTGTTTGTCGGTTCTCTTTAACCCTCTGGAGTCTAAGGTGTTTTTGGGGCCCTTGGGATGTTTTGAAATGCCCTGATATTTGTATTTTTTTCAGTTGCTTATAAACATATTAATGGCAAAGGTGTAATTACACTCTATTTAGCACGAACATGGCTATCATAATATGTGAGCAACATATATGTACATGTTTGCATTTTTGAGAGAATATTATTTATGCGTGGTTATTCAAAAAACTCAAACTTAAATTGTCTGATATAAGACCACAAACGACCAACTTCACATATTCCCACAATACTTTTGACTAATGGATCTTGTCGGCTAGAGTATTTACTTCAAAATGATCTGAAAATCATCCGGGCTAATCGTTCACATTAAACAATAGATTGATTTAAATTTTGTAAGACACTTTTTGTTTGGAAAGGCAATATGCAGGTGGGCGTGAATGATCCAACAAGGTCATGAATAATGTCCTCATTCACACCTGAAGACAAAGACCTGCTAATGCTGCAGTGCATACTAATGAGCCTTAGGTGTCACTGTGGCTACAAGAAAAAATGCAAAGACAACACACACACATATATACATACATATATACATACATACATATATATATACCGGTATATATATATATATATATATATATATATATATACATATATATTACTACAGAATTGGTTCAGAGTTGGAAACATCTTGAAAAAAAGTGTATTTTTCCACAAACTGTATGCTTGCAAATTGTATAATATCCAAGGTAAACATTTCTAGTAATTGTGCAGTTAATTCTCATTCGTATTTTCAGAAAGTTTTGGATTATGTAGGCTATCCTCTCCCCAAATTTGTCACTAATAAAACACAAAAATAATTTATAGAGAAGGCTTATATTGACCTTTTAAGATTTTGTTTGCACCTTGTAAATTAGGTTTTGATGTGGCAGTAAAAGCTTTATAAATAATCTATCCAAAACGAAATTTTGTCTTTCATATTTCGTCTGTAACATATGGTCTTTTATAATATATATTAGGGCATAAATGTTAATTTGCAGTTTAATATGTTGCTTATACAAATACATTTTATTTCAACGTATTCAGTCGATTTTTACTCATCTCAGTAGGCAATATAGATAGTTTGCTAAAAGCGAAACTCGCGCGAGCTGTAGTAAACAACATGCATGTGCAGTGCATTCATTCAAACACAGAAACGCGATTCAAATTTAAACAATCTTTTGCGGTTTACAGACACCATTTCATATCGCGATTAGAACAAAGCACTTACTGATGATCTGCAGCTGGATCCGTTGTTCGGCTACTCCAGCACGTTTGAGGTAAAATTTCCAGAATTATCACGATATTATTATTCCTCACAGCGAGCGTGTTGTCCAGCTGTTGTGGGCGTTGACTGGTTTGCATGTGTTGCTTCAGATCATCTGTGTTTGAATAGCGCGCGCTCTCGATGGGCGTGTCACATTAGCGGAGTAATGAGGTGCCAGAAGGATAATGAGCACAGCTGATCTCTCGCTCTTTTTATATAGATTACATAAACAGAGAATATTTGTTTTAGTTTTGAATTAGATAATTTAAAACTACACACTTAAATGATTATAGAGATATATAGCTCATGTCTGAGTGAATAGTATTCGCTGAGATTTGTTTAAATTTAGAAACGTGCTTCAGAAAAAAAGTTCACGGAGACGGAGAGGCATAAAGCACTCCCTGTTTACTTTCTTTATTTTACAAAAGCACAATGTTTTATTTCGATTGTAAGTGGACACATAAAAAAGTAGACATTTAACAGCTTATTTTCTCATATTTCTTAAGGCTGTATGACCAAAACTGACTGAGTATTTTAGGTCTATTTTGCTGCTATGTAAAAAAAAACGAGCAAAACGCGCGGGCGCGTATGTTTTTTTTTACATAGCAGCAAAATAGACCTAAAATACTCAGTCAGTTTTGGTCATACAGCCTTAAAGGTGGGGTATGTAATTCTCTTTTTTGGCCATTTTTTCAAAATCACTTAAAATCCTATTCCTAACCCACTTACAGCCACTGAGTTAGAAGCACTGAAATAAAAATTAAGCAATTTAATCATCTGTGGAACAGGCAGGACTCGAAAAACTCCAGCCAATCATTTCCAAGACCACCTAGAATCATTGGACAGTAAGTGCGTCAATCAATCGGTCGTACCATCCCCCCTCCCCCCATCCATGTCCATGTTCTTTGAATGGGTGGAGTCAAAGGAAAGAAGGTAGGACCATTTGAGTTGTGTATTTTCAAAATCTAACAGCCATTTTGCAAATCACATACCCCACCTTTAAGAAATATGAAAAAATAAGCTGTTAAATGTCTACTTTTTTATGTGTCCACTTACAATCGAAATAAAACATTGTGCTTTTGTAAAATAAAGAAAGTAAACAGGGAGTGCTTTCTGCCTCTCCGTCTCCGTGAACTTTTTTTCTAAAGCACTTCTCTAAACTCAAATAAAACTCAGCGAATACTATTCACTCAGACATGAGATATATATCTCTATAATCATTTAAGTGTGTAGTTTTAAATTATCTAATTCAAAACTAAAATAAATATTCTCTGTTTATGTAATCTATATATAAAGAGCGAGAGATCAGCCGTCCTCATTATCTTTCTGCCAGCTCATTACTCTGCTAATGTGACACGCCCATCGAGAGCGCGCTGCTATTCAAACGCAGATTATCTGAAGCAACACACGCAAACCAGTCAACGCCCACAACAGCTGGACAACACGCTCGCTGTGAGGAATAATAATATTGTGATAATCCTGGAAATGTTACCTCAAACGTGCTGGAGTAGCCGAACAACGGATCCAGCTGCAGATCATCAGTAAGTGCTTTGTTCTAATCGCGATATGAAATGGTGTCTGTAAACCGCAAAAGACTGTTTAAATTTGAATCGCGTTTCTGTGTTTGAATGAATGAACGGCGCATGCATGTTGTTTACTACAGCTCGCGCGAGTTTCGCTTTTAGCAAACTATCTATATTGCCTACTGAGATGAGTAAAAATCGACTGAATACGTTTAAATAAAATGTATTTGTATAAGCAACATATTAAACTGCAAATTAACATTTATGCCCTAATATATATTATAAAAGACCATATGTTACAGACGAAATATGAAAGACAACATTTCGTTTTGGATAGATTATTTATAAAGCTTTTACTGCCACATCAAAACCTAATTTACAAGGTGCAAACAAAATCTTAAAAGGTCAATATAAGCCTTCTCTATAAATTTATTTTTGTGTTTTATTAGTGACAAATTTGGGGAGAGGATAGCCTACATAATCCAAAACTTTCTGAAAATACGAATGAGAATTAACTGCTCAATTACTAGAAATGTTTACCTTGGATATTATACAATTTGCAAGCATACACAGTTTGTGGAAAAATACACTTTTTTTTCAAGATGTTTCCAACTCTGAACCAATTCTGTAGTTATATATATATATATGTGTGTGTGTGTGTGTGTCTGTGTGTGTGTGTGTGTGTGTATGTATGTATATATGTGTGTGTGTTGTCTTTGCATTTTTTCTTGTAGCCACAGTGACACCTAAGGCTCATTAGTATGCAGCATTAGCAGGTCTTCTTTGTCTCCAGGTGTGAATGAGGACATTATTCATGACCTTGTTGGATCATTCACGCCCCCCTGCATATTGCCTTTCCAAACAAAAAGTGTCTTACAAAATTTAAATCAATCTATTGTTTAATGTGAACGATTAGCCCGGATGATTTTCAGATCATTTTGAAGTAAATACTCTAGCCGACAAGATCCATTAGTCAAAAGTATTGTGGGAATATGTGAAGTTGGTCGTTTGTGGTCTTATATCAGAACATTTAAGTTTGAGTTTTTTGAATAACCACGCATAAATAATATTCTCTCAAAAATGCAAACATGTACATACATGTTGCTCACATATTATGATAGTCATGTTCGTGTTAAATATAGTGTAATTACACCTTTGCCATTAATATGTTTATAAGCAACTGAAAAAAATACAAATATCAGGTCATGTCAAAACATCTCAAGGACCCCAAAAACACCTTAGACTCCAGAGGGTTAAACTGGTTTAAATCACTGAGACATTTGTGTTCTTCGCTGAATTCAAGCGCTTCCCACTGGATCTCGTGACTGAGACCGATCAGAGTAAACGCATCTGCTCTAGTGAGCTCGCGCTGCGCTGCCGTTTGGACTTTAAGCCGAGCGGATAAACGGTCCGTGTGGCGCGCGGTTCAAATTAGTTTTTTTGTTCCACCTTTGGCGCATTTAAATTTATGCCGCCAACGCATTTTCGGGGAGGAAAAGGCAATGGTAGAACCAATGAATGAACGAGCATATCAATTTAATACGTGGCTAAATGTAATTTATGACCTTTTATGGAAAATCCGGACGATTTTATGACTTTTTATGGCCTAAAATTCTTCTTATTAAATTTAAGACGTTTTATGACTCCGCGGAAACCCTGCCTGCTGCATTACAGATATCATGAAGAGAAACTCCTGAAATTAAAGCCTTGGAGGCAGCCATACTCCTGGTAGAATGGGCCCGGACAGCCAAAGGTGAAGGCTGACCAGCCGCTTCATAAGCAAGTGAAATAGCCTCGACTACCCACTTGCTCATTATCTGCTTGGAGGCAGGGCACCCTTTTCTGGGTGACCCGAAACAGACAAACAACTGATCTGACTTACGCCACAGGGCAGCTCTGTGAACGTAGGTATCTAAAGCCCGAACAGGGCACAGCAGATTTAGCTTTTCCTGATCAGGTGTAATAAAAGGTGGAGGACAAAAGGCCTGCAGCATGATAGGACCCAACACATTGGTGGGGACCTTAGGGATATACCCCGGCCTAGGGTGAAGAAATGCTTTCACCATGCCCAGAGCCAAATCCAGGCACGACGGAGCAACCGACAGAGCTTGTAGATCTCCAATTCTCTTGATAGATGAACTGGCGATGAGAAATAAAGTTTTTAGAGTAAGGAACTTCTCTGAAACCTCTTCAAAAGGCTCGAAGGGAGCTAAAGCCAGGCCTTCCAATACCATGGCCAAATCCCAAGGCGGTGCTCTAGTGTGCAGTGCAGGCCTAAGACTCAGTGTGCCACAGAGAAAACGAACAATGAGAGGATCTCTCCCCAAAGATATACCACCCAGAGGAGAGTGGTAGGCAGAAATAGTCGCCACGTACATCTTCAAGTGGAGGGGGACAATCCATCAGAGAAACATTCTTGCAGAAAATCGAGTACTGAACCACCAGGGCAGATAACAGGATTAAAATTGCATTCTCCACACCAGGTAGAGAATAGTTTCCATTTCAATGCATAGCTCTAGACTGGAGTATAGTCTCAACGACCTCAGTCAAAAGACCCGATTCTAAGAGCTGGGCCCCCTCAGGGGCCAAGCCCAAAGTTTCCACAACTCCGGACGAGGGTGATAAATGGTGCCCCCTTGCTTGGGACAGAAGTTCCCTCCTGATCGGAATCTCCATTGGAGAGCCGTCCAGAAGAGACACTAGGTCTGAGAACCAGACTCGGGCCGGCCAGTACGGGGCTACTAATAATAGATAAGCCCCTTCCCGGCGAACCCTCTCTAGAACTCCCGGAAGCATTATTTCTAGCCGATTTATCTGCCAAGAAAGTAGATGGTCCTGCCACAGACCTTTCGCCGAGCGACCACTCATGATCGCCCCCCAACCTGTGAGGAAAGCATCCGTCAATAGCGTTACACGTCGACAAGAAGCCCCCAGCACTGGGCCTTGGGCAAGGAACCCAGGCTTGTTCCACATGACCAAGGCATGTAGGCATCGCCGCGTGACCTTGATCATGTGAAACGGATTTCCCCTCGGAGAAAACCCCTTGGTCCTGAGTCACCACTGCAGGGGTCTCATGTACAGATGGCCAAAAGTGATAATGTTGGACGCAGCTGCCATGAGACCCAACAGTCTCTGAAACTGTTTCACAGTGAGTGACTGGCCTAGTTTCACCCCTTTCACGGCTGAGAGAATCGATGAAATACGTGCTGGTGACAATTGTGCCCGCATCGTTGTCGAATCCCAGATCATGCCCAGAAAAGTGGTCCTCTGTGATGGAAGGAGTACACTCTTCTTGGCGTTGAGCCTCAGCCCTAGGCGCTTTATATGGGACAGAACGGCATCTCGATGCCGAACTGCCATCTGCTCTGACTGAGCTAAAATCAACCAATCGTTGATGTAATTTAACACACGGATGCCCTGGAGTCCATGCATTTCGTGAAAGTGCGGGGTGAAAGACCTAGGCCGAACGGAAGAACCCGATATTGGTAAGCTTCGCCCCCGAAAGCGAACCTCAGGAACATCCTTTGGTGAGGATGGATAGATATGTGGAAATAAGCGTCCTTCAAATCTATTGTGACAAACCAGTCCTCAGACTAAATCTGTGAATACTATCTGTTTGAGAGTAAGCATCTTGAAGTTGAGTTTCTGAACCCTCCGGTTTAATAGGCCCAGGTCTAGAATCAGACGCAATCCTTTTATGGAACAATGAAGTATCGTTGTAAAATCCTGACTCTCTGCTGGGAGGAGGAACCCTCTCTATAGCCTCCTTTTGTAAAAGAGTCTGAACCTCTTGCTCCATAACCAGAGCCTGCTCGGGGTCCACCAGAGTGGGAAGGACCCCTAGAAAACTGGGCGGACGAGAACCAAACGGAATTCTGTAACCCTCTTCTATTGTGTGCAGGACCCAATGAGATATATTTGGCAGTAGTTTCCACGCTGCCAGAAATTCTACTAAGGGTACCAGTCCCTCGAGACTGGCCTCTGGATTTAGTCGAACAGTCACTTCGGTGCCCTGATACGGCGAACAAGCAGGGAACAACCGAACTGACCGTTCTACGACCCTCCTCGGAGGATCGTCTAGGCGCTGACACTTCGGTGCCCTGAAACGGATGACTGGCAGGGACCAACTGAACTGACTGCCCTCAGAAATTCGCCCCCCAGAGGGCACCCCTCGATTCCTCGAAACAGTTCCTCCCCGGAGGGGACCACCCTCAGAAGCCTGATAGCCTTGGCGTCAGGACTTCTTCTTAGTCAAAGCACGCTTAGAGACGATGACAGTCCTCAGATCTTGCCTGCTTCTAACCGGTTTCGACTACGACCGCCACCCAGTGTGGAGGAGCCCGAGAGGCGACGCTCTGTTTTTGTGCACTCTAGAAGAAACCTCTGGAACGGAGCTGATTTTAAGTAACTGTCTCCATCCATTCAAAACTAAACTGCTTCTATATAACTTAACACATCTGAGCTAGCTCCACTGAGACAGTGTAAAAAAAAAGAAGTAATAATCCGATTTTATTAATTTATATTATTTTATTAATAATAATCATTTAAAACATTTTAAATATTAATTTATTATTAAATATGAATAAATATGCAGTTATTGTCTTTGACATATTTTTCAATGAGAAGACTGGATCTGAAATCTGTAAGTTAACATGTGGGTGTCATGTTACATAATGCACACTACCTGGATAATTGTACAGTGCATCCTTTAACAATCATTTGTATTTATTCACATCATAGATGATATGGCACAGTCACTATAGCAAAACCTTCTGAGGCCCCGTTTACACGAAGGGAAGACACAGATATTTCCCTGCGGTTTGGCCTCTCATTTACACGAAAACCCCTTTTTTATCACAGAAACCGATTATTTCTAAAAACTCTGGCCATAGTGGAGATTTCTGAAAACGCCGGTTATGTGTTGTCGTGTCAACTGGGAGAAACAGGGTTTTAGGTTCTCCCTTGTCGATTCTGAGGATTCTGCTTGGCTTGCATGGCTTTATCCTTCACCCTACACTGCCGCCCATAGGTTTGGCATAGTTATGATGGAGCTATAAATATGATTTATGCGGGTTGTGTGCATGATATTATTATTGAAAATGGAGGGGGGGGAATATTCGTTTCTCTAAATACCCGGCTATGTGTAAATGTGGCCTGAATGAACTGACAGATAAATTACCAAAGAGGAATTGTGCTCTCCACAAGGTATCTCCTCAACATCATCATCATCATCATATCTCACTTTTGAGCCGCTCTTGATCACTGAAGTTTCCTGATTAAAAAAAAGTTAAAAGTAACTTCATGGTAACTTTTCAACATTATCATGATGTAGGAAACTTTTTCCTTCTTCTAAGCAAAGACCAGGAGACGTTGGAATCACGTTCAAGCTGAAGTTATTCTTTATTGAGCGTGTCTGCAGGTTGTCCAAAACAATCTGAACTATAACAGTGTACTTTCAATTTATGTACATTTAGGGGCAAGGATTTACATTGTGATGAGAAATGAAGTATTACAGGTTTTGGAACCTGCCCTAGACCCAGTTAGCATAACTATTCAAATGCTGAGACGCGAGAACAGGGCTGGCAGGATTCTCTTGCTGAAACAGGAGCTCCAGGAGCCAGTAATCTGTAATCTAACAAATACAGAAAACAGGACTGACCGGACTCTCTTGCTGGAAGTTTTGCAGCTGATCTAAACATTTAGTCTCTTCACTTTTGCAGTTTCCTAAATTAAACATTTAATAAATGTGTTATTCTACAATGACTAAAATATTGTTATTTTACATTTTAGAAAGTATATGCATAAAAACTTTAAAGTACATTAAAGAGTTTAGAAATTCTTTAACTCTTAACTTTGTCATTAATACTGAAGCAGAAACCGAGCTGTTTTGTAAAAATATATACAACTTTTCACCTGAAGATGAAAACCTGAACTCAGCAGGAGGACTGTCAACATTTAAAGCTGTTTTCAAAATCTCCCAGGACCCCTATAAATAGACATTATCAGCAACACAAAGAAAACGTCTCAGGTTACGACTGTAACCTATGTTCCCTGAGAATAGGGAACGAGACAATACGTCATTGACGCTTTGGGGAACGCCTCAGGCGTGACAGGTGTCTGAAATCAAGTATCAACTCACAGCAAATCATCCTGACCGGCGACAGCCCGTGCATCATCAGCTTGAATGATGAGCGCACAACCTGGATGTATAAAAGGGGCGCCTTGAAACCGTAACAACATCCTAATGTCTTCAGGGACTGTTGCAGGCAGGCCCCGAGGCATGGCAGGGAGATGCATAGTCTCGTTCCCTATTCTCAGGGAACATAGGTTACAGTCGTAACCTGAGACGTTCCCTTTCGAAGGGAACTCAACAATACGTCATCGACGCTTTGGGGAACGAAATACCCACTCCGCCATGCTGAGGGGAGTGCATGCTCAAAGGCAGTGACAACTGTCAGAACCAAAAGTTCAGAGAACACTGGGACCACTCACCCTTAGGTCATATCGGGCTGTCAGTGACAGCACTCCCTACCGGTCATAGCCCAAGCTAATGAACCAAGAAAACTGCCAGAACATAGTTAATGTGGGGTATATCTGGGCCAGCTCAAAGGCTTAGGACCACAACTTCCTAATAGAAGGGGTCATTTCTAGGGAGTGTGGCTAGGGGACCCAAGGGACTCCCAGCCAGTCACTATTCAGGAGAGCATGCCTCCTGAAATGCCTCCAGGCTGGCCTGGTGATCTATACTAAGACACACAGTCTGGCCATTGCCTGTCTGTCCGAGACAGAACCTCTGGAAGTTGCCTTGTATAAGGCATACAAAAACCGAAGGCCTGCGAAGCTGGCAGAGTCCCGGATCAGAGTCCCGGATCACAGAGACGGGATCTCACGGAGAGTGTGACTACAAGAAACGACGAACGTTGTCCACTCAATCCACGGGTCTACCCAGTGCCCGCTCCGAACACTGGGGAAGTAAGAGAGGGTTCAAACCAGGAACGTCTACTGAGGCCTAAGACCTGATGATCCCCTCATGTGGGGAGCTCCAGTATGTGAGAGCTCATATCAGGAAGGCCCGTGCGGCCTGTAACCTGGCGACCACAGCATGTGGGAGCGCATACTCAGGAAGACCTGTAAGGCCTGCAACCTGGCGACCACAGTAAGCGGGAGCTCGTATTCAGGAAGGCCGGAGAGGCCTGTAACCTGACAGTCACACAATGTGGGGCTACCTTCAGAAAGGCCTAATGAGGCCTGTAACCACAGAATGTGGGAGATAGCTTGAAAGGGAGGCGCCTGTCATAATGCATTGTGACAGAAGACGCATCTAGAGTGGGACCCAAGGCGAAGAACCGGAGTCTGAGTCATGTAAAAAGGGAACGAAGCGGACAGCGCATAACCCTTACCATAAATATGGATTTTAGAAAGTACACGAAATGAAAGTGCGTGTGCTTAGCCATTCTGAATCCAGGAAGGCCTGGTGAAGCCTCTAACCTGGCGGCCACCGAATGTGGGAGCTCATGCTCAGGAAGGCCTGGAGAGTCTAACCTGATAACCACAGAATGTGGAAGTTGGCTAGAGAAAGGCGTCCATTGTAGCATACTTTGACAACAGGACGCATCTAGAGTGGGACCCAAAGTGAAAGACCAGGGCCTGAGCCACATAGGAAGGGACCGAAGCGTACAGCGCATGACCCTTACCATAAAAATGTTTTTTAGAAAGTACACAAGATGTTCAGTCGTGTTACTTACCATAAGCATGGGTTTAAGAAAAATAGATGAAGTAGAGAAAAATAGATGAATCACAACATAACCAGATTATATTAAGTAAACATTGTTTAAAAAGCTAAAAAGGATAGGTTGCTGAGCAACTCAATTCATGCTGCTGCCTTTAAAAGCGCCACCTAGAGGCAGGTGTGTGGGAGCTTATACAGGCCGGATGAGGCCTGTAACCTGATAACCACAATATGTGGGAGCCCACATTCAGGAAGGCCGGGTGAGGCCTGTAACCTGACATGTGGAGGCTCATAACCAGGAAAGCCTGGTGAGGCCTGCAACCTGGCGACAGCAGTGTGTGGGGGAAGCTCAGCTCAGCTTTACAATTTTTACATACCTCTTGTTTGGTTACAAAACATGTCCCAGGCTCTGTACGGGAGACGGGTTCTGAAAAAGAAGAGAACGTTTTTTTTATAGTGCACAAAACATTTTCCCTCAACACAACAACTGCAGCGTGCGGAATGAAGCATGCCAGGACTCAGCCACTCCTATCAACCAAGCTGAAGCGGGCCATCAGAAAATTCTTGAAATCATCTTTTTTTTTTTTTTTGCAATCTGGCGCGCCCCATAACGTCCACCAACTCAGCGTACACTGGGCAAGAGGGCTGAGATGGTTCAGTCTCAATAAAACTAACATCATAAGCAGCCGACTCCTGCCCGGCCCGAAGAGAACCAGTTGTAGATCTGTCAGAAAGAGACAGAACATCTACATCAACCTGCAACTCACCCTCGTCAGCTGACAGATCATCCGTGATGTTAACGCCCCTCTCCAGCTGATCTGCCAGCTCCCTCTGAGAGCCCCACGATCTCAAGCGTCGCTGAGCCTCAGCCCGAGCGGGACCGAAACCGCGGGGTTCAGATGTCGTGCCCACTTCCCTCGAGAAGTGGGACAGACGAGAGCGGAGCGTTTTTAGAGAAAAACGGTCACAGTTCGCGCAGGAATCTCCCTTGAGAACTTCCCGCGCGTGCTCTTCTCCCAGGCAAAAAACGTACAGATCGTGTGAATCCTCCGGTGTCAGATATCTCGGACACGGGTCGGCACACTTGCAGAAAGAATCCCTCTTCTCTGTACGTTTCATTTTCTTTTGCTCGAAAAAGACACTCTTTAGACAGACAAAACAGTCCCTGAAGACGAAAAGGATGATGTTACGGTTTCAAGGCGCCCCTTTTATACATCCAGGTTGCATGCTCATCATTCAAGCTGATGATGCACGGGCTGTAGCCGGTCAGGATGATTTGTTGATACTTGATTTCAGAGACCTGTCACGCCTGAGGCGTTCCCCAAAGCGTTGATGACGTATTGTTAAGTTCCCTTTATTTCTCTCCAAAACTGTACAGTAAAATTATATGAAAATGATAACAATAATAGCCAGGGTCACTCTGAACTGGACTCAATTTAAAGAATGAGCAAACCTATGAAGGAACACTTTTTATGAGTGTTTGAAAATGGGACATGGTGTAAGTGATAGAATGCACTTTGATGTTTAAGGTGAGTTTGCCTTTATTTCTCTCCAAAACTGTACAGTAAAATGATATGAAAATGATAACAGTAATAGCCAGGGTCACTCTGAACAGGAATCAAATGAAAGAATGAGCAAACCTATAAAGGAACACTTTTTATGAGTGTTTGAATATGTGACATGCTGTAAGTACTAGAATGCACTTAGATGTTTAAGGTGAGTTTGGCTTTAATTTTCTCCAAAACTATACAGTAAAATTACTTGGAAATAAATACAGTAATAGTCGTGTGTGTGTGTGTGTGTGTGTGTGTGTGTGTGTGTGTGTGTGTGTGTGTGTGTGTGTGTGTGTGTGTGTGTTTTGAGAATCATATTTCATACATCAGGTATATTTCATAGATCAGGTTTTTATAGCTCATATATGCAATTCAATAATTGACAGATTAAAAGTTGTGTCATATTTGTAATTTACATTAACATGAAATATGTAATTAAATAAATAAATAAACATTAATAAATGTATAATAATGAATGTACTTTATATATACCAACAATAAAAAATGCAAAGAAAAAAAACATTTATGTATGATAATTAACATTCATATTAAATGTAATTAACAATAAGTAAATTATAATATAATATTATATTATATATATATATATATATATATATATAAAACATTACGATTAACAATAAAAATGTAAACAAATGATGTATGATAATTAACATTAATATGTACATGAATAATTTAATAATTCATGTAAATCATATATAGGCTTACAAACATTAAAATAATAAAACAAAATTATAAAAAATAAATCATGCTTTTAAAAAAATTCATGAAACTGTATTATTTGTGTCCAAACAAGATGGAAAATAGAGTCTTAAATCAATTTTGACCTCTTCCAGCACCCATACCGTAAGTACACGATTAGACGCGCATACCAGAGAATGTCTAATAAGGGGAGAAGGTTCACTCTCGCTACACTTCCGGCTTCTGACTGGTTGCAGTTCCACTCTGATTCCATATGAGGGCGCTCACAGGACGAGTGCAGAATGAATGGAGGTCTATGGAGCTATACCCCTCAAAATCCACTTTTCTCAAGATATAATTTTTTGTCTAGTAATTTGAATGTTGTATTCGAAAGGAGATGCAAAGAAATTCCACATTGCTGGGTGTTAGATTTTTTAGAGTCACTTATTTGCTTTAAAAAGTCTTTCAAAATGTCAATGACGTCATACACATCGTACGACCAGAGATACTGCTTTACGGCAATCCTTCAGTCACTGTGGTGTTTTCGCGCTCTGCACTTTCTTTTCTCTCGAGGCATCGCCAGCACAGTGGACACAGGTAAACACACGTGCTAGAAGAGTTTCTGCTAGAAGACATTCTGTTCCCGCTTCAGATACCACGATGCCATCAAGCGGTATCTCTGGTCGTAACCAGCCCTTCACTGACCAATCAGCGTTAATTAGCAGAATGCTAGCGTGTTATGGGCAACAACAACTCAACCTGTAAGAAATCGAAAGGACATAAGTACTCGTTCATTCAATTTTCGACCTATAACCCATGTTGAACTTGCCAAACCTACAATCAAATCTGAGATTTCTCAACGGCAATCGGCTGAAAGGGACAAATTTAGCCGTCTAGCCCCATAGACTCCCATTCATTTTGCACTCGGGGGTGATCGCCCCCAGTGGAACTCTGGTGGAACTACAACCAAAATTCGGTACAATAGGACTTAATAGGGAGTGAACAGGCTCTCCGTAGACGGGCTCTGCGCATACTAAAAAATATGTGTGGCTGGCTTGACCGTGTATTTTCAACGCGCGGCCCACTTGACCGCAGTAAATATATAGTATGTTTTGTCAAAAATAAACTCATCAACTAATATGTTACAGTGTTTGTTCCAATGTAACGTTAGGCTTTAGCAAACTAATGACTCCTTAACTTTGAAATATGTATGATAAAATGTATACTTTAAAAAAAGAAAGATTACACTTGAAATATTGTTCAAATTGTAATTGTTGTTGATTTACATGTGAACACTTTTTAATAAAATAGCAAAAAAATAAATTTACAAGGTAGATGTAAAATAATCTTTATAGGTCAATATAAGCCTTCTCATTAAATTATTTATTATTGTTGTTTATTAGTGACACATTTGGGCAGAGGATGTATTCCAAAACTTTCTGAAAATACAGTATGAGAATTAACAGCACAATTACTAGAAATGTTTGCCTTGGATATTATACAATTTGCATGTATAAAAAAATTGAGAAAAAAAGAGAAAGGTTTCCAAATCTAAATTTGAACCAATTCTGTAGAATGGCTCATATAGCCTATTTGAACAGGATTTGTTTACAGGTATGACTATGTACTTAAAATTAGCTTTTGACTTTGGATTTTATATATATATATATATATATATATATATATATATATATAATTTATTTATTTTGTCCTCACATTCTTTCTTGTGTGACTCACCTGAATGAAAGGCTCATTAAGCGGTCCATTGTCTTCTCAGGTGTGAACCACTTACTATTCATGATGGTGTTGGATCGTCCACGCCCCTGCGCATATTGCCTTTCCAAACAAAAAGTGTTTTACAAAATGTAAATCAATGCATTGTTTTATGTGAATGATTAGGCAGGATGATTTTCAGATCATTTTGAAGGAAAAACTCTAGGCGACAACTCCATTACTCAAAAGTATTGTGAAAACATATTTACTATCTGTTTTGTGGCGTTATTTCAGACACTTAATTTTTTTTGTTTTTTGAATAACCACGCATAAACATTATTCTCTCAAAAATACAAACATGTACATGCATGTTGCTCACATATTATGGTAGCCCTGTTTGTAATAAATAGAGTGTAATTACACCTTTTCCATTAATATGTTTATAAGCAACTGAAAAAAGCACAAATGCCAGGGCATGTCAGAACATCTCAAGGACCCCAAAAACATCTTAGACCCCAGAGGGTTAAACGTAGGTGAAAGGTAACAAAAAAGAGACATGAATAAGCCATTTTTTATACTTTATTCTTACAGATTATACTGTAGTTGTTAATTAGTTGTTCAAAACAATCTATCCAGTTTCAATAATGATTAAGCAACTTCCTTGACATAACATATAAAAAAAATATATATAAAATATTATCTAGTCTAATAGTTATTGTTTACACATTTGTAACACGTAATTAATATCTGATCAAGTGATTTCTTTTTTTTTGCTTTATTGTTCTCTTTTGAATGAAAGACATAAGAGATAATGGACAGGAAATCACTGGGAAAACCCTTGTGTCCCATCTCAACTCTGTCTACTTTTAATATTCATATTTATTTAAATTCAATGTATTGTGGAGGAATTTCTGCAGGATGGTGATGCATGGCAGGGTTGCTGACCACAGGTATCTAAAAGAAAAATTATATATATGTTCAGCTTCCTAGCGTAAATAATACTTATTTATTGATATTATTAAACAATTAATGCACCCATTACGTAGTGCTTTACACACTTCCAGTTCATATATAGTGACACTAAATTGAAATAATACATTGTTTTGTGGAATTGTTTTGGAAGTAGGGTTAAAAGCTTCTCTTACCTCTGAGTAGTAAGGATCTTGGAAGTGATTGGGCCTAAAATCACAGGGTGGTGCGGTTATAACTTGTGGAACAGACGACACCTTTGGAAAAATACACATGTAGAGTTTGTCTTCTTACTGTGAGATGCCACACGTGCAATGACACTGGCAGACAGTTTCAGTATTACAGGTGTCAACATACTTCGAATGGAGTAGAAAAAAGCAAAATACAGAAATCCTGAAATGAAATCAGGACTGTAATGTCCTAATGTGGAACCTTACACCTTCATCTGGATTTAAAAATAATAATAATTATACAACTGAAGAAAAAAACCTAAAAAAAAAACACATGACATTTCCCCCGTATATTCTAATGTTTTAGTTTTTGAAGCAATTAAAGGGATAGTTTACCCAAAAATGTATTCTTCGCGAATTCTTCTTTCTACACGCTTAATTTATCTCTGAATTTCAATGGCTCAAACCTCAATACTAAAATCATGTTTTGAATAAGGGATGTATAAGAGATTAGTTGCAAGAAATTTTGCTTTCAGGTCAAAAACCTGACAAATGTATTGAAAGAAAATATTTGAACGTTTCTAAGTATGGAAAATTTGACTCCATTGAACTATTATATTGGCTTAAAGCACATATACTAGTTAAACCTCTGAGATTGCATATGTGACTACTCTGAGGGGCATTGTAGTTTTAAAGCTCTAGGAGCAGGCCGCAAAAGTGGACTTCAAAGATATCTTATCCTGTTCCGCCCCCTATAGACCTTTCACACAATAACTGAAAATACGTAATCGTTGTGGAAGCGGAGTTCCTGTCAAGCTTCAACACATCAGAAAAATATACCCGGGCAATAAAAAATGTATCACAGTTTACACAACTTCGCTAACGGATTTTGTCAAATATTTAATTTGCCGATGGTTACAAGAATTGTGGAGGAAAACTCTGTCACCAAAAAGAAAAAAATCAATAAAGGGTACACATTTTTCCACAAGGAATTTATGACTTGAAACGTATGTAATGAGATGACAGATATGGCTGCTTTTGAGAATAACAAGAACAGCCCGGTACATCTTGCTCGTAGCTTGCACAATCTGAGGTCGTTCAACGCCTTAATTTACATTCACATAATTTCCGACATTTTTGTGGAGAGAACTGTAAAACTTGAGAATTTTACATATTAACCCTCTGGGGTCGGCAATCACGCCGGCATGATTTGCGCAATTTTTTTTACATAGCAGCTAAATAAACGTAAAATACTCCGTCATATATGGTCATACAGACTTAATAAATATGAAAAAAGAATCTGTGAGATGTCTACTTTTGTATGTGTCCACTTACAATCAAAACAAAACGTTGTGCTTTTGTAAAATAAAGAAATTAAACAGGGTGTGCTTTCTGCCTCTCCGTCTCGTGAACTTTTTTTTTCTTGAGCACGTCTCTAAACATTTAAAAAACTCAGCGAATACTTGTCACACATTTGTGAGCTCTGTATCTTTATAATCATTTAAGTGTGTAGTTTTCAATGGTCTGATTCAAAACGAAAACAAATATTCTGTTTAAAGTAATTTGTATAAAACCAACAAGATATCCAGGTTCTCTAACCCTTGCTCATTAGTTTTAATGTGACCACACCCACACGCGCACAACATATAGAGATGCAAATCGTCCATGCGTCGCGCAAACGCGCCCATTACCTCCACAACAAAGCGCCGCCAAACTTTATCAGTCCTCTGCTGTTCGTCGAGTTTGGAAGACACGCTGTGAGATTATTGGATTTACATCAGAAGAAGAAGAACGCGATTTGAAGACAAGAAAGATTTTAAGGTAAGGAATAATTCTGAATTATATTAGTTAGTATTGTTGCATAAACTTCACATTGCAGTCGAACTGTTGCTCGATGCTTCAGTGAATGTTCTCAGTCGCGCTGTGTGTTTGAAATAGAGAATGGATACCCGAGTCCACATCAGCGCGGCATTGAACGTTTTACATTTAAAACAGCTTATTAGCCAATGTGCCTGATGCTTTCACTTGATGCAAACGTTCGTTTTTTTGTGATTAAAATACATGTAAAATATTACCATAACATCTGTCTTCCTGTGTGCGGAAATTTGTTTATGTAGCCGTGACAACGAAACACGTGCATGCGCGCCTGTGTTAAGGCAAGTTCACACTACAGGATTTTAAAACGTCAGGCTGAACTGTGCAGTTCACACTACATGACTTGCTCTCTGTGAAATCAGGAGTGTTCAAGTTGTTGAGCTGTTCATTGATCCGCAACAGGAGGTAACTCACTACACGAGGTTACAACAACTCTGTCAGCCAACGATTCTATCTTGTCTACAAACCATGTTTTATCACGAAGAAATCACGCGATAAAACGAACCGGAAATGACGGAATACAGCACGCGCGCCACTACCCAGCGAAGAAGAACACAAGTGCACAACACGCGAGTCTTTGTTTGAATATGGACGTCAGACAGAAATAAGTGCTGCAAACTGTTTGCGCGATGATTTGCTCTGGAAAAAAAAAAATTCTCCCATAGACAGTATATAAACGGTATTTTCCCAGTGACCTCAACCCATGCCTTGCTCTGATTGGCTGTAGCTCATGGCATCACATGTGGTTGAGTCGTGCGACAGCTCCAGATATCTAGCATGCTAGATATTTTTCTGGGCTCGGCGACGCGTCCGCGAGGCATCTGCGAGCGTCTTTGATGCATTGTTGGCTCTTTCATACTAACAGATTGGCGAGCGTTCATCGGCCGCTAATCCCCCGCGATAACAACACGACCTGCACTCGGCGAGCTCAACGATTTGCAAATCGGGCTTAAATCGGGCTTAAAATCCTGTAGTGTGAACTAGGCATTAAAGGTGAACTAAGTAACTTTTTTACCTTACCTGATCAACTTCGGAGTCACTGGAATGGTTATATTACTTATTTTGGGTTGAATGGTGGTGGTTTCGCACCCCCCTGGTGCCCGTGAGCGGAAAAACAGCGTTTGCAACTTTGGGCCGGCGGCCCGCCGGCCTCTTCGTCTGGAAGTATCGTGTGATCCCAAGTCTCGCGAGGTAAAGAATTGCTTTACTGCAAAAATAAATCTGCTATAATGCTGTCATTATTGCGCTCCCTCACGCTGTTGGAACCCGAATGAAGACGACGTTGCAAAGAGTTTTCCATCTGCTTTGATGTCGTTGATCTACTAAGCCTCTAGTGTCTGAGAATAGCCAGCGAGTTTTTAACAGTTGTTGTCAAATATCTATTCCGAAGCTGCGGGGGGAGCTCTAGAGAGAAACCTCCGAGCAAAACGCGAGGATACAACAAAGAAATCCCGATCTTACTGAGGGCTGCTTTAAGAGCCTTGTTGCTCTGCGCGCTTATGCGCTCATCTGTTGACATTTCCGAATGCTTTCCACACAAACAAACCTACTTGTGTAATTAGTATGAGAAAAAATGCACCAAACATAGGCTTCATGTTTTTACTCCAATCTAATTTCATAACGTCATATCGATGGAATGTCACATCGATGTAAACATTTGAAGTAACATGATAATAAATATATTTTTCTCTAGTGTAGTGTTACTGAAGTGTTCCTTTTTAACGATGCCTGCTATAGCCTACTATTGTTATTATTTATTATTTTTTTATGCATATATATATATAAGTGTGAAACACTCAATATTCATGGGTGGTTTACGCCTACTCGCATAAAGCTTTCTTACACAAGACATGTCTTACAAATTTTAAATCAATATATTGTCTGATCTGAATGAGTAGTCAAGGTGATTTTCACATAGTTTTGGAGCAAATATTCGAGGCTACGTGATACAATTTTCTAAAGTCTTGTGAAGAAATAATCAGTTTTAGATTCATGACCTCATTTCAGTGACTTTTTTTTGGGTCATTTTCACAAACCACGCATAAATGTTATTATCTCAAAACTACAAACTTTTACATACATGCTGCTGACATATTATTGTAGCAGAGTTTGTGCTGAATGCAGTGTAATAAGACTTTAGCCATGAAAATGTCACAAGTAACAGAAATAAGTGCAAATGTTAGAGCATGTCAGAACACCTTCAGGACCCAGAAAACCCCTCAGACCCCAGAGGGTTAAAAGTTTGTAGATTTGAACATTTAAAAGAGAAATTTAATGAATAAATACGTGAACCCAAGTGTGAACACCTATTTCCATTCTATATGCATATCTGAGGAGTTCAGCTGAAAAACACGTTTAAAAACCCTTGACTTGACGCAGTACTCACCTGTGGAGAACAGCAACAGACTTTACAGGCAAATGCTGACAGAGAGATGGAGATGATGAACTGAAGCAAGGTGAATGTCAACAATACACCACTGATTCCCAAGAAGAGAGTCTGAGAGAGAATTCAACATAAGCACAAATAATTATGAAGAAATAATTGATAATAGCACTCACATCAGTACACAGGCTGCTCAGCAGTTCAGAATCTACCATCCTTGAGGTTCATATAGTAATACAACATATTTAAAGGTCAAACTGGACTGAGTTAACAATTAATGTATAATGTCTTTGTCAAGGTTTTCTTTAATCGTAAATGATCAGTAATAGTAAGAGATCTATAAACTACTTCTAAAATGTTGGAAAAAAGATTGGACAGGTTATAGCTTGACTTTTAACAAGTACTGACCACACAGTGATCTTATTGTGATTACTAAATAAATGTGAAGATAAAAGTTGGCAACATACCCTGTACTTTACATCAACACGAGGACAATCAACAAACGTGCAGAAACTGTGCATACTCGGCCCTAGAATCATATCAAATGAAAGTATGATAAAGGAAGTGCCAGCAAATAGAGCACTGAAAATGTTCATTCCAAGTGAACCTTTCACCTATAGGTAGAAAAAACAAAACATAAAATGGATTAAAAAATTAACAAGAACTTTAGCTTGTTAACATAGGTAAAAAGGTATTCTACCACACCCAACAACAGTATGAATGTTGAAACGAGAGGAAAACATTTAAAAAAAAACTTGAAATTTAGATGAATTGCATGTCATAGGTCAATTTCAAGTGATTGTGGATCATTTGCAGGTCAACATTTGCTTAACATCTGTATAAGCAAGTATTGAACATTCCCTTAGTTTCACAGACAGGTTAAGCCTTTATTTTAGCCAAGTCATATTAAAAGTTTTGTTTTGACATCCAACAAAATGGCAGAAATGTTTATAGACGGAAATAAAATCAGAGATATACATTTAAGGATTTATGGGGAAAAAAAATATTTTGTTTCTCGCCATTACTCAAGACAAGTTTGGGGACTCTACAGATTATGGTCACTGATGCCCATACACTTTTTTGGCAGAAAAATAAGGAAGAAGAAATCACTACACAAATCAGTACAAACACAATAGTGTTCCTGTAGCTCTGGTGCTTAACCCCTGAGAAACAAGACGTGTTGTGTACATACCAAACACAAACTGGAGGGTGAATTCGGTCTGTTTTCTGCAGCAATGCAGAGTGAGCCTGCGATGATGTACTGAGAGCAGAGAGAAAGACACAAATCAAGACTTCTGTTGGAATATGTAACTTGTGTTATAAAATACACAACACTTTTTTTGTATAATTGTTTCTTACGATGAGAGATCCCCAGTAAGGAATAAAACTAAAGACAAAGATGGAATCTGGATAAACTGTAGACACGATTCCCAACAGGACAGTCCACAGACCAATCATTATCTGGACAGTCTGTGAAGTACAAGAGAAGAACAATATTACAAGCACAATATACATTTATAACAACTGTAGTTAGGTAGACTGGGTTTACCCAGATCCTGATCTGGCAGCGATTTGATTTTCGCCCTGCAGCTCAGTCTGGAAACCTGTACATTATTTTCTCCTGCTTCCGTTACAATTTTGCGGGAACCAATCACAAACTGTTGTATCCACATGGCGCGATATAGGCTGGTTTAACACGATGATGATAGAGAAGTTTCTCTAAAGCAGTGTTTCCCAACCTTTTTTCAGTCAAGGCACCCTTTGAAAATGTCTTTTTTTTTGGCACCCTACATTATGTTGCCACGATACTACTTTGATACTATACCTTGAAATGTATCGATTTTCAATACCACTGGGAAGAACCGCCATATATAGGCCTACGGTCATATAGATATGTTTAGTATTATCTGTTTTTTTGTCCATCCATTTAAAGTCTAAGAAAAAGATCAATTTACATGATGACATATTTAATTAAGGCTTTTATTCATATATAAACTTTGCTCAATTACTATTGCAAATCTCATCTAAATGTTTGCTCACGCAGTGTATTTGTGTTTTTACATTGGGATCATTGTGTTATAATTGCACAAGATAGCTTGTTTTTAATATATTTTATAATGTAATAATTTCACAGTTAATCTCCAAATCAATGTAGAAACAACATTAGGACAGTATATTTAAAAAAAGTTGTTTAATGGTATATTTTTATGAATGAAGGCCAGTATCACTGATACCAATACTGCTACTGAGGTCTTCAATTATTTATTTTTTTACAAAAATATTTTTAAAAAGCTATCAATTCTAAAATGTATTAGGCTCCAAAAAATATAACTTTTATTTAAGTGAACTTAAAACAATCTTCACATAAGCCCATAATAAATGTCATATTGACCTGTGCCCACCTGTCTACAGGTAGGCAATACACATAAATTGAATAAAGTTATCAAACACTTTACAGTCTTCACTGCATCAAGTATAAATTAAATAAAGATTAATCCTTATTAAAGCTACAAGCGTTCTTTAGTCGAGAGCAGTGAGTCATTTTCCGTTCCCTGAGTTATTTGATTCTGCTGTCACTGCTGCACATGTCCCATTCTCTCACAACTCTTTACGTTCATTTACGACTTTAACTAATTTAATAATAATAATAATAAAAATGTATTTCTTCAGCACATTTAAACACAACACGAGTTGACCAAAGTGCTTTACAGAATCCACAATTTAAGACTGCTCTCATGACGATACTCAACAAAACGGACACTTTGGCATGACTGTGTGCTATTATTTGTTCAAGCGTGAAAGAGAAGTCGATTCTGCGCGCGCGTCGTTCTGTGCGTCCTGCGCGTGTGTGTCAGAAGGACATTCAAAGACTCTTTTGTCTTTTCACGCTTACATGGTTTAAAAGCATTTGCATGAAGAAGAACGTGATTATATAATGTAACGCTAGCCAAAGGATGACAGAAATTAAATATTTGTAACGCTTTAAACTGAAAAACATTAATCTCACGCGTTACTGTTGACAGTAGCACGTTATTATTAATTTGTGTATATTATTTGTTGTTATTTAGAGACACCTGACAATCCGAGATTGATGGTATTTTTTTTATTTTACACATTTTAGCAATTTTCAAATGTTTGATAAGAGTTTTTACACGGCACCCCTGCTCTCCCCAGATGGCACCCCGGTTGGGACACGCTGCTCTAAAGTATGTCACCTGGATCGTTGGTCTGATTGGTTGAAGAACTATCCAATTGCGTTCAGAGTCATTGTAACTATGCCCGTTGATCCCGCATCTTATCGTATTTTTTGTTTGGACTGATTTACTGTGCTCTGAGCTTCTGCCTGCCTAATGGATTACGACTTTGGTTTGTTATTAATAAGCACTGATGGGCAGTAACGTGTTAGAAGTAACGCGTTACTGTAATCCCATTACTTTTTTTCAAGTAACGAGTAAAGTAAGGGATTGCAATTGCAAAAACAGTAATTAGATTACTGTTACTTTCCCGTAAGGAGGCTGCGTTACTGCGTTACTGTGATTTTGTTTCGTTAGACTATCTCGTGAGTCGTGGCTTAATTTGAGCCGGAACACGCCCGACGTTGGATACGGAACCTTTTTTTATTGGATCCGGCACTATGTCACTATGGAAAATGAATCGCCTAAATAAAATAAATAAAAAATACTATTTGTGTAGCCTATAGTGTTCAATGTTGTTATCGATAGAGCTGCACAAATGGGGTATTATTTCATCCGCAACTGCATCACAAAACTCATCATCCGTAAATGCTGATGCGAGCCGCAAGAAAGCCCTTGTCTGTTCTAGAAAGGATGCAGCAAAGATATTTAATGCTAATGAGACATCGGCCTACGCTGAGTTTCATTCATTTATGAGGTGCGTGCTCTAGTTAACAGTGAAAGTGAAAGCGGCACGCCGGCTCCTCCATGTCACGGTTATTATATTCTCTGCTATATTTGCCTTGTATTTGTTAAATACATGCAAATGGTTGATGAAACATTTATTAAAATAAGATGCAATTGAATTTATACAAAACGAAATTCACTTTAAAGAAAGGCTTTTAACAATGCAATGCAAGTGAACGCGGCGCACTAGCGCCTCAATGCACGGTTATTATATTGTCTGCTATATTTGCTTTTTATTTATTAAATACATGCAATTGGTTAATGAAACATTTATTAAAATTAAGATGCAATTTATACAAAACGAAATTCACTTTAAGGAAAGGTTTTCTACAAAGCAAAACTTAATGAAATGGTAAAAACATGTCTGACGATTTACAAAAACAAAACTAATCTGCACTTTAATGTTAAAAGACATAAATGTTAATAATTTGGAATACATTCATGAGAGACTTTCATTTTAATTATTTTATTGCTGTATTTTATTTACATCTAATCCAATAGGATTTTACAAAAAAATATGTGCATTTTAAATGCTGGAATATGCAGAAATATAAGTTATATAATATAATATTAACAGAAGAAGGACTTTGTGTATTTCGTTAAAATATGGTGGAATGTGCAGAAATTGGTTAAATGTTCAACAATTTTCTTCAAGTCTGAGACTGTTGCATTTAATTTAATTTTTGGTTGATGCAATGTGCATAAAGTTAAAATATTGAAACTAATAAAACAAGTTTTAAAAAAGAGAATGTTTAATTCAATTTTAGATGATGGAATATGCAGAAAGAATATAATTAGGCTGAAAGGTCTGCTTTGTATTCAGGTCGTGCATCATGTTTTTGAAGTAAAGTAACTAGTAAAGTAACTGATTACTTTTGAAAATAAGTAATCAGTAAAGTAACTGGATTACTTTCTTGGAGAAGTAATCAGTAACTAATTACTATTTCCAAGTAACTTGACCAACACTGTTAAAGGATAATTCCGGTATTTAACACCTTGAGTCTATATTGTAGTTTGTTTTGGATGAACAAGAGTGGTGGACAACATTTTTTTGACAATGGTTCCTCTCTCGAGTTTTTGACTATAAAAGAATTGGCCATGGACCCATTTAACATTGGAGTCAATGTGCATGTCCGAAAATGTCATTAAAACAACCTTTAACATTATTTTTCAAAACTGTGCAACTCACCGAGTGATTAGTGATGTTAGTTGATGTTCCAGAAACAAAAAGTGTTGCGAAATACAGTTTCTGTCGTGTTTTATTCGTCATTTTGTAAAATCCCATTGTTGAAAAAATAGTTCCACTATAGCAAAATAAACGGATTGGAATCATATATTGCGACGATATATTGTTTATAATCATCAACGAACACCACTAACCACTCGGTGAGTTTAACAGATTTGTAAACGAACATCATTGGCTGTTTTAATTACATTTTCGGACATGCACATTGACTCCAATGTTAAATGGGTCCATGGCCAATTCTTTTATAGTCAAAAACTCGAGAGAGGAACCATTGTCAAAAAAAATTTGGCCACCACTCTTGTTCATCCAAAACAAACTACAATATAGACTCAAGGTGTTAAATACCGGAATTATCCTTTAATAAACTGCACTTTATTTTCAATTGTTGTTGCTGACCACAACAACCAATATCATCAAATCATAACACTGAGGCCCTGTTTACACGAGAACGCTCGCGGGTGAAAACGTAAAAATATTGTATCGGATGTGCCTTTCGTTTACACGGCGACAGCGTTTTTGGGGCTTAAAAACGCAAAAAAGTGTGGACACCCCTCCACACCACACCCTCCAGAGTGGAAATCTGAAAAACGCTCCACCATCGCGTTCCCGACTAAAAGGGTAAAAACGCAAAAGTCTACTAGACTGTGAAGGCGTCGCGTTTACGTCACAGGCATGCGCCAGTATAGGAAAATAACAAAACATTATCAAACTAAGATATTGCATTAATTTCATTGACAAAAACAAAACAAAAAAAACAATTCTGTCAGGTTTGAGCGACATTGGAAGAGCACGGAGGGTTAAAGCAGCAGCTTTACCGTATTAAACATGAAACTGTGTCAGTGTCTCTTTCACTTTCAGTGCTTCACATCGCCACCTAGCCGTCTGGAGTGCACACTACATCGAATTTCACACACTTTTGCGTCACCATATGCACGCAGATTTCCCCACCATAACGCTCGTCTAAACGCAGAATAAAAAGTGATAACGCAACGCCACTTTTTGCGTTTTCTCTTCAGATCGTTTCCGTGTAAACATAGCCTTAGACTGACATAAACACATAACAATTATTTGGGTTTATGAACAATTTCTCACCCCAAGGGCTTTTGGTTGGCCTTTCAGAAAAGGCTGAAGTCTATGAAGAGGTGAAGCTCCTGCTAGCTGTTGTCCATAAACAGACACAGGAACATTTGTCCCAGTTCCAGCTGCTGGTGTTTGTGTCGGTGGTTGAAACTGGATGACAAACGTTGAGGGGTTCATGGGTATGACAGTCTGCGACATTCTTGTTTCTGAATCTGAAATTGACATGTACAAAATCATAATAAATCCAGACTAGATATGATTATAAAATAGATTATGTGTTAAAAAAAATCCAGTTTATTTATTAAATCTTCATGTTGTTGAAACACTAGTAGTTATTAACTTTGGTTAAATTATTATCATCAACTAGAATTAGACCTTGAAACCATACCGTGATGGCAGTTGAACAAACCCATGATTACAGGATTAGTTTCGAGTTTACAAAACCAAGCCAATCCAATCAGGCTTTGTTGGTACCATGATGCTGATCATCAGCTTTCTCTGTCAACTCAGGCTTTATTTTTAAAATCTTTATTTTTAGGTGTGACATCAGGAGCAAACAGCCAATCACATGCTGAGAAACTGCTATTCACTTCTGTCTTCTACAGAATATACTGATTGAGATTGAAAAATAGTATGAATTTAAACAAATTTACATAACAAGAAGAAAAGAGATGTTTATGAAATAGGACAACTAAAAGAAAAAAATCTTGCTATATCTGTGCAAGTTAAAGGCATACTATGCAGTTTTCCGTTTTATCAAACAGCGACCCCTAGAGTCGTACATGACTGTAATGTAGCCCTCGAAGTCAACATGTCAGTAGTTATCGCTACTGTAACAGAAACCCAACAGGATAATGCGATAATTCAAACTATGAAGCCCCATAGACACTGTTTGTCTAATTGTACTTACATCTATGAAAGAGTATCTTCTAGAGAAGAAAGCACATGTTTGTGGAATATTTTATTATTCATAATTCATAACTCAGATTCATCGCCACAGTAACTTACTACTCACACATACAGCAACCAAGCTGCAATCTAATCTTGTTTACATGAAATAAGCCTGCTCCCGAGCAGGTTTAAGCTTAAGGGACTGTTGTTGATTGAAGCGCGCGTCCGATCAAGACTGCACATTGAGAACACTGTATCCATGCCACTGATCGTACCGGCAACGAGCACTTCTTTGATCACTTGATTTAAAAAATAATAATTTTTGCGCTAGAATGTATATTTTGTACCCCAAAATTTTTTTGGAGGGCCGGTGGTCTACAATTTTTTATTTATTTTTTGCTCTGCCTTTTTCTTGGTTGCTGTTATAAGCAGACAAACACATAATTTACCAGTGTTTTTTTAAAGAGACTAGGAACAGTACCCAGTAAAGATTACTATTTTGTAGAATATTATTGTATTTCAATAATACTTCCCATGTTCTATTGGATGGTGGCTCTGACAATTAAAAATTAACACAGTAATTATGAAATTATTAAAATTCAAAAATATATACTGTAATAAGTGTAGCTCTTGTTCTACTGCGGAGAAACACTGAGCGCTCTTCGGCCACGGTGAGCAGCCAATAGCAGCGTTGCTGATCAATGTTTCTACTATCGATACATATCCCCTTTTAATCCAGCGCATGAACGCGCAGTTATCTCAGACAACTCAATCCAGCTATACTAATCATAACCGGCAGGTGTGTTCGAAGAACCTAATTAGTAGGGATGGGACGATTACCGGTTTCACGATAAGCCACGATAAAATGTACTGACGGTTAGTATTATCGTTTAAAATTTAATTATCATT
Source organism: Phoxinus phoxinus (assembly GCF_949152265.1). NCBI lineage: Eukaryota > Metazoa > Chordata > Actinopteri > Cypriniformes > Leuciscidae > Phoxinus > Phoxinus phoxinus. The sequence goes on along the minus strand of NC_136884.1, from coordinate 34,167,933 downwards.
AAAACCGTGTTTGATTATCGTGATTTTAATAACTCACTGTAAATCCTGTCCAGCCAGCAACAGTCTGACGCAGGCGCTGCGCGGAATGTTGTTTTTTTGTTGTTGTTTTTTTTTAGAAGGAGTGGCGGTAGGTAGTGACCGTGTTCGGGAGATATTTCAGCCTTTTAAGAGGACCAAATCTGAGGTGTGGTCATATTTTGGCTTTGACAAAAGTCCTGAGGGAAACTTAGTCGAGGATGGTCACCCTGTCTGCAGGACAAAAAGTCGCTGCAATAGAAACACTTCAGATCTGCCGAGTCGTCTTGTGTGACCATCACCCACTGTTGTATAGCGAACGCAATGCAAGTTAATGACTTCAATACCAAAACTACGTCTGGGAAATAATTGGGCACGAAATGTTATTTTGAGTTGAAATATTTTATCTCACTCGCTTGAAATAAACGTGAAGCTTCCGCGAAGAAAAGTTTGCAGTAAGTGGCTTTGAGCCAAAGACGAACGAACAAGTGCAAACAAGACTATTATTAAGAGTGCCATTTATGGGATAATAATGTATAGATACATTGTACACTTATTACACCGATTCTTTTTTTTTTACCATATAATTATGGGGACATATTGAATTGAGATTAATGTTTCAAATCTTACCCGTTTATAAATCCATGTTGTACCGCGTAACGTTACAAAACAATCGTCCAGACAAGATGATCACAACAATATTATCAATCTCTGTAAACAATAAATCAACTCTGATTTCATTTTCAATACAATCAAAAACGGAGACGCAAGACGGCAAGATGTAGCCTACTTGAATAAAACGAGAGCGCGTCCGTTGTAATACATGGAAGTGCGCTTATAATACGTTGCTATGACGACGGTCATTATAAGAAAGGAAATGCCACATAATAGAATCTTGCTTAAAGAAGTGCATGGAGCTGCTTGTTTTATTTGTTTTTTGTTGATTTTCAAATATAAAACTTGTTAAAATGTTTTCAGTGTGAGCATCAGTTCTTTTTGAACACTTTCATCTCGTTTTAACAAAACCGTGATAATATTGATAATCACGATAATTTTGGTCACTATAATCGTGATATGAAATTTTCATACCGTCCAATCCCTACTAATTAGCCAGATCATGATTAGGCCGATATCATCATCTTGGATGTCTCATTTGATCTCGGATGCTTTAAGCAACATACAAAAGAAGGATAGCTGTTAGATCAGGATAGCTGTTACTGTGGCGATGAATCTGAGTTATGAATTATGAATAATAAAACATTAAAAAAAAATCCACAAACATGTGCTTTTTTCTCTAGAAGACACTCATTCATAGATGTAAGTAAAATTGGACAGACAGTGTCTATGGGGCTTCATGGTTTCAATTATCACATTATCCTGTTGGGTTTCTGTTACAGTAGCGGTAACAACTGGCATGTTGACTTCGAGGGCTACATTACAGTCATGGCACATGTAATCATGAGTGTTATAATAATTCATTACATGTATATAGCGCTTTTTCTCTGCACTCAAAGTGCTTTACATAGAAGGGGGAATCTCCTCAACCACCACTAATGTGCAGCTCCACCTGGATGATGCGACAGCAGCCATATTGCACCAGAACGCCCATCACACACACACACACACACACCGGCACCGGCTTACTGGTGGAGAGGAGACAGAGTGATGAAGCCAATCAGTATATGGGGATGATTAGGAGGCCATGATGGACAGAGGCCACCGGGCAAATTTGGCCAGGATACCGGGGTTACACCCCTACTCTTTTTCGAAGGACATCCTGGGATTTCTTGTGACCACAGAGTTTCGGTTCTCGGTTTTACATCTCATCTGAAGGACGGTGCTCATTGGCAGTATAGTGTCCCCGTCACTATACTGGGGCGTTAGGACCCACACAGACCACAGGGTGAGCGCCCCCTTCTGGCCTCACTAACACCTCTTCCAGTAATATAATATTCACTGTACTATAATCTACATTTGTATTGGTATATCAGGTTTCTGAGGCCACTGTGGATATTCTTGCAAAATCTCTTTCTAGAGTGACTATTATAAATGCCTATAATTTCACTCTATTGTTCTAAAAAAAGAATATATTATATATAAAGTAAATTCTAATCTGAACCTTCAAGTGTTATTTACCCACAAATGAAATTTCTGTCATTAATTACTCACCCTCATGTCGGTCCAAACCCGTAAGAGCTTCGTTCATCTTCGGAACACAAATGAAGATATTTATGATGAAATCCAAGAGGTTTCTGACCCCACATAGCCAGCAATGTCATTGTAACTTTCAAGGCCCATTCTCCTACACTGTTCACAGTGCTTCCAGGTTTTACGTCAGAACGCCGGCTCATTATCAGCTATCTCCTGCGTCAGCATCACACGCATGTGTCGTGATGCTCACTTGACCAGCGTCGGCCAATAGTGAGCCAGCGTTCTAATTTAAAACCTGGAAGCACTGCACTGCATTTACTACATCAACAGCGTAGGAGAATGACGTGAAAGATAAGAGATTGTTGAATAAAGTCGTTATTTTGGGGGGGTTTTGCGAACAAAAAGTATTCTCATTGTTTCATAACATTAAGGTTGAACCACTGTAGTCACATGGTCTATTTTAACGATGTCTTTACCACCTTTCTGTGCATGTACATGACATCATCAGAGATTGGTGTTTTTGTTGTTTACACGGAGACCATTTTCAAAAACCTGCACTTTGAAGCCGTTTCAAAAGTTTTAGTTTTCAGGCACACAAAACATTGTTGTCATGTTAACAAATGGCCAAAACACATAAAAAGTTTTACACTTTTAGTTGAAAATACTGTTGCGTGTTTTGTCTGTATTCTCCCGAGTATCAGTTAATTAAAGTCTATATGTTGAATTCTTTACTGACCAGGACCTTTTTTTATATGTTTTATGAATACTATGAATTCAGACATACTACTCATTTCACATACTGCTTTTCACTTACTATATAGTAGGGAGGTATTGTGTCACAGAGTCATAAATAATTATCTTCAAGAAGAACAAGGAATCCTGCTACAGATGGTCCTTCAACAAATGTCCTAACAAACTTTAATAACATGTAAAATGTTGGCTGAAAAAACTTAAGGGATGAGAACTATCTCCGTCAATAGTCAAGTCACCTTTATTCATATAGCACTTTTTACATTACAGATTGTATCAATATAAAACATTTGCTGGAGAAACTCCCAGGCAGAAAGACAATGAAAGCCTTAAAAACAAACAGTGTTCAACAAAGACTCTGTTTCAATGAGGCCTGAAACCATGGCGAAAGTCTCGCATGTTGTTGTCTCGTCCCAAAGGCACAAAACTTCCACGATGTTTGAGTGGTCTGCATCTTGCAAATATTCCACCATTCCCACCTGTTAATTACAGAGTCAGTTAGAGCAATATAACTGGCATTTCAGTTATCAAGCTTATTTTGAATCTGACTTGACAGCCCAGAAAAATCTGTGCCAGTCTTAAAGTGTTGTGCTAGTTTGTTATCATATTTTCGAAACAAGTTAACAAGCTCCACATAATTCCCACAGTTGTCCCTTTCAGAGTACTGTTGCCGGATTTTTGCGGTTTTGAATTTGATTGTGTGAGACAAAGTGGTTTGGGCAGGTGGACAAAGATTGGGATGGATTGGGATCAGTTAAAAAAAAAAATTACATTCAAATTTTATAGGCAATTCTATTAACCGGTGATGGGTGATTCAGAGAGAACCAGAGGGGACATTGCAGTTTCCCTTGAGAGGCAAAGGGAAGGCACCTCTGCTTCATAAAATATTTCCAAAATCTGCTCCCAAGGGTATAAATTGCCCTAAGGGACAGGAACTTGTCCTGAACATCAAGCAAAACCTACTGCCCAAGCCTAAGCATCATTAGTCAACTATGGTCGCAAGTTCCATTGAACTCTATTGGTAACGACGGAACTTGTGCCCATAGTTGACTAATGATGCTTTTAGAAAATGCACCCCTGTTCAGACAGAACGCAGTCCGCCTGATGATTTTACGCAACCGTAGTGTTGTTCACCCGCACTAGGACATGGTAGCCCCTTAACTGCTGGAGGAAGTACTACAGGGCCAGAAATACAGCCATCGATTCGAGGCAGTTGATTTGCCAAATCGAGATGACCTCACCAGATCCCCTGGGCTGGACGGCCACCTAAGACCGCTCCCTATCCCATACGGGAAGTGTCTGTCGTTAGCATCTTACAATGACAACACGCACCCAAGGTGAGGAACCGGGGTCTGAGCCACATAGAAAGGAAATTAAGCCACAGAGCATAACCCAAGTAGGGCTTTGCACACTGAGTCTGAAATTTTCCTGTGCATTTTTTTGTATTCGTCATCCTAAAAAATTGTCACTCACAGAAACCTTGCACTCTGAGTCTGATGTTTATTAATTAATTGGTTGTGAAAAAATCCACAAAACAATACAAAATACCATCTTCAAGCATGATTTTGTTGTACTTTGTTGTTGGAAATATTGTGTAACGACTGAGACAAATCAGACATAATTATTTGGTATATGTACCAAACAATCTTTAAAACTCACTCTGGGATCTGTGGCCCCATCCCCCAGTGAGTGCAAGAAGGTCTTGGTTACCATGACCACGATCAGATAAGTTGGTTTTATGGGTGTTAAAAAATGAACATACATCCCAGAAATGTTTGTGAATGATTTACTGTCTTGTGTAATGTCTTCTAATACTATTATTTTGTTGATGCTGTGTATTTTATAATAGAATCATATTTGGTCCCTATAAATTGGTATTTCGAAAATCGAAATGATTGTTTGTGGACATGATATGCCGATAGCTGCGCAACATATTTGTATTACAAGAATCTTTCTTAGTTTCTTCATCAGAAACCAATCCAACTGCACATGCAAGTGAGCACACTTGAGACCGAGTCATAAATCCTCCCCACAGATATATCTCCCGCTTAAAAATGCCTCCTTTCTTATTGGTTGAGCCAACCCTGCAGCAGGGTGGAGCCTTTGTCAAGCTTTAAATAGCCTATCCACTAGCTCTTCCCTCTCTCTTGCTCTTTTCAATATGTTTAGGGTGCTGTGCTGGCCACAGCAGGCCCTGACTCACAACCAGCCATGTGCTCATTCAGGAGAGAGAGGACTCTCTCAACCACAACAGAATCCAGGACAATCTCAGGAGTTTGGCACAACGTCTTCATTTCAATGCAGAAGAAGTCCATCACAACTCTCACCTTTGCTCTCTTGTTTCTGGACTCTTCTGCTGCTTCTTCAGGTTAATGTCTGTGGGGACCCCCCACCAAACACAGCCTGCTAGGCCTTCACTCTCCCAACAGAGTCAGACTGAATTTTCTTCAATCCAACTCAGAGGAAAACTGCAACTTTTCCATTACTGAATGGGCAGCCATCTACTCTTCCGACTTCCTCACTCCTTGGATGCCAGCATGGCCTCTACGGCCACCAATCTGCATGTGCTCAGCTATGTGCTCATGGAGAGAGAGAACTTTCAACCAGAACAGAGTCGAACTAACCAGGCAAGTTCATCAACGGAACTTCCTTCAACGGAAAACGATTGCAACTTCCATGTTTGACACTCTCGGAACCATCAACAACTTACATTTTCAACAACTTTGAAAAAGAATTGTGTCACTGCACAACCCATGCAAGTATCAATTTAATGAGGTGCTCTGAAAATTATATGCTGATGGTTCTTTTCATAGTTAGACGGATCTTTCCCATAGTTCCATTTCCTGCTTCCAATTGCCTTCTGTCACTCACCTTTTTACCTATGCATGTCTTTTCTGTGGCCATCAAAAACTTCCTTTTCTTAGAATAAATGAATAATCAAAAGAGTTTGTTGGACGAACTGATTCATTGATTTTAATATTAATTTAGCTACATTAAGTTAATCCAATAACTGACCCAAATATAGCTAATCATAGCACGCTATGAGTTATTATTAATATTTCCCCTTTGAGCTAACTCGTTACAATTGGGTCCATCCAATCCTAAAATTGTCGTATTTATTTTTTGACGTGCGAAAATTTAGGACCAGAATATCGGACTCGTGTGCAAGGACCTTTACCATAAACATGAATTTTAGACACACGCACGAAGTGTTCAGCGCCTGACTTACCATAAACATGGATTTTTAGAAAAGGTACGAAGCTCTCACCGCGTGCCCTTGCCCTTATTTGCCTTTGGGGATTGCCCTTGGATGAAATCCCCTGGGTTTTGAGCCACAACTGAAGCATATCATGTGCAAAAGGCCCATAGGGATAACCATGAACGCAACTGCCATGATACCTAGGACTTTTTGAAACTGATTAACAGTAATGTCCTGAACTAGCCTGGTGCTGTTTTTGGTGTTTAAAATGGTCTCGACATGAGTGGGTGACAGTTGTGCCCACATGATGCTAACAGAGTCCCATTTAACCCCAATTACGTTGTCCTCTGGGCGGGAGAGAGAGCACTTTTCTTGGCGTTGAGTCTCTCAACCCCAGAGAGACAAGATGAGCGAGGATCGATCTCGATGTCGAAGTGTTCTTGAAACTGGGAAGACAAAGAAACCTGGAAGGCGCACCTGTTGCACATCTAATTGTAGCCTCTGATGAGCACGCAATTCCAATGACATCATTATAAGAGGTTCAAGGTCAAAGCCACTCTGAAAAAAGAGTGACGTGAGTGCTACTCAAATTTGGTAAAACCAAGAGTGATGAGTGAGTTTTATTTTTATAAATCCATGGAAGATATTGTGGACCTGTTCTGTGTTTGAAGGTGAATTGTATCCCTGTCCCTATCCCTGTCTTAGGAACATTTCCTGGTTGGATTCACATCACCAGTAGGAACTCTGAAGTGATGTAAGTCGCTTGTTGACTTTTATTATGACAGCGCGGCAGACATTTATTCTGAGAACACCAGCCAGTAAGTATTGCCAGTAAACCGAGCTTTATTTCCTGTTCCTGAGCTTGAACACATTCTGCAAATTCCCCTGCAAATTAGCTTTCGATGTGTCTAACAGTCCTGTCTAATACATTATTAGATGGTCGTAGACATATATGAAAAGGTATTAGTGTATGTCGTGTGGATGATGTCCGATGTTGCTGAGCAGAAATACATAATCATGTTTCCCTTTTGTCTTGTCCCCGTTTCCCTTGGGTCCCCTCAAAGTTGCTTTTGATTTTTTTCTTAGCATAATGGATAAGAGGACCATCTATCACCGTTTTACATGTTCGTAGAGTTAGTTTGTGGAGTAAAATATATTTAATCTGCTTTTTAAAAATGGCAGGTGCTGGTGTTTCGCGTGCGTTCGGCCAATCCATGTACACTAATGTCACAGATAGTTTCTACAGTTCTGGTTTAAACCCAACTCTGAAGTAGGAGCTGAATTTGTTCCTCCTAAAAAGGAGTTCCTGGAACTAAAATAGTTCCTAGTTCCAGGAAGTTCCTAGTCCACGCCAAAATCTGGTTACTTCAGCCAATAATAGTTCAAGGAACTATTATAGGTTCCTTTGGTGCGAAAGCCCCTCATGAGTAGTTATGCTAATTGGTAAATAATGTTATTTTAACTGATTAATTACCCACAACAAGATACTTTCAAAGTATTATTGTGTTAAATGAGAAAAGCATAAAAATAGACATTACAAAAGTTTTGAAAAGTAATTTTCTATTTGACTCAACATGGATTTTTTTTTTAATTGAATGTTTATTGGTTTTTAACAGGAAAGAAAAAATAACATTTCAAAAATAATAATTTTTTAAAATGTATTACTCAAGTTACATGTAATTGTAATGCCAAACCAGCAGAGTGTGGCATTACCTGAGTAATGACTGTGCTCCACTCCCTCTGCAATGAATGAGTACAAGCATGGTCTCTGGCTAAAAAGTAGTCAAACAGGAAATGAGTGCAAAGTATTGCCAGTATACCTGCCTTACCGAGCGTTATTTCCTGGTTTTCCTGCCTGTCTACTGTGTATGATTCTGCCTGGTTCTCTGTTTTTCAATTATCTGGATTATCCCCATTGTTTTCGTTTCCTGGTCGGACTGATGCTTTTGATTAGACCTATTGCCTGCCTACTGACTTTTGCCTTTTAGTATTCCCCTTTGGATGTTGACAGATCTGACTGCTACTTTGCTTTTGAGCCTCTGCCTGCCTTCTCGTATTTGTTTGTGGTAACGGTCTTTAATAAACTGCTGTACATTGATTCTCACTTGGCCTCAGCGTCCTCGTTACAATAATCTGCAGTATGCATACATACACACCCACCCCCAGGTTAGAGCAAATACACGACAACAGCATTACATTTGAAAATACATTTCTACATTTTTCAAATTATATGTCTGCCTAACCGAATTCTAAAGTTTCTTTAGCAAGATGGCAAAAATGGAGACCAGAAGCTAAAAGTATCTACATTCCCTTAAGGTGATGCACTAATTCTTTCAAATAAATAAGATTACATGCGCACTCGTGCTTTTCAGGACAAAAACAGCACTTGTGATATTGCTTAAATATATCTCATAAATATGAGAAAAAAAAGTTTTTCCCCTGCTTCATGTTCGTCACCATCACCTGTATGTAATGTTAGATGATCCATGTAGGTCTGAGGCAGACCGATTACATCATTTTAATCACAATTTGCATTGTGGAAAAGCTTCCTTGTGTATACAAAGACTTATTAATTTGTGTATATCAAAAATATTATTTTTAGACTCACCAATTGTTACTTCAGAAAAAAAAAATTGTGTTATTGTTTCTTTATTGGTGGAGGTTAAAATTCCATAATTTCACCAGCCAGTTCATCCAATGAAGAAATAAAATAGTAAATTTGCTATTGAGAATCAGATGATTTTGCTTTTTAGTTATAAATTAACCTTTTTTTTTTTCATTTTCATAAATTATTGCTTTAAATGTAATGATAAAAGGTACTTGCCAGATCCCTCGAACGGTCTCAGATCCACTTGATGCTTCGCACTTCACCACCACATACATAAAACAAGAAAAGAACAAAACAGGTGCAACTGGTTTTCAGGCTTAGTAATGAGATATAGGGCGTGACGAACGAGCTGCTCATCTAAACACACACAGAAACACAACAACTGAGTCGAACTGTAGTTCCAGGTTAATGACGCACGACGCACAGCCGAAGTAACACATCAGACTCAAGTAGAACCGAATGAGCCGTTGAGTGAGTTGACAATACTTATGTAAGCCTGAGTACTGGAAATATGCTTATTATGACTATTAAATTAAATATTATTAAAATCAAGGAGTTGATAAGACTAGTTTATTCTTTCTATATACTAAAGAACATATCCGCTTTTGTGCATCAGAGTCAGGATCCTGTTATCTGTGTTATGTCTTTTATTTTGAAATTTGCCATTCATGTGTCTGTTAATTTGTAGTTCTGTCCGTGGTCTTTGCAGTTATTTTCCTCTTTGTAATTAGTTCCAGGTGTTCCTTGTTATCATTGTTTCAGTTAGCTATTTAATCTTGGCTGTGTCCGAAATCGCCCCCTATACCATAGTGGAATGTTTTTAGTTATGGCAGCTGAAGCCAAAGATGGCAATACTGAACCGCTTGCCATATGTGTTCGCTAAGATACAGTGAAGGAGTGCTTGCTTGCAATTACAACTAGTGATGGGCAGATCGAGGCTTCGTGAAGCAATGAAACAGTTGAACCAAATGGTTCATATTGTTTCGAGGCTTCGAATCAATCCGACACCCGTCTCCACGGTGACACCTAGTGGTCACTTGCAGGTGTTGATCCTGAAACAACCTTGACAAGCCATTAAAAAAAATGTGTTGTTTTTTTATTATTGTATTTTTCTAATATGTGAAGCTTGTAACCTAGGCTCCTCACTGTGCATAATGCTATTTTGGTCCTGCAAAATGAATATTAATAAAATAAATCAAGCCACAATGTCTCACTTTTTTAGATATTTTTATTCAAAAATATTAATTTCTCTGCTGTGGAAGGACTTAGCCTACTTCTTTTTTTACAGATAATTTCTCCAGCCTTTGAAAAAATCCTCACAAGAGACACTTGTTGCTGGTATGCAAAGACATTTTTTAGCCAGGACATACAAATGAGGAAAGACTGCTCTCTCTTTCCAGTAAGTTAGTGGATCATGAGTTCTGGGCAAATACGCATCGTTGATGTATTTTTTCACTTCCACTGTGGCATCAGCTCCTCAAATGGCGCATCATGGATGATGTATTGTTGCAGTAGGCAAGCTGCCGATCACAATACACACATCTCACTTTATTTGGGGTTTCTAAATGGAAATGCTCCCACACCACAGATGTACGGCATCTCTTCTGGGGAGCCTCCATTTTATCTATCTATCCAAATCTATCTAGATATGTATCTACAATCTATCTATGTAATTAGATATATAATATGTATCTACAATCTATCTATGTATTTAGATATATAATATGTATCTACAATCTATCTATGTATTTAGATATATAATATGTATCTATAATCTATCTATGTATTTAACTGACTCTAGTTCCCTCTCCATTCTCCTCCTACTTGACCTCTCTGCTGCCTTTGACACCATTGACCACTCCATCATCCTACAACGCCTACAACACCTCGGCATCGCTGGTTCAGCTCTCTCCTGGTTCACCTCCTACCTCACTAACAGATCTCAATTCATATCCATTAACAACTGTACATCTCACACCACACTGGTCAAACATGGAGTCCCTCAAGGCTCAGTGCTAGGCCCCCTTCTGTTTATCCTCTACATGCTTCCCCTCGGACTCATTATTCAAAATCATGGACTAAAATTTCACAGTTATGCTGATGACACTCAATTATACCTCAGCACCAGATCCATCACCCCTACCACAGTATTAACCATCACAAACTGCCTCTCTGCAATAAAAACTTGGATGAATGCAAACTTCCTTAAACTCAACGGAAATAAATCGGAAATCATCATCATCGGTCCCAAATCATTACTACCCGCCTCCCAAGACTTCACTCTCTCCGTTGATGGCCACACAGTTACCACTTCTCCTCAGATCCGAAACCTTGGTGTTATTCTTGATCCCACACTCACCTTCAAGCCTCATATGTCATATTACCAAAAATGCATTTTTCCACTTACGAAATATTGCCCGCCTACGCCCCGCCCTCACCACATCTGCTGCTGAAACCCTCATCCATGCATTCATCACATCAATACTTGTTTACTGCAATAGCCTCTTATATGGTCTCCCTTCCTCTGTTTTACAAAAACTCCAATACGTTCAAAATTCAGCTGCTCGCCTCCTCACTCACACCCGTTCAAGACACCACATCACCCCTTTCCTTCAACATCTTCACTGGCTCCCCGTACAACAACGCATTTACTACAAAGTTCTGCTCATCACCTTCAAAGCCCTCAATAACTTGGCACCTCCATACCTCACAGACCTCTTACAACAGCATCGACCCTCCCGACGCCTCCGCTCTGCTGACTTGAACTTTCTCAAACCTATCACTAAATCAACACACCGAACTTTGGGGGACCGAGCATTCGCCATCGCTGCCCCTACCCTCTGGAAACTCACTTCCCATCCATATTAGAAACTCGGACTCACTGACCACCTACAAAAAACTGCTCAAGACCCATTTGTTTCAGCTAACCTACAACACATAAAAACTATACTCTCCCATCTTTATTTATCCTTATTTTTTTTTATTTTTTTTTATGTTGCTTGATTATTTGTAAAGCGTCTTTGAGTTTCCCTGTAAAGCGCTATAAAAAACCTATGTATTATTATTATTATTATTATACCATATCAATATTATGTACGATTTTTCCCAGATGTTGAACATAGCGCGCCAAGCGCGGATACCACGCAATGCGCCACACCCACAACCGCTCCTGGAACGTCAGAGACAGTAACTCCGTTTACTTTAGCGAGTAAAGGAAAAATGACGACAGAGAAAATGAATGAGTGCCACAGTGCTGTTACACGGTTTATAGTGAAAGGTTTACATCCTTTTTCCACCGTTGTGTCCCCATGGTTTAGGTAAGTGTTTAGGCACATGCATGCAGCTAAACTACCATTTATTATAAAGTTAACTGAATTACTATTTATAACTTGTAAAGAATATACTATAACAATAACTCAAATATAATTTACAACTAGCTTTTATGCAGAGACAGAGAGAGAAAATGTATAATACAGGTTCAGAGGTGTTCGAATTAAACAATTCAACAAAATTGAATAATAAAATAAAATATGTTAATTATTATTATTATTATTTTTTACATTGACAACCTGTAAATTAATTTAACAGTAAGTAATAAACACAAAAAGGATAAGTACTTCAGTTAAGTATTGTGCTTTTGTCACAGGTCGGGGCGGGCCAAGCCAGACTGCACCCACTCCTGAAAACCGGGAACCACCTCGAGGAACGGGTCAAGGACCAGACAGACAAGGGGATAAAAATAATGACAGTACTTTATTATATTAAAATTGGACAATTGAATAAGCACTAATTAAAACTTCTTCTGCCGCCAGGGCAGTTCACGCGTCTCTGGACCTCCTGGGATGGGAGGGGAGGAACGATCGTAGCGGGCCGGGGCTCGTTGAATGGGGATCCGGAGAAATCCTCACGCCGTCCAGGTAGGTCACCAGGTAAGTACACAAGTGTGGGGGCGAGCGAGTCACTGGAACGTTATGGCGGGGTTTAACCGTTCGTCGGTATGTGAACACTCAGCTGAGGTACCTTCTCCTTCCGTTTCGGGCAGATGCTTCCAATGGAGGACGTGTGGGGACCACCAGACGGGGAGGACACTTGAAATGAAACGCTCCACTTGGTTGGGCACTGGAACGATACAGTAAGGTTCGCTGTTCAACAGCACATGGAGCTCTCTCCTGATATACCTCTCTCTTCTTCTGTACAGGGTAACCGGCTTCCAATAGGGGCGTGTGGGGACCACCAGGCTGGGAGGGCACTTGGACGGAAACGCTCCGCTTCGTTGAACACTGAAACAGTACAGGAAGGTCTTAACGGTTCCAATAGTACATGAAACTTCAACTGATATACCTCTCTCTTCGTCTGAACAGAGCAAAGGCTTCCAATAGGGGCGTGTGGAGACCACCAGGCTGGGAGGACACTTGGGCGGAAACGCTCCGCTTCGTTGAACACTGAAACAGTACAGGAAGGTCTTAACGGTTCCAATAGTACATGAAAACTTCAACTGATATACCTCTCTCTTCGTCTGAACAGAGCAAAGGCTTCCAATAGGGGCGTGTGGAGACCACCAGGCTGGGAGGACACTTGAGCGACACGCTCCACTTCGTTGGACACTGGAACAAACACAGCACAGTTCTAACAGTCCAGCGATATATAAAACACTCAGCTTTAACAGGGCCGGATCTTCTCACGGAGAAAGTGGGGCTCTTGATTTGTAGACACCTTCCCCTGGAGACAGCGGGTGGAAGACTGAATGGGAAGAGTGCACGGCAGACTTCTAATATTTCTCCACACAACAATTTCAATTCACAGCACAAACCGGGTGAATCGTCACTTCAGGCACTGTAATTCCACTCACACACCGTGCGTTAGGGCCAGCACTCACCCACTGGTCTTTCTCCCACCAGATCGAATCTAGTCTTTGGCCAGGCCTCGACTTCGCTCCAGGAAAAGCAGAAGGATGTTGCAGCTGTCGTTACATTCGGCAAAGAGAAGACTGAAGTTGGAGACAGATCAACAATTCACTCGGTGTAATAATTCACTCGTGCCACACACTTACAAACTTGCAACACCACTTCAGTGTTAGTGCACATAAACAACGGATCCAATACTCATCACTTGCGTCTTTCCCACTGCTGACGATATTCCTTAGGTTTTCGCTGACAAATCCTTCACTACTTCCTTTCTCTTCCTTAGCTTCGATCTCCAGCACTCCACAGCCCAGCTATAATAAAAAGAACGACCCGCTGACAAACACAGTACTACACGGGAGGAGAACCACCCCAGGCGGGGAGGAGAACCACCACAGTCTGTTTCCTCTCTGCTTTTAAAGCCCCATCTGAATATGTGTCTCTCTCACAGCGTTCCCTGTGATTGCCCCACACCTGCTGTCATTCAGGCAATTGGCCTCGCTGCCATGGCAACAAATTCACTGTGCCTTCACCAGTTCTTAGTCCCGTTCAGGTTTTTGTCACCCCGTGACACTTTCTTCCTTGCCATAAGTTTATTAGTTAATAAATAATTTTAATGGAACCGGAATCTGAAAATTTCTTACGATTCCCAACCCTACTCGTGGCCTCAAGATAGTAACTCAGGGATGGGCAAACTTTTTGGCTCAAGGGCCACACTGGGTTTTAAAATGTGAAAGAGGGCTGGCCCAGTAGCAGACTATGCAACACGATCTCATGAAAGTGCCTATAGGCCTTCCACGAAATGTATTTCTCATGCCATTTAAAAGACAAAAAAAATTTTGTGGGCATATGCTATGCACTGTAAACCCCTTGGTTAGGATTAGGGGTGTGAAGTGCGTGCCTATTACACGCCATAAAGTGCGTATCATATGCATGCGAAAACTGCGTATCATAAGCACCACAAATACAATGCGTGGTATACGCACTTCAGGGGCGTATAGCAAGCTTTTCAAAAGTGCGGGGGACGGATGTGCAGGGCCGACTTAAGAATTCCGAGGGCCCCAACCCCAGAAAATTTTGTACATTTTAAGGTTAAATGCATCAATCTGGTGCACTTTAAGAGCTCAAAATTAAGAGCTTGAACCGGCTTCAACCCATCAACTGTGCACATTGTACATTACATTATCACTGGTGTTTTAGAATGCCAAACATTTATTATACTACTATAACAATGATTTATATAATTATTCCTATGACGTAAAATCCATATAGCCCAGTGGTTCTCAAACGTTTTTGGTCGCACCACCCTTTAAACCTTTAAAAAAATCTTCAGCAGCGGAGTGCCACGTTCACAATAGCAGCTTGTGATTCGGTCCACTGAAGAGGTGTTTTTCTATGGCGAGCAACTTCTATGTTGGCTTGTTCCAACGGTGTGAAGAAGAACGATTCAGTGTAATTGGCGTTCATTGCCGCTTTCTCGCTTTATAAAGGCAGAGCGCTAACCGCTTTCACGCACTTGAACGCCGTGGTAACGTAACAGCTGTTTTTTCTTTTCTTTTTTTTCTGCTGATCTCCCGCAAGATTTGAAGCTCATGGCAGACACACCCAAGAGATAATTCACGCTATGATTGGCTGAATGTTAGTTCACTCAAGTCTAAGTAACAAATCCGAGAACACAGGCGGAAATATTGGTGCTGGGTCAAAAAAAAAATGCGGGAGACAGAATCACCTGTTTCTAAAAGTGCTGGGGACGTGTGTGTGTGTGTGTGTGTGTGTGTGTGTCATCGTCGTCTGTGCGAAATTCAACAACTGAGAGACGAGATTCTGACAAAACATTTTTTATGCTATAGATATCCCCCATTTAGCATGTTTTGTTTCTAAAAAAAAATTTTATTAGTCAGATGTTAGAATACTTGGCCTATACATTTTAAATATTGTTTATTATTATTTAATGGACCAGACAGTAAATTAGAAACAAAACACCTGCAAGTGTACACTTTGAAGAGTAAAAATTACAGAACGTTACGTTAATTCAACTTTATTAAAAAAACTGCATATGGCAATCAAATTGCACTTCCAAAAGTCATACATTTGTGAGATAAAAAACGAAATAAACGAATATACAAATTTATTTTAAGTATAATAACATTTAATGAACAAAACAGGGTTATTTACATGGCAGACAGGGGAGCGTAGTCGAAAGCCGGGCGATAAATGTCAGTAAAAGTAATCAGTCAGGATACATCCACAAATCCAGAGCAGCAAAGAAACTAAATAGCAGACAAATCAAAGGAAAAATTAAACAGGTGTGCAAACAGTTACCAAAAATTATTTTTCTCTGTGAGTTTCCAAAAAAGGAAAAAACATTAACGTGCAACAAGTCTATGCGCTTATGTCGCTGTCTGTTCAAGGAGTGAAATGTCAATTACGCTTCTCGTCCGGTGTGTGATAACTCGAGTTGTCATAGGCGCGGCGCTTCTCGTCCGGTGTGTGATAAAGTTGTCATAGACGCGGCGCTTCTCGTCCGGTGTGCGATACATAGACGCGGCGCAGCACTTCTCGTCCGGTGTGCGATACATAGACGCGGCGCGGCGCTTCTCGTCCGGTGTGCGATACATAGACGCAGCGCTTCTCGTCCGGTGTGCGATACATAGACGCGGCGCTTCTCGTCCGGTGTGCGATACATAGACGCGGCGCGGCGCATCTCGTCCGGTGTGCGATACCTCCTGCCTTGCTTGCGCTAACAGCTCCCGCCCAAATGCGCAGGGCTCTCTTGCGTGCCCAATCTACACCATATAACTGGCTTAAACAGACGATCTGACCGGTTTTAGAAGATTAAATACAACCCGAAACTAAAAAAAGACCCGGCCTCTATTTGAGACCGGCCTTTATTTATCCAAACCTGTAGCCACACCAGGCGTGTAAAAGAAACAGGCGTCTATTTGGGACTCGGCTATTACTTGAAGTTTTACGGTAAGTAGAGCCAAACAACACCAGCATCTTCTGTGCCAACTGTCAGATGTTTGGAAACTTGGTTTTGTTGGGTGAAGCATAAAACTCATCCACGTTCAAGGAGTCGAACCTCTCTTTTAAGACGGAGTCACACTACAGATCTATCAATTCCAATTGCAACTCCTGCGGCGCTGTTTCAGAGTCCAGTGACAGGGGACATGACACCAGCTGAAGTGACTTCTCAATTTTTTCAAAATCAGAGAATCGACGGCAGAATTCTCTGTGCAGGACATCCAGTGATTTGCTATATTTCTTCGCATGTTGAGAGGCCTCTTTCAGCATTGCTAGTGTGGGGAAATTAGTGAATGCGTTGTTTGAAATTTGCCTTGAGAATAATGTCAATTTGGTTTTGAAGGCTTTCACATTTGTATGCATCTCATGCACAAATTGATCTTTCCCTTGCAGCTTCTCGTTCAGCACATTCATGTGTGCCAATATGTCCACAGCGAACGCAAAATCACAAAGCCAGTCTGTGTCGCCCAGCTCAGGAAAATCATGAGTCTTCCCCATTAACTACAAAAATTAGCTTATCTCCCCTTTGAGCTCCCACACTCGTTGACATGCTTTACCCAAACTTAACCAACGGACATTAGAGTGGTACAGTAAGACCTGGTGATCAGCATCAGTTTCTTCAAGGAATTGAATGAATTGACAGTGGTTAAGGCGAGACACGGCAGGCAAAAACATCGTTTTTTTTTTTCACTGGTCAATTTTGAGATTTTGGGCTATTTGTCTTCAATAACATGTCTTCTTTCAGACTTGTGGTGAAAAAAAGTCCAAATACACATTTAGGTCTTTATTTTACTACACTTTGTCTATTTGCGTCTGTAGATTTCTCCGAAATTCAACAAAAGTTGGCATTCTAAATCAACGCGCTGCTCCGCGATCTGTGTTCTTCCTTTAATCACGCACATGTCTGAAAAGCTCTCTCTCTTCTGTACAATGCTGTCAGATCCAAATATGGTCATTTCTTTTTAATCAGCAACCAATCGTGAAAGTAAAATGGGCATTTAACCCTAAAAGCGAAATCTCATTGGCTGATGTCAATTTCTGACACCGTGATTGGTTCAGATGCATGGCGTGACGCGCTCTGTCATTCAGATGTGTGTTTTTGACTGTTTTTCTGCTCCGTTAAAGGCCATACATGCTGTGTTAATAAGTTTTGATGTGATTTAGGTGGTTTGTATTGTTGTTGCTAATGATTTGATAAGATATTGTGTCAGTAAATAGTTGTTTCCACTAAAAAAGTATGATTTTTTACATTACAAATCTTTAAATGCCTTTTTCTCAAAATGACTTTTCTCTCATACTCCAAGTCCGAAATCTCCTCTTCAGTAGCACATATACACACCAAACTTTCCAGTCTTGTACCTAGTTATATTATGAAGACAATTACAGAGGGATTTGTAAATATATTATTCCTAGCCTGATTTATATAACATTTTATTCCAAAAAACATGGCGAAAATAATTTTTTTAAGGCTATTGACAGTATATTCTGATTTACAGGATAACAAAAGTAGATATCCATAAATCCCTCTGTAATTTTTTTCCCATCTAATATGTGAACACAATGAAAAAAGAATTTTGAACCTGGCTTTATCCAATTCTGAGATTTCGTTTTTTAAAATATAGGCAAATTAGCGCATATTTAATTAGATAATGCCTAATTTGCATATTTAAACATTAAATTATAGAAAACGTGTAATAAATTTTTTTCTCATCTTAATGTAGGTAATCAACTGGGAAAGTTTCATGGTGATATCTGCTAGTTAAAAATATTACCCTATTCACCTGTAGTGTCTCGACTTAAGTCCTCTTGCTCGAATGAAGTTAATGAGCTTTACGACCACCTTCACTACATGATCAAGCTGCAATACAGACTTACACAAGACATCCTGATGGATTATGCAGTGCAGGAAAATTATATCCAACTCAGGGTTTTCCTCTTTCACCTTATCCTGGATTCTTTTCAGCAGCCTGACGTTTTTTCCTGTTAAATTTGGTGATCCATCTGTGGTGACATTCACAAGTTTACACCATGGTAACTTCAGTCTCTCGATGACACCAGTCAAACTGTCATACAAGTCCACTCCTCACTCGCAGTCTCTACCATACATTCTTTCAAAAACTCCCCTTCGGAGAAAGGCTTGCTGGCCTTTGCTAATTTGAATGCCAGCAAATAACTTGCCTTGGTACTTGACTCCTGAATATTAGCTTGTCAAAGAAAAATATTTTGCTGAGCCTGTAAATTGGCTGCTAACCTCTGAGCAGTAGCCTTCCTTTCTTGCTCTGACTGGTTGCTAACATAGTTAGCATGCTTGGTGGAAAAGTGGCGGCTGATATTGTATTCTTTGAAAACTGCAATGGTTTCTTGGCAAATAAGACATACGGCCTTTGATCGGACTTCGGTGAAAAAATATTTAGCTGTCCACTCCTTATTAAAAACTCGGCATTGACTGTCCTAAATTAATGCGATCTTTAAGACAATTTTTTAAATACTCGACGGGCCGGATTAAACAGCCTAGCGGGCCGTATGTGACCCGCGGGCCGTAGTTTGCCCACCCTTGTAGTAACTCGTGGCCTCAAGATAGTAACTCATGGCCTCAAGATAGTAACTCATGGCCTCAAGATACTATCTTGTGGCCTCAAGATAGTAACTCGTGCTAAGTGTATATAAAAGGAGAATGCACAATCGAGCAGCTTTTCTCCCCAAAGCAGAGTGCACGCTAAACCTCGCCAGAGACGACGTCTTAGACGAAGGCAGTATTTTTGACGGGCCTAATTTCATATTGAATGTAGATTCCTACAACAAACCCAAGCCATAAGGTATATTGCATTAATGGATGCATAGACGGATATTCCCGTAGAATTATATGACTAAGAGCTGCCTACACAAACAGCGATCCAAAAGTCCAAAAGAGACGACCCCTCGGGCGGCCAGGGCGGAGACGACCCCTCGGGCGGCCAGGGCGGAGACGACCCCTCGGGCGGCCAGGGCGGAGACGACCCCTCGGGCGGCCAGGGCGGAGACGACCCCTCGGGCGGCCAGGGCGGAGACGACCCCTCGGGCGGCCAGGGCGGAGACGACCGCTCGGGCGGCCAGGGCGGAGCCGACCGCTCGGGCTCAGGAACAGACACCGGCTCAGGAACGGGCAGACGTGACGTGAAGCTCAGGCTCGGCAGACGTGACGTGAACAGTCTCTGGGTCAGCAGACATGTGTCCCATCCATGCATGCAGTACTGCCAATGCATAAAAAAGGAAAACAGCCCTCTTGGCCATGGCAGGACTGACGGTGGGCAGCTCTGGGTCGGGGACGGCCTCCGGAACGACAGCAGGCTGTTAAGGGGACGGCCTCTGGGATGACAGCAGGCTGTTCGGGGACGGCCTCTGGGACGACAGCGGGCTGCTCAGGGATGGCCTCTGGTTCATTGGGGAGGCAGGAAGTCTTCCTCCTCCTCCGCCGTCTTTGATGGTGAGGTGCAGGCTCCGGGCTGGACAAGACCAGCGGTGAAGGGAGCTCTGGGTTGGGCATCCCCAGCCCAGGGTTGAAGTGAGACCGGAGCGGAGAGTGGTGCCGGGATTCACCTCTAGCACCTCCTCTCCTGCGACCACCACGGGTCCCAGAAAACCTGGCCAGATGGGTTCCCTCAAAAGACTGTCCGTGTCCGGTGGAAGGGGGCTCGGGAGAATTTACCGCCATGGTCTCCTCAGTCAGACGGGCCCACAACGCAAAACATTGAAAAATGTTCATACGTGGCTCCGCCTCTCCAGCTCAAGGAATCCCACTCTGTTGCATTCCTTTCCTCCCATTAGTAGGGGGAGGGATACGGAACCCCGTACTGCTGGACCTTGACATGACGGAGTCCTTCTGTCACGATCCACACACAGACGAAACAGTAGATCCAGTCGCAGTAATAATTATTTGGGGTAATCCGTACTCTTAAATCCAGTCCAGGCAAGGTTCAAAATCCAAATAGGGCAATGCAAAAACAAGAACACAAATAGGAAAAGGAAACACAGGGAACAGAAGTGGCGTGATAATAGGCAAGGACTCCGTGACAAACACTGAAACAACCAGGGTATATATACACACACAGAACTAACAATGAATAACAGGGAACAGCTGTGAACAATGATGATGGGGAACAGCTGAGTGAAATGAACAGTGATTGGTACAGACAAGGATTGTGGGGAATGCAGTTTATGAATAGGATGAGACCGTGGGGAAGAGGACCTCTAGTGGATACCCGGGGAAACACAAACTTGACACTGTGACAGTATAAATGATTATTTTAAGATTCCCTATAAATTAATACATAATTCCTTTGAGCTAAATTGACCCTTACAAACGTATTATACATAGTACGTTTCCTTACATGTATCTGGCACCTCACATGTGGGGCGCAGAGGATCTTCTTCTTCCACTCACTGATGACTTAGCCAGTTGCAAAGAGAGCTGCAAGTTTCTTAGTGCAGTTCCATGTGATGAGGACATATTCGATATGTGCACGATAATGCTTTTATCTCGTCTCGTATAGACTATTGTAACAGTCTTTTTATTTGCCTGAATAAGAAGGATCTTTGTCGTCTCCAGACTGTCCAGAATTCTGCTGCTAGGCTTTTAACCCACACGAGTAAAAGGGCACATATTACTCCTGTTTTAGATTCACTTCATTGGCTACCAGTGAAATTTAAAATGCACTTCAAAATTTTGGTTCTAACTTTTAGAGCCCTTCAAGGACAGGCACCACCATACATCTCTGACCTGATACAGCTGCGTACGTCCTCACGTAATCTGAGATCAACAGGCCAGAGATTTTTAGTTGCCCCCCTTACACATTTTAAAACTAGAGGGGACCGTTCATTTCAAGTTGTGGCACCTAGGTTGTGGAACGCTTTGCCTCCTTCCATACGCTGCTTGGATTGTGTGGAAAATTTTAAAACCCAGTTGAAAACTCTTCTTTTTAAAGAGGCTTTTATCTAGACTGTAGGGTGGTTAGGCTGGTCTAATGTGTACGTCTGTTTATTTTGATTAAGTGCTGTAATGTATTTGTAAGAATTGTGAACTCTTCCTTTTGTTGTGAAGAACTTTGTGATTTTTATCTGTGAAATGTGCTATACAAATAAATTTTACTTACTTATTACTCACTTACTTACAATAATGATGGAAGAATCAGGCTTCGGCTTCCCAAAGAGTATGTCACAAGCACTTGACTTGTATGTATCACTGAGGAATATCATCCGCCCAAATGTGTTTCAGTAGCCAACTGCATGAATGTCACCCTTTGTTTCTGCCAAAAAACCACTCACCAATAATGCCAAGACCCTTTTCAACACCACACCAGAATTAGTGAACACTCATGCAAACCCAGAGAAGGAGATGGGACGAATCTCTAGCTTGCTTTATTTCTTGTGTTTCACGTAAGACAAAAAATCTTATTTTACTGTTATGTCAAGTAGTGGTGGCTGGTACAAAAAGAACTGCAGACGTAACCACCATCAGCAGAATCGAAGCCACAGGTGGACAGGCAACCAGCTTGTCTTGGCTTTTCTGTACTTTGGTTATGCTCCATTCCATGTGGGCAAAGACTGTGTTTGTCCACCTTGGTGTACAGACGGCAAAACGCTATTGGACAGTTTTTTAGTTTTTGGATGAAGACGGTGTCTCTAATGGAGCGAGTCTGAAACAGGTTCAGAAGGAATGGCCAT
Organism: Phoxinus phoxinus; assembly: GCF_949152265.1. NCBI lineage: Eukaryota > Metazoa > Chordata > Actinopteri > Cypriniformes > Leuciscidae > Phoxinus > Phoxinus phoxinus. Next base: position 34,145,585 of record NC_136884.1, on the reverse strand, counting down.
GTACCACAGTGCAGCTCTGAGTCACTTTAGACAGTACCTGGAGACACTGCTGGCCTTGGCTGAGGTACCGGAGGACCAGCTCAGCCCCTTAACAGACAACTGGCTATCCAGGTGTGTGTCTAGCTTCAGCTGTGGGATGCTAGAAGTAATGAGCTATAAATTGTATCTGAAGCTGAACTTGTCTCCTTTACTCATGCAACCTTTTCTTCTAGCCTTTCTCTTTCAGGACGTCCAGATAAGAATAAACACCTATGAGCTGTAGAGGTGTATAAGGTACTGAAGACTGCCTGGGATACTGTCAGTAACAGAGACAGAAGGAGAGTATGACATGTGAGTACAAATGTGGACATTCAGTACAAGACATACTGTATGTATGGTCTAGATTATAAAGCAAAAACTAGAAACGGATCCAGTATCTTCAATAACATGTATTTAGTAGACGTTTAGGTTTTGTCATAGCACATATACAAAAATTATATCATTTTGTAAACTTTATTTTGAATATTTTTTCTCATTCTCCTTTTTCTAACCACTACAGAGTGAACAAGCCCCTCCGGGTGGCACATAAGTTCAATACATGCAAAATGAGGAATGCTATTTGACACTGACAATCCTATGTCTATTGTTATAAGATGTACAATGTTTTCATCTAAAATAATAGTGGTTAATGGTGTTATAATTGTAGAGCTCCTTAAGCCTGTAATGTTTATGTATCAGCTGGCAGCTCTTTTTTCTTTCCATGCAGGATGAATATCGCAGCAACTGAAATCTCTAGATCCATGAACCCCTTAAACACCTTAAAGGGGAACTGAAACGAAATAGGAAGTTAGGGTCATATAACACACGTGTTATCATTATTATTTGTGGTAGGACAATTAAAACTTTTGAAGTAGTTACAAGGGGGAAAACAGATATCGTAGTTTGTTGTTTTGTTACTAGGGCGCGGCCATTTTGATTTTCGACGATCCGTGACGTCACTGGAATGGTAGGCTACCTTGACAGCTCCAGCAAAATGGCATCTCAAGAGGATCACAGATCGAGAGGAGGGTCGTATTGCATTGCACCTGGGTGCCACCATGAGTTATACAGGACAAAGGCAGGAGGCCAAAACATACATTACCATCGTTTACCTCTAAGGAGAAAGGCAGTCCTACAATCTTGGCTAGCAGCCTTAAAACGGGCTAGCCCCCCTACAGCCCCTGGGTTTAGGGTCTGTAGTGCCCACTTCCAAACATCTGACTATGAGGAGAGCTTCACTTTTGATTCGAGTGGTAGACTGACGAAGACCAAGTTGAACAGACTCAAGCCTGAGGCAACACCGTCTGTTTTTGACTTCTCTAGCTACAATGCAGGGCAAACCGACAGACCGTCACAGGGCACCATCACATCTAGCACTGTTAGCCGCAGGGAAAGAGCGCTAAAATGCATAAGTCAGGCGGAGAACAGAGAGGTAGGTTTAGCTGTAATCCATGATGCTAAATTAAGTCAAAAACTAGTTAGGGTTAGGTTAGGCTAATCAAGGTTAAAAATGATGATCTGTCTCTCTCAAGCAAATATAACACATCCGATAATACCAAGGACCGAACCTGCTTGCAAAATGACTGTGGCATAAATGTGACCATGGCAGGTCCTGTAAACAATTTCCACTCACCTCTTAGTTGTAATCGTGATGTTCACCTTCACCGTAGGTCATTTTGCAAAATTAATACGACATCGAGGTAATATCCAATGTAAGCAATATCAATATCAATCGAACTGTATTGAGAGACGCGGCGGAACGCGCGCGCGCACACGGAACTAGTCCTCTTTTTCCTGGACATCTAAAAAAAATTCGTCCGGCCGGTATTTCTAGATCACCCAAACTGTAATTTGCTTTACAGTCGGAATTCATGCACGTCTTTTGTTTCAATCGGACTGAATTCATTACATTGATGAATCTGAATGTATTGTTTACATGAACGCTAAACACGTGATCGGGTTGATGTGCGTTTTCATTGCTTAGGTCCCGCATTCTCGCGCGCCACCATTGGTTGGTCATGTACGTAACGCAAACATTGGTTAAACTGCATCATATATATATATATATATATTAGGGCTGTCAAAAGATTAATCAACAAATGTAAATTTCAGTAATGGGAAAAACTTCATATATGTTTAGTTTTTTATATTATTTTTGAATTAATTTGTTTACTATTTTAATAACCAACATGTTATCGAATTATATATTTTTATTTCAGTTCCCCTTTAAACCGCAAGATGACCTGAAGGAATCCTGTTTACCAAGTCTGAAGGCAGCACAAGTGTCACTACACATCCAACATCATCATTACTCAGAAGTAAAAAATGATGTATCACACACAGCTAAATCGTGTCTTGTGTAGTAGACTTTAAACATCATCATCTTTCCTTTGTGACCTGTTTGTGGGCAGGTGGTTCGCGATGGATTGTGCAACCATTGTCATAGTGCTGAGGAGAGGAACTTGTGGGCCAACGCGGTCTGTAGGGGCTGGATTCAGCATGTTGCTCCTACGTATCAGTTTGCCTGCATAAATGGCAAGGTTCGTATAATAACAGGTGAATGTAAGATTTTGTCAAAACATTATTCACACCCCTCATTAGAAACTGTAGTTTGCATGAGCTGTTGTTATCAGTACCCACCCCCACTCAATGCATGTATTTGTATGTAGTACAGAGGTCGCGACTGAGTGCGTTGTTTGTGTTTGGAGCTCCGTCGAATTGATTCATAAATCCTTGATTTTCTTCTTTACACTCATTTATAAACGAGCATTTTTTATTTTTCCAGCGTGTGAACATATCTCCGATACTATTCTTTATAAAAAACAATCGGATTGCTTTGATATCGCTAGTTATATCCAACTTTCCGAACTTCCACTACTAGCTTTAACGTTAGCCCGCTAGCATTGCACGCGTGGTCTCGCCTATCGATCATCTTATTTACACTCGTGTCACTGAAAGGATACGGGTTCTATCCAGGATTTCAGTCCTAAATTAGTAGTGATATTGGTAGTATCACTGCTAATTTATTGTTCATCTGTTATAATGGCGAATATATCGGATGTGTGTCTACCTCTGAGTGCAGGTGAGGACACGTTCGAGCAGCATTCGGTGCAGTTGGAGCTGGAGTCCGTGGAGAAGCAGATCCGTGATCTGCTGGGAAGGCAGGTTTGTCTATCACGCGCCGATCCTCACAAGTCTTCGAGATCTCCACCCGTAACCGCTTCTCCCCTCTTCGCGAGACGGAACGCGACGAAAACACTAGTAACTCTAGAAACACTGTGTGATCATCGGCAGTTCCATCGTCCGGCATGTATGCGCTACCTTAGGTAAAGGTATGGTGCGCACTCACTGCTTTCCTGGTGCTCGTGTTCTCGATGTCGCTGCGCAGGTTCCCGAGATCCTGAACGGTGACGAGCGCGTCGGAGCTGTTGTGCTGCACGCTCGAGTGAACAACATCAGGCTGCGGCAGACGGAGGTTCTGAAGAGGGACTACAGGAGCCTGATCGAGACGGTATGCAGAACATCGCCTGAAGCAAATATCATCGTGTCTGGACCACTTCCCACGTACCGACAAGGACAAGAAAGGTTCAGTAGATTATTTGCACTAAATGAATGGTTAATGTCATGGTGTAATGAACAGAGACTGCTCTTTGTAAATACAACATCTCCAAGACGTTACACACCATATGACTAGTAAGTCAAAGTCCAAATCACATTCCTTGTCCCAAATTAATTGATATAAGTACCAGTGTAGAATACTATATAGAAACTGTGTCTATTCCTCGTTTAGTGGGGCCAAACAATAAATCTACTGTAGGATCTAGGACAAATCTAATTGTGATTAAACCAGAAAATTTCAATATTAGTGAACAAAAACTATTTCTAAAGCTAGGTCTTCTAAACATTAGATCGCTTACACCTAAGGCGGTTATTATAAATGAAATGGCCACAGATAATAGCTTTGATTTACTTTGCCTTACTGAAACCTGGCTTAAATCGAATGATTATTTCGGTCTTAATGAGTCTACTCCACCAGGACGAGTCCCGTCTGATAGGTCGTGGCGGCGCCGTAGGGATGGGCATCGTTAAGAAATTATCGATATCGATGCCATTGTCAAGTCTGCTTATCGATGCGATTCCTTATCGATTCCCATATCGATTCCTGTACCATTTGCTGAACACTTACAGGGTGGCTTTGAGAGTTGTTGGCTTTGAATGCCTAATTTAAAGTGGTTTTAGAGAAAGAAAACCAAGTGTGCAATATCAATACAGAAGTTGAAAAAAAAAAAAAAAAAATAGCACCTCCAATTATAATAAAATGCGTTTTTTTATAATGATAATATATAAATACTTATAATATTTTAATGATATTGGTAAAAATATAATAAATATGTAATATAGTTATCATATTTAGCAAAATAAATATTTAGCAAAATACTCTCTACAGACAATTGTTTAAGTCCAACTACGTGCTTTGGTTATTAAATGGCTTTCCTGAGGTGAACATAACGTTACGTGACTGAGCTGTTTATGGACCTCTTTCTGCGGATGAAAAACACTTGATCGATCGATTTTATTACATTTCGGTAAGTTGAACTGTATCTTTCAAATTACCTATTGATCATTCGAAGTTAATTTACTATTAGTTAGTAGTAACAGATGATCGGTTCACGTGCCGCTTAAACTGAGATCTGTCACGTCACATTTACAAGCGCCAAAGCGGTGTTTATTGTTTGAATTTTGTAATTAAATTGACAGAATCTGAGAGCTGAGAATTTGTTTTATATCAATAGTACCGTAACCTTCTCTGTCGGTGTAAGTGTCCTCTTTGCTTCGGGATTTTCTCTGCGTGAGAAAATGGGTGTGTGCGAGCGCGTGGAAAGTGACAACTGCGTGAGTCTCACGGTGAATTTGTGAGAGTTGGCAGCCCTGCAGATTCAGTTTGTAAATGTTTTTGGCGGGTGTGCTTGTGCAGCCGCGGTCTTGCTCATTTGCTAGCAGCTATGTTCTTTGTGTAGCTCTATGGCAAACGCGCTGAGCGCGTTCGGAACTACGGGAGCCCAGAGGGGAGCGTCGGCGGATGTTAAAGAGAAAACAGATTTTCATTCAAACATATCGACGTACACTACACATTCGAGTTAATCAATAAAATCAAATTATCGCCCAGCCCTAATGGAAAGGAACTTTAGGAATCGTTAGTGGAATCGTTAACTTGTGGACGTGTACGATTCTGATGGATCGGAATGTTTGGAACCGGTTCCAAACCGGAACCTGGAACCGATTCCCAAGCCTAGGCGGCGGTGTTGCAACAATCTATAGAGATATTCTTAATGTTACTCAGAAAACAGGTAACAGGTTTAATTCGTTTGAAGTACTTTTGCTAAATGTTACGCTCCTAGATGTAAGAAAGAAATCCCTATTATCTCTAGCCTTGGCTACTGTATATAGACCTCCAGGGCCCTATGTGGATTTCCTAAAAGAGTTTGCAGATTTTCTCTCAGATCTATTAGTCAATGTCGATAAGGCAATAATTGTTGGCGATTTCAACATACACGTAGATAACACAAATTATGCATTAGGGGCTGCGTTTACAGATCTACTAAACTCCTTTGGGGTCAAGCAAAACGTCACCATCAAACTGCATATATTTTGTGCTGTTTTATGCGTTTGAGACATGGTGTTTGCAAAACTTACATTTCACAGGAATATTCTCCATCTGAAAATCTTAGAAAGTCGTGCAAATAGTTCAATTTTCCTGTAAACTTCACATTGAACGAATGCATTGCACCAAATAGGAGCGCAATAATTCTGACTAATATACATTTTGCTTGGAAAATTAATAGGCTATGCGATATTTTATAACACCAGAAATATCTTCTGATTATAATAATTTATCTTTAGGATGTTGGATCAGTTGCAGTGAACTTATATCTCATTACACTCATTTTATACTTAGCCTATAATAAAACAATTGAACAGAAGTAGGCCTAATTCAGGGAATAATTTTTTTTAAAGAAACCAAATATAATAAAGACACAAAATATAGTCTTGGGGTTAGGACCTAAGCCCATACTTATTTAATTAGAATGCTAGGAATTACAGCTTTTAAAGCAATCTTTTTTTTTTTGGAGAAAGCAAGAAGGTTTGGTTAGATTTAGATTTAGTTTATACAGTTTATTATGAAGAGGATAACATGAAATTAAGAGCAAAAGTATACATTTTGAAAAGATATGTGCAACTCTAAAATCAAAGAATTTTCCATAAAATAAAGGAATACATATTAGCTTAAAACTAAATAACCTTCCCTCCCTTAATTCTAGTTATTTGTTATTTTTATTTATTTATTTATTTAATATTTGATATTTAAATAAGATTACTTTATATAAAGCTTTATTGCAGACACAGGTCCATATAGCACAACACACATCATAAAAATGGAGATACAAAAATACATTAAAAAAATAATAATTCATAATAGCCTATAGAATATACAGGCTATTACACCAGTGACGTCTAAGCCTTGAAGTGTATCTATAGCAGCTTTTCAGAGGACTGACTAGGGCTTCAATTATATGGTTCACTGAATTGTCCAGTCGACATATAAAACCAAACATCAGTTGCCTTAAGAGTGCCTCACAGGTTGGCACTCTATTAGACACAAACAAATGACTGGCACTATGCCACCTAGGGACCCGAAGCATAAGCCTCATTGCATCATTGTATGCTACCTTTAGCCGTTGCATACTCTTTTTCCTATAGTTGAGCAGTATATAGCGGTGTGATGTAGGTTCTAAACAAAGAGCACTTCACGGAGTCAGAACACATATAAAACTTCCTTATGAGCATATTGGCTTGAGCATACATTTTACAGCGCTGACAGTACAGGTCTTTGTCATCCGTCCAGTCATTAGAACATGACCTAAATATTTAACTTCCTCACACACAGCAAGAGGGCTGTCTGACAAATAAAAAGTCGCAAAAGTTGATTTATTGTCCTCATTGCTTCTAACTACCATTATGTGACTTTTCTTAGCGTTATGTTTAATATCATAGTCAAGGCCATATTGCGAGCAGACTTTCAGCATCTGCTGCAACCCAACGCTGTATGGACGGAGTGAGACAAGGAGGAATTATGTCTCCTATTTTATTTAATGTTTATATGGATGAACTGTCACACCAGTTAAATAGGTTAAAAACTGGCTGTCTTGTGGGCAACAATGTTGTTAATCATCTAATGTATGCAGACGATCTTGTCCTGCTCTATTACTGACATGATATGGAGCAGATACAACATTATCCCATTTAACCTGAAACGTTTGATGGGCATACCAAAACACTTAAATTCTCACTAAAAATGTTGGGGCACCTCTATCTAGCAATTTTACAAACAATCGTTCATGACTGATTCTATCAAATGCCTTTGACACATCAATAAAACATAAATTCGAATTCAGGCTGTTATACCTGGACACAATCTCTTTAAGAGCATAGATACACAAATCGGTTTCATGCTTTCTTTTAAACCCAAACTGATTGTCAGTCGTAAGAACATACATTTCTAACTTTGTTAGCAATATTCTCTCCAATACTTTAGACAAGATACTGCCTAGTGCAATTGGTCGATAATTGTCAATACTATTGATCTTACCAGCCTTGTCTTTAAGCACAGGTAGTAACAATACAGACATAATAGCATTAGGCAGGACACCATGGACCAAACAACCATTAAAGCACATAGAAAGCAAAGGACTAAGCTTATGGCTGGCATATTTTAGATGTTCTGCATTAATGTAGTCCATGCCGCAGGCTTTATTGTTCTCCAACGTATTAATGGCATCATATATATCTGCTACCCTAACCATCATATCTGCTGAGAAATCCGTATGTTCATGATTGTTTCTAACTGAGTTACTTTTGACACAATTAAATAGGTCACAGTAATGCTCTCGCCAGAGCTCAGCTATTTTTTCTGGGCTACTAATACCTTCAATATCAGCCGGTAAGGATATTTTATTGTTATTCATAATTTTGACCTCTTGCCAAAAATCAGTAGGGTTGTTTTTCTGTAGCTTTCTGGCTAGTGAGTCTGCTCTCATTGAATTTTCATTTTTCTTAATAAAGCGTAATGCATACTTAACTCTAGCATTTGTCAGTTTTTTTCTATCTACCAATTCCCCATGTCTTGGCCTTCCTGCCTCTGACCAGAATCTAAAGGCCTCTCTTGCCTCAGCATACTGCTCAGCCACAAACTCATTCCACCCAGGTCTAATGTTAAGCACCTTACATTTTCTTTTACAGAATGGTTCACTGGAGGCATTAAGACATTTCACAATATCATCATACATGGCACAGAGTTTTTCAACATGTAGCACATCCTTACAATTAATGTCTGAGCACCTTAGGGCTTCATAAGGCAGAGGAATATTATTTAGAAAACTTTCAGTTCGCAATGAGTATTCACCCACCTCCTCTTTACTCAGCTTAGACCAGTCCAGTTTACTTGAAGCTGCATTATTATTCCTGGACAACAGGGGGAGTTTTTCAACATCTAACAAAGCAGCAATAGGTATATGATCTGAGGTGGCAAGTTCATAGCAAATCTCCACATTTAAAGGGCATATTGCAGGGGTTTTTTTTCTTCAGAATTAATATATAACCTTGTATGAAAATACCATATGAAGAGTAAATGCATGATTAAAAATTGTTTTGCCAGACATAAGGGCACAAATTTAGTAGAAAACGTGACAGTTTCCTTGACCGTGTTGAAAAAACTTTTTTTTTTCACCACCGCGTCATATTACGTCACATGGGGGAGTCGTTTGCCGGCTCTGCGTTCGCTCAGTGCAGAGTAGGCTGGTATTATGTTGAAGCGGTCGTGATTCAGTGTGTTTTCGGGGGTTATTGTATTTCAATTAATAATTATCGTGATAAATGACTGTGAATTATGGCCTGTCAGGACATCGAGTCCACAGGTTTCCGAACAAGATAAAGGACGGTGCTATCTTCCGTGTTTGTGTGCGTTTTGTGCAGGGTAAGAGACGGGACTTCGCTTCTGCGTCTGCTTTTAGCGTTCACTATAGACTGCATGATTATAACCCCGGCGATATGATGAGTTAACGTTACGTTATATGATGACGGCGATATGTGCACACTGTCCCGGCTCCTTCATCGGGTCGCCCGGTCCGCCGTCAGCATGTGGGTCGGCCACCGGTGGGAAACATGACGCTCACGGATCCGTCAGAGATCACTTATTGTACATTTGTTTTACAAAATGTGCCTTGTCTTAATTTAATTAATTAACGTATCCTCCATAAACTTGTAATGTCTTGCAAGTCTGCAGCCGACACTTATTATTATTATTATATAATATATTATGTTAATTTTCAATCTGTACTCTGAATTTTACTGTTTGTGTTGGCTGTTTCTACATATAAATTTTTTATACAGTAAGAAAGTTGTGATTGTGATTATTTTTTTAATAGGGATGGCCCGATACCACTTTTTCCAGGCCGAGTCCGATACCGATACTTTCATTTTTGGTACCGGAACCGATACCTGTATTTTTATTTTCAATTAATTTAATTCATGCATTTGTCATTTTTAAATGTATTGGTAGAGAAACCAAAAGAATGTCAAATCATATTTGTTTATTAAATGTAAACTTAATTTGTTCATCAAATATATTTAATGCACTGCATATTCATTACTGTATAAATTAAATATAGATGGATCTTTTTGTGAAGTTACAAAAAAAGGTAGGCTATTTAGTCAAGAGATAATCCTTTGTCTGGTTAACATTAAAACACAGCAGCAGATTAATTCAACTGCTGCCCCTTTAAGACCGAACGCACGGACCCCATTTGAATTATACCGTCTACGTTCACTTGACATATAATATACTTTGTTTACTAGGATACTCGCCAAGACAGGCGTTTTTACATAGTTTTGTGTGAATTCATCCGTACAAGCGCAATAGTGAAAGAATTCCACTCAGTGTTCGCGCGCTGAGGCGATGGTTTTCGGGGCGCGCGCTTTGGATGTTTGAAGTTCATGTAACTTCTTGACCTGCAAATGTCCTGTAATAATGTCGTTAAACATAAATAAGGTAACAGTTCATGTTTTACTTACATATACGATTTAGTTGTAATCCAAATATACGTGCCGAGTGAACGATCAGCAATCCAGAGCATTCAACAGGAAGTGCGCTCTCTCTCTCTCTCTCTCGCGCGCGCGCGCTCTCTCCCTCTCGCGCGCGCGCTCTCTCTCTCTCTCTCTGGTCAGTTAATGTTAATAATAAGCTACATGCCTCGTTTTACTTTCTTTGCCATTGACATCCGACTGAACTACAAACTTTCCACTGACGTCTGATGCGCTCAACTAGCTCGCGCTTCGGTGCCGCGGCGCGCTCAATCCACTGCGCGTTTTTCTCTTATCAGCTGGTGCACCACAGCTATATAGGCGTTACTATATTTTGTTTAATATTTCACTAATATGATACATTTACTTCATACAGTCTTCTTTTTTATCCCCATTATACTTTATGTTGTCAGTGCTTCTTTGTCTGGACACAAACACTATACACACGCTGCCTGGTATCGGTTGTTGGTATCGGGGCGCTTTTACGATTACGAGTACAAGTACATGAGCTCAGTATCGGGCCGATACCCGATACTGGTATCGGTATCGGGCCATCCCTATTTTTTAATCATTATCACCAAGTGGGGCTATTCAAAGCCTTTATAATGTCCCTCTTTCTCTGGAAACTGTCTCCTAATGGCTGACACACACATGCAGGTAAGGGTCTAAATACTAGCTTTGCTATTGCCTGACACATAATTACAATATTGTGATCTGAGCATAGTGTTATACATATCGTCGGCTACCGTGAATACATCTATAAGCTAACACTGTTCTCTCATCGAGACCCGACTCCTGCCCCGTTCTCCTCACACCACAGCTCAATGCGTCTCCTCTGACCGTTGTTCAGTCTAATCCTGGCCTGTTTACTCTCTTGGCTTCATATCAGGCACATTATTATATGGCTGAGGTCCGTCATACGAGTAAACATTTAGGCTACAATTTCCACAGCGTCCGAACTGTCATTGCGATCCATTGCTTTCCTATTGTTTACTTTGACCGCTCTCCCTCATGCTACGTCACTTCCGGTTTGGCGGTTTTCAAATGCGGAAGTAAAATTTTCTCACAAAAATGAAGCCTAAATAGCGTTTTATAAGTATATGTTTATATTTAAATCTAGTTCCTACATTATTGTTCTATACATTGGCGCACTGGGTACTCTAACCTGCAATATGCCCTTTAACAGTGAGGCATGAGCATCAGCTGTGGTCACAATATGATCTAACCAAGATGTTGTGTTCCACGCATCACTAACATAGGTAAAACTTGATTCAGGCAACAAAGCATTGCTCGATAAAATTAAATTAGACTCATTACAGAACTGCTGTAAGTATGTTGCAAATAAAGATTTGCTATCTGACATGTCAGCATTAAAATCACCCATAACATAGACACAAGATGAACTATTCTCCTCTATGAATGACTGAATAAAAGCTAACCTGTACAAAAATTCATCCTCATGCTCATATGATTCATACGGTGTATAAACATTTAAGACAATACATTTCTTATCATTAAAATTACACTCTAGCCCTATGGCCCAGTCAACTTTTAAGCGCACCACATTCACCATTGAGTCATATTTGATGTTCCACAATATTGCTACACCACCAGCTATCCTACCTCGAACCAGCTTTGTACTGAGGTCAGTAAATGGACTGCATATATATAGCGCTTTCACAGACCCAATGGACTCCAAAGCGCTTCACAATATTGCCTCACATTCACCCATTCACTCAATCATTCATACACCGACGGCGGTGTCAGCCATGCAAGGCGATCCAGCTCGTCGGGAGCAGCTGGGGTTAGGTGTCTTGCTCATGGACAGGTGGAACCGGGGATTGAACCACCAACCTTCCGGTTTGTAGACAATCTACATTAACCACTGAGCCACTGCCGCCCAGTAGTGGACTCTCCAGCCCCATGAAAGTTTGTGTGTATAGTGTTCAGCTTATCCAGATCTTGTTTCGCCAGCCAAGTTTCTTGCAAACTCAGAATGTCACATTCATCCAGCAATGTATCCACAACCAAACGTTTTGATATATCAGTAGCAGTATGACCTACTCGCAGCCCGCGGGTATTGTATGAGACAACACGCATATTACAATGTTTTGTCATTTCCAGCCGAGCAGCTGGCCTTCATCCCGTCCTCACCCGCAACTACAGCAGGCACACTAGCAACATTATCATGCAACAGCCCCTCATCTCGAGAGCAGGGGGCATCCTCCGACCCGGACAGACCTCCGTATGCTCCTCTAGGGCGACGAGGCTCATAGTACCGTCGGACAAATGTCCCAGCAGGCCAAAGCTGCGGATCGTATAGCTCGGCCACATCATTACATTCAGCGGAAACACAGAAGGAGCTAAATCTGCTCTTTGTCGCCTCTATTTTTCTGCATGTCACTTCCCTTTTCTTTCTCACATATCTCGCTGAAGTGTTAACAGTGCGAGGTGTGGGGGTTCGATGGGCAGGGTTCCCAGATACCTGCTTCAGCCAGCGCCCATCCTTAACCACCATGCTCCATGGGGGAGTCTGCGTACGTCCCAGGGCTGGATCCACAGACGGAGCCGGTCGTCCGCCATCAGTCTCACCACGCGCCGCTGTCGAACATCCATCAGCTGCAGAGGGAGGGCAGGAGACAGGACCAGGTCCCATTGGCCTCTCCATCATAGCCAAGGGAAGACCTGTCCCACTGGTCGCAAGACCCGGTTGTGTCTCCACGGCAGAGAGGCCGATAGCATCCGGTTCACAGTGCCCCTCCACAGCTGTCAGCCGGCCATCAAGTTTCTCAGAAACCTCCCGCAACATTTCACAGGCAGCTACTTGAGTTCCCATAGTTCTTTTTAGGTACTCAATGTCAGCATTAATTTGCTGCATTTTCCCAAGCAGCACAGACACATCGATGTGTTTAAACGACACGGGGGGTAGTTCATCCAGGAAGTGCGATACAAATCTTGGGATCTCTTTACCACATTCATTAAGCGCTTGCAAACACATTTTGACATTATTAATATCCTTCTTTTGTCCCCTATGAGAGATCCAACGTTTATGATGTGGAAGGAGCTCTGACAACACAGCCTTTGAGGTCTCAATCCGCTCAGGGCTGAAACTACTCGTTACGATTGTCACAATATCATCATGGCTTAGTGTTCGCATTTTAATCACAATAAAGTTCAGCAACTCATCTTCGACTACAACTCTACTGTCTTCAGTATGGTAAATCTCTGGTTTCATTCGAGAAAACTCTCGTGTACACTCGCCCGCAGCACGCCGTGCTGCTGCTGCTGTTGTACCAGCCGCCATGTCGCTCTCTTATATCTCTTTCTGCTTAATCTAACAGCCATCAAACAGTGTACCTATAATATACAGCTTTGTTCCTAATAATAAGTCAGCTAAAGTTCAACGCGGCCTCAGCTGAAAGGGGTTAGTCATTACATCTCTAAATTACTTTAATAACTTATTATGAATTATGTGTCATTATAAGAGTTTGATATAAATATGTGAATGTTTGATTTTTCCATTTTTTTTCATATGTAAAAGTGTCTAACTATGTACTTAATGGTTGTTGTTCTAATAGTTTTTATGTGTTGGTGGGTATTATCACAAAAGAAAAAAGTAGAAGGAAAAATAAGATTTATTGGGGGGGAAATATTATGTCTTTAAAGGAACTGTCCATTTGTATAATTGTGAAATGTATTTGAATTGAAAGACATAATAAAGTACATAAAATATAAATGCTAAAATATTGGTTGTTGGACATTAGATGTGCCTTATTTAGAATTTTAAACCTACAATTTAGTGTATTTTTAGGATATAAATAACTGTAAAGGGACTATTGTAATGGGGTAAATCAAGTGTAGGTTAATATAGCAATTACTAAGCTCAGATTCATCTTACCAGTTTAAATGTATACTGTGCTTTTGTAATTATTTATTTTAAATGTTCTGTTTCATAAATTTTTAAAACTATCTAATTAAATCACAAAACATTCAGCCAGTAAGAAAAGAAAACCTGTATGATATATATATATATATATATATATATATATATATATATAAACCCCGACATATATATGTTTGTAGGTCTATATTGTCTAATTTATCATTGTAGCCTTATTCAAGTTGATTTTCTTTACTGTATATTTATTTTTGGACTTATAGTGGTTAATTAAGTCAAATAATGGTATGAGAGATTGTCAGTAATTGTGTTCCTATTGGTCAGTGTTAGAGGATCTGTGCAACAACTGAGGCTTAGCCTGACAGTTAGCCTGCCCTGGACCAGGCTACTTTCCCAGCATAAGTTGCCAGGGTAACTGAGTTTGAACTATTTTAAGTTTGCTTTATGAAACAGAATCAACCGACAATAAGTCTGACTAACCAAAATAAGTCTGGCTTATACTCTAATCTTGTTTTATGGAACAGCCCCCTGATCTATCTCAACTCCTCAGTGAACCCAAACTAACAGATGAACTAGAGGAAATGACTAGCAGTATGAGCACCATTTTCTCTAGTACTTTAGAAATTGTTGCACCAATTAGATTAAAAAAGGTTAGAGAGAAAACTAAAGCACCATGGTACAACAGTGCTACGCATGTTATCAAGAGAGAAACTCGTAACCTAGAGCGCAAATGGAAACAAACTAATTTAGAGGTCTTTAGAATCGCGTGGAAAGACAGTCACGTTATAAAAAGGCTCCGAGCATCTCTGCAAACTAATAGAAAATAACTAAAATAATCCAAGATTTTTATTTAACACCGTGGCTAGACTAACAAATAAACAGACATCACCTGACCAAAGTATTCCGCTACATTTTAGTACTAACGATTTCATGAATTTCTTCACTGAGAAAATAGAAAGCATCAGAAACACAATTGTAAATGTACAATCATTGACAGCGACTTATGATTCAGCCTCAATTATCGTCCCTCAAGAACAACTACAGCGCTTTACAACTATAGGACAGGAAGAGCTAAATAAACTTATCACTGCATCTAAACCAACAACATGTTTATTAGATCCAATACCCACTAAACTACTGAAAGAAGTGTTACCTGTAGTGGAAGAGCCTCTTCTCAATATTATTAACTCGTCTCTATCTTTAGGACATGTTCCAAAAACATTCAAGCTGGCAGTTATAAAACCTCTTATTAAGAAACCACAATTAGATACAAATAACCTAGCAAACTACAGACCCATTTCAAATCTTCCATTTATGTCTAAAATACTAGAAAAAGTTGTGTCCGCTCAACTGTGCTCTTTCTTGCAAGAAAACGATATCTATGAAAAGTTTCAGTCTGGATTCAGGCCACATCATAGCACAGAAACTGCACTCGTTAAAATTACAAATGATTTACTTTTAGCTTCTGACCAAGGCTGTATCTCAATACTAGTTTTTAGGGCTTGGTATTGTTAGGAATTTCACAATTCGATTCGATTTCGATTCTTGAGGCTTTGATTCGATTCGATTTCGATTCGATATTGATTTATTAGCTTCGATATCGATTCAATAATAAGTAAATACACAAGTAATTAAGTACCCGAGTATATTTTTAAATAATGTGTGCAGTATTACCAATGTTTAAGAACAAATTGACCCCAGCATGTTTCCTGTCATGGTTTATTTAGCAGAACAAACAGATGATTTATTAACACCTCTAAAGTGCATGTAACTTTAAAGGAGAACTCCAGCGCAAAATGAACCTTTGGTCTAATTACACATTGTTACCTAGTCAACCGTTATCTGAGATTTGTTTTCATGATTATCGAATGTAAATAGTTTTATCTCTAAAAACAGTTTAGCCTATAACGCTAGTATAACGCTAGTATATGGGGCATGGCAGAGCCGTCGCATAGACTGTGCGAACTGTGCAACCGCACAGGGCCTCGCGCCACTAGGGGGCCTCGCAATCCTGCTGTTTTTTTTGTTTTTTTTATCATGCCTGTCAAGGTCACATAAAAAAAAAAAAATCTAACAAATTAAGTGGGTTTTTCATTGTCGCTATGTACGTAATGCGTCCTCATTGAAGACGGGAGAGCGGGAAAGCTAAAGCGAGGTAAAGCCAACATATCAGCTGCAAGAGAACACGACCGATTTCGGAACCACGAATCAAGTTCTGAAAAAGGAAATGTCAATCTTCATCTTTATAACAGAAGATAAAATACAATACAGCAATTTTCAAGATACAGTAAATCTTCAAATGTGTAACGGATTGTCACCTTAAAAACTGTCTTATGTGGTGGAACAAGCAATGCTATATATAAATATGTAGTTAGCATCTTAATTCAATCTTTGTTTGATTATTTTATTAGTTCATTAATTGTTAACTCAACTAATTTAACAAAGAACTGGATACTAGAATTACTAATTAAATAAATGTCAACTAGCCTAAATGCATTGATTAGAATTGCCATAGACTAAATATTTTTCTAGTCGTAGTCATTAATTTAAGTTGACTAATCTCACGTTTATATTAATTTCTGCTTAAATAGGCCTACTGGGTGCATGGAGGAATATAGCCTATTCCGCGCTCAAGCGCATGCATAAATCTTGCCACAAAGCACCGGCAAAAGTAGGCTAATTATAATATATCTGAAAAAATAACGAGGCATTTTTATTGTTTATTAATAAAAATATATATATATTCTAAATCAGTGTCGGCTGCAAACATCTCTATATACATCTCCGCTGCAAAGTGGATGCGTCTTTAGAGAGAAATGAACCTTTCATAGGATTAGGCTACAGCCTAATCAGCCGGTAGCCTATTTGCTTTCGATTATTTTTTTTTCGTGTAAAAGTGGACATTTCGAGATTTATATAGAAATATTCATCATGTTGTTGAGGCTACACTGTATTTCAGTTCATTTTTGAGACACGCTCCAGTTCACGCCACGGAGACCATGAAAACGCGCCTTGTTTGTTTTATTTTATTTTACAAAAGCACAACGTTTTCTTGTTATTGTGAGTTTGCGACTAATGCTTTATTCTTTTCTGTATGACCAGAAAAGATTGAGTATTTAAAGTTGTTTCCACTGTTGATAGGAAAATGAAAGTGTTCGCGCCGACGCCTGTCAGTGCGCGCTCCACACTCCGCACAACTTGGATATGCACTAATAGCGAACATTTATCTAGGTTAAAGTTAGAGCCTGCTGCCATGCCAGACGGATAAGTCCTTTTCATGTTTAACAAATCAAATCATGCATGTTCTACCTACCGCGAGTCAGTGCTGCACCAGCTTGAAAAAGGTAAACGCATAACGAGCGTAACGAGAGAGCGGCCCCACTAAGGGGGATGCAGAGAAGTTGTTGCGTCTTTATATTACCATTTCTGATTGTTTAAATGATCAGCCCTTGGGGGCCTTAAAATGCGGGGCCCCAGGGAATTGCTTGGCTTGCCTGCCCTATTGCGGCGCCTCAGACTATGTGCATGATGCTGTATTATTCTACTTGATAAAAACGTATTGCAGCGAGATTATTCGTGCAATAGAACTAGAACAGCTATGCGTGACTTATTCATGCGCAATTGCATCCACATCAAAGAGCAGGGCCTCGCATTTCAAGTTCGCACAGGGCCTCGCACCCCACCTGCGACGGCACTGGGGCATGGAGTAATGACAAATAAAAATCGCTTGGTAATACCACTAACAAGGCTCAAAATAGCCCCACACTAACACGGCAGCATAATGAGGGTCCCTACATGCAAACCGAAGCATTGAGAACTGTGTAAGTGTCCAGACAGTTTAATAAGAAGATATTTTATACATAGTCAACTTCACGTATACAAGCAGAATCGATCTTTGAAAAACAGACTCTATCAATTGATCTACGAACCACCGATCCAATGGAATGGACCATATGAGATTCTACACAGTTCAGCGCATTTGGATCGGCGGTTCGTAGTTCGACTGATAGAGTCTGTTTTTCAAAGATGGATGTAAGCCATGGCCGACTCCTGGCCACCCCACTGGCCAGTATAAATTTTAGTAGCATCAGTCATGCATTTCATCCCTAATGCACAGCCAGGCAGGCAAGCCGCTCTAGACCTTCGATCGCACACAGTAGCCCGCCCCTCCCCCGCCCCTCCGTACATGCCGCTGTTGCGCGCTCAGACAGCAACAGCTCAGCGCGTGCCCGTCGGTCAACAATTTTAAAAGAAGTTAAGAAAGAAGACGAAGACTACCAGTAAGTAAATAAGTAAAAAATATTCTTTAGTAAAAGAAGACGGGGAATTATGTGTCGTGACGTGCTTTTTAAGTGCCAAATGGTTACAGGATACTGTTACAACAGCTTTTTGATGCGTCTTTGACACGTTTTGACAAGAGTTACCTAGCTAACGTCGTTAGCTGGTGCATGTATATGTGTAACGGAGTTTAAATAATGCTGTTAAATTCATGCATTAATTGGGAAAACTCGACATTGGCTGTTGCATCACTCGCATTTGTGTGCGTGATATTGCGGGCGGAGCTACGTCAGCAGAGTCTCACATCTCTCGTGCTGGTAAGTCGCATCAATAAGAGGTGCGTCATAAAAACAGAGTTTAGATTGTTTTCAACAAGTGCAAGGTTGGACTTTATAAACTACACACAAGTTTACTTCATGTGTCTGTTAGTTCCTAGTTCTGTCAGTCGAGTCATATGTGTTATTTGCAATGATGAATTTGAGTGTGTGTATGTATTAACCTGCTTGTGAACTCTGTTTATTTCATTTAAGAAATTCATGCAACGTGATGCACTGTCCGTTAAATATAACACAATAAACCAAAGTATATCAGTAGGAGTTTCCTTAAGTCTTTCTGATAGTTTTCTTCAGGCCGGTTTACTACAACAGTAGAATAAAATTCTGAAATTATGGTTTATTGTTTTGGTGTGCCACCCCAAGATTTTAAGTGGCCCCATCTGGCCACCCCTATGAAAAATTTCTGGAGGCGCCACTGGTCAGAAACCTTCAGACAATATAAGCAGCGCGAGTTTATTTAGGTGGCAACGCAGCTAAGAACAGCAGAAGGAACAAATCGCTAAAGAATCACGGAATTAAAACTCATGGGAAAAGGAAAAGATCAAAAGGGTACCGGTAAGCTCACGTCTCTTTACTGGACTTTGAAGACTCTAAATGTGATCGCTGGCTACGTAGTAGTCTGTATGGTCTGTTGATGGAGATACATTGTGAATTGCACTATTAATAGATTGAAGCTAAATATTTTTTATACAATGGTAAATGTTTAGCTTTGTACAAAGAGACTTAACTATTTCTGAACAGAAGTAATCTTATGCTAATTCATAGTGAAATCGTGTGAAATGCTTTATTTGATTTAGGTTGAAATTGAATGAAATTGTCATATATAAATTCTGTGTAGAATGATCAAGGCTAAACAAAGAATAAAAAGTTAAATAAAAAGTAGAGTTGGCTTTCTGATTATTCATTCAATGGCTGGTTTACACTGTCTACCTGGGTTGATAAATAATGAAGTAATGGTTAATCTATGTGTAAAATATACTTACCCTTTGCCTGATGTACTTTGTGTGCTTTATTGTATTTGATGGGAAATAATGAACTTTATTTAATTTGTTTTATGTGTTGTATGTTTAAAGGTTTTTCACCTTCCTTGTTACTGGTCAAATAAATTGAAGAATGAGTGAAATCCTGAGTCTGATCAAGTCCTTCCCTTTTCAAGTGTGGGAAGCCATGATGTTTTAAAATACACTTGACACCCATGTACACTCTTTGACTACTATCTTGAGAGGAGAAATGGCCCATTAGTGTAAATTGACCAACATTTAACACTTCTGCCAGTGAGAGACTTAATCATTATTCTTTTATCCTTATTCTTTTGTTTGAGATCAGCCATAATAGCCTGTATTCCTGTATTATTTGCTTGGTCATCTAAATCTCTGTCATTCCACTATACAAGAGTAATACATATGATATCTTAAGTCTTCTTAGAAAACCAACAAAAAAAATAACTGTTCTTGAAAATTCTTAAAACAAAATATTGTATGGAATAGAAAGCTCCTGTAGCAGGTGCACTATCTCAACAGGTAGCCTCAAGCTACATGACACTGTAAAAGCTGGCAATTAGGCCCAACTTCCGGTTTCCAAATAGCCGGTAAAGGGACGCGCGTTTTCAATTCTTTCCAGCATCTCAAAGGAATTTGGTTAATAAGACATGTTCTCATATGCAATTATCTCGTTTTAATCTGACTCCATGAATTAAAAAAGTTCAATGTGCAATAAGGTTATGTTTACATTTAAAATAGTTACAACATGAATGTAATGAGAATTTAAACCATTTGTACCTAGCATAAATGTAAAATGTTACCAGAGAGAGAGAGAAAGAGAGAGAGAGGTCTCAAGACCAGCTCAGCATCCAAAGTAAAGAGCCAGAAGAACATTTGCAATCCTGTTTTGTCATCTCCCCCCGACCATGTGACCAACACTCAGGTGTGAGATATTCAAACCATCACAATTTCCCCCATTGTCAAAAAGCTTTGGCCTACAGGCCCACATCAGTCTTAGCACTGCTGGGGTGGGGGGGGGGGTTAACCGCTGTAGTCGGCAGTGGAACAGAAGCAAGGGGTGCGACAGGCAGTAGAGGGGCGGAGTGAAGCAACGCTGAGGCTGGTCGTGGAATTGGAACAGGGCTCTCAGAAACAGACTCGGAACCATCGCTGTCCATAGTAGACTCGGAAACATCGTTCTCTGAAGTAGACTCGGAAACAGCGTTCTCTGAAGTAGACTCAGGAACAGCACTCCCTGCTGCTGACTCGGGGCTTGAAGACAAGACAGGTTTGGAGGGAACTTCTAGGATCTTGACTAGACTTGACAGATAATTAGATAAAACCTCAGCGGAAATTACAACAGGCATCCTTCGACGAGCTGATACGGCCTGCAGGACAGCTTCAGCAGCCAAGTCGGACACAGCTCTCACATCAGCTGGCTCAGAAACAGTGCTTACGTCTGCAGACTCAGGGACGGTTTTCACTGCAGCAGACTCAGGAACGGCTCTCTCTGCAGCAGCGGTGAGTTGAGGAACCGACACTGACCCAGGGGAAGACTGAGACGGCAGACAGGGGACTCCCTTCCTCCTCTTCTTTCTCCTGGGCCTCGGAGCAGAGACCAAAACCGGGCTTGTGACTGGTTGGGGAAGCTCAGCGGGGACCGTAACTGGTGCTGGGAGGACAGTCTCAGGCAGGGCGGACTCAGTCGAGGAGGACTCCGAAGCAGACTCCCACGAGACCCGTCTACCTCGTTTACCGCGGAGACTTACAGGTGCGGATGATGCCTTGGGAGTCGAAGTGGTCCCCCTGCGTAACAACGGCTAAAAGGTGACCCTCCGGGATCACTGGCAGCCTGGCAGGTGGAGACGACATATATATATATATATATATATATATATATATGTGTGTGTGTGTGTATGTATATATATATATGTGTGTGTGTGTTGTCTTTGCATTCTTTCTTGTGGCTCAGTGACACCTATGAAATGCTCATTAGTATGCAGCATTAGCAGGTCTTTGTCTTCAGGTGTGAATGAGGACATTATTCATGACCTTGTTGGATCATTCACGTCCACCTGCATATTGCCTTTCCAAACAAAAAGTGTCTTACAAAATTTAAATCAATCTATTGTTTAATGTGAACGATTAGCCCGGATGATTTTCAGATCATTTTAAAGTAAACACTTTAGCCGACAACATCCATTAGTCAAAAGTATTGTGGGAATATGTGAATATGTGACAATTTAAGTTTGAGTTTTTTGAATAACCACGCATAAATAATATTCTCTCAAAAATGCAAACATGTACATAAATGTTGCTCACATATTATGATAGCCATGTTTGTGCTAAATAGAGTGTAATTATAACTTTGCCATTAATATGTTTATAAGCAACTGAAAAAAATACAAATATCAGGTCATGTCAAAACATCTCAAGGACCCCAAAAACACCTTAGACCCCAGAGGGTTAAAAGACCATCGAGTATTTGAATCATATTCCGGTCGCGGATTTTGAAATATGATATATTTAGCATTTTATTTGAAGCTAGACAACACACACACAAACCAGATATTAGGGCTGTTTTCGACTAAGGATTTTCATAGTCGAATCTGATTCGTTAGATTTTGCCATAGTCGACTGATAGTCGAACCTTTTTTTTTTTTTTTTAGATAGCAGCTAGATTTTTTCCATTTCAAACAAAAGAGCTAAAAAACACATATCACACATATATCATAACATTTCATAAACACGAGGAGCAATATGAGAGAGAAATTTGGTGATCGTTGTTTAGGTAGGCTACATTAAACCACGTAAAGCTTTTTAACTCACATGAGAACCGCGTGGAGTCAACTCACAGCCGCTCCGCAGCCCTGCTGAAAATGTGAAGCAGAAACGCTTAATATCAGATAACGTCCATAATAATTGGACTCCGGGTTCGATTTTTTTTTTTACCATTTTCAGTGGTTATGAGGAGCAATATGAGAGGGAAATTTGGTAATCGTTGTTTAGGTACATTAAACCACGTAAAGCTTTTTAACGCACATGAGAACCGTGTGGAGTCAACCCACAGCCGCTCCGCAGCCCTGCTGAAAATGTGAAGCAGATTTTTGAATACATTTTTATTTATTTACATTAGTAAGCTACAGGACATCGTCTTTCAAAACATGACCTGCGCGAAAGCGAAAAAATAAATAAAATTGTACCCAGCCCTTCTGAAAATGCGAATGCATGCGTCTCTGTCCCCAGCACATTTCAAACCAAACTGACGCCCATGTATTCGACTATGAGGTTCATAGTCGAATCAGACCTCTCCGAATCGAATCGTCGAATCCTCGACTATTAGAAGTCAGCCCTACCAGATATAGCCTACTTGAATCCTGCATTTATTATCTTCTTGAATCATATGAAGAGATGTGTTAAGTTGCGTTTGTCTCGTAGCTCAAATGAGGAAGTACACAGACAGCGTCATTGCAGAAGGACAGCCTTATGGTCACGTTGGTTCACGTGAGATGATTGACAGATTTAGAAACGAATCACATCGCGCTGATGTCATAGCTTACTCGAATCAGGAAGAGTAGAGTCAGCGCTAGCTCTGTTAGCTGTTTTTCAATTGTAAATGAATATAAATGTTTTTCTGCATTATTAAATATTTTACAAACATGTCATAATAATTCATTATTTTTCCAAATGTGCGCACCATTGGACTAATATCCCTCGCGGATCGTGGATATTGTATGTATACAAACACAAATAAACCGGAGATGAGATGAATGGCTGCTGTATGAGTGATGATTTCTATTCAAAATAGCGAACACTACAGATTAATTATTTTACACTCCTGACATAAATTAAGAAATTAATGTCACTGCAAACTGTTTAATTATAAACAGTGGTCAAATATCGAAGCTGGAGGTTTAAACCTAAAGCTAATATTGTCCAGATTAAGTAAGAGTGTGATTTTTTAACTAGTAATAATACTATTACATAGTATTACTAATAATACTATTACTGTAACAAAACAATAATCCAGGATCACCAGTGATCCCTGCCGATCAAGGGGGCTTTTAATCATCCTTAGAATGAACTTTGTTCACAAAGATTTTATATCACTTTTTACAGAAGAGGGCAACAGAGGAGACATGCCTGAAGAGAGAAGGGTGATGATGTTAAGGCAGATGACATGAACATTAATGTTGGCAGGTTCTGCCAGGCTCATGTTCCACTAAATTCATGCTGACTGAAAATTTCAAAATTGTCATGGAATTTGACCATGACTGTCATGCGCGCTATGGTACACATAGCATCTGCTATCCTGTGGTTAATTCTTGTTCCCGCTCAGTGAAATTCCCAGTTACACACCTGACGACTTATGCAGAATTCAAAAGAGTTATCTCTCAGGCCATTGTCCATGGGTGTGAATTTGGCCGCTGTTAGTGTAGCGGGACATTAAGAGGAGCAAACTACCTCTACATATGCAAGACTACGCCACCCTGTTAACCAGGGAAATATTAATACTTAATAAATGTACACCTACAAGGGACACACAGGAGCATGGTTTTCAAAAGGAGGGCCGGAGACGTGGATACAACACATACAACATTCACAACAAAAAGGAGGCCGAGGCTCAACAATGGCAGGTACACTATTTTAATGAGCACAAGGGTCCTATATCACTCGTACCACCCCGTGCACAGGTCTCAACACACACACACACACCAATAAGGTCAAGCGCACAGCCCTCCGTGACAAAAACCTCCACCACCGCACGTGAGGGCCTACTAGCGGCCCGCCCTGAAGCCTCAGCTTCTGAAATGAAAGACAAAATTACAAAGATGATCTCGACAAACAACAAGGACGTTTAATTACAAAACAAAAGATAAACATTTAAATGACTAAACCAGAAAATCATGAAACAATACTACAATAATGAGGTTCAGGATTTGGCACCAAAGCTGGGTGTATGTTCACCTCATTGTCCTTCTAACAGCACCCTTGGATAAAGTAAAAAAAAAAAACACTCCAAAACAACTTCACAAAACAAGCCACATACAAAACTGAAGAATACAGATAAGCAAAAACAACATTCATAAATGGATGCACTGACAAATAAGTAAATAAATATATCAATAGCAAATAAAGCAAATATATCAATAGCAAATAAAGCAAATCACAACCAAAGTAAAAGACTAGTAGAAGAGAAACCCAGCGACCACAAGAACAAATGTTGAAGGACAGGCGTCACACAAAACACATAATTTGAGCGCGCACGTGTTGACGAGAAAGTTGGTCAATGCAGAGAATCCGGATATACAAAGCAGCAGCGTCAAACAGCGTTGCCCCGCAGAACAGTCAATTCCTCCTTGAATTTAAACAAACATATACTTGTGTAGTCATATGGATTAAAATGCTCTTATGTATTGTTGTTCACATGTGTTATTGTTATTATGTATTGTTGGTTAGCATTTATTAAGTATATATATGTATGTTATCATCACTTAATCCTGTGTGTATACTGGCGGGTGACACTAGGGGGCAGTGGGGAGCCGCGGGGCGTTTCACTTTTTGACCTAAAGAAGTCACACTGCCAGTTATTTCTACACTGTAATACAAAAACTAATACATTGTTGTCTCTGTTGAACTTGCAGGTAAGAAAAGTGATGTGTCATCATAACTGGTGTTTAAAAATTCAATATGTTAGTTGGATGCTTTTGTTTTATGGAATAAATAAGAATGACCGACGTGGCGGATGTGTTCGCCCGCGCTGCTTAGGCGGATGTCTGCGGCCGCGCTGTCGGATGTCGTGCGGGAGATCGCGGATTTACAGTGTTTAAATTAGATTATGTTTCAGTGTACCCAATGGTTTAGTAAAGGGAGGTTACAGTTATAATGTTAAATGGTGCTAATATAGAGTTAGTATTTAATTGTCAATTGAGCTTGATACTGAAATGTTAATGTCAGTAACGGTTTATTAGTTGGAATACACGGTTTTGATTTTCTGTGACTGTGCTTTATAACAGATACATTTGCAATGAGTTTATTGAAAGAGAGTTTCACTTTTTTGACCTAAAGAAGTCACACTGCCAGTTATTTCAACACTGTAATAGAAAAACGAATACATTGTTGTCTCTGTTGAACTTGCAGATGTTACAGTGTGTGACAGAAATAAAACTATATGTGCCACCAGAAAAACAGCTTCTTCTGTGTGTGTAACACTTGCGGTATAAAAAATGAGCGCTGCGCAATAGTGATAGTTTCACACACCTTAATTTCATAACCAGTCGCACATCCACGTCACACACACAGAAGGATACCCCCATGTCACACACCGGACTGCTATCCTGACGGCTACAAACCAAATAATTGTTTACATAAAATCACGCATCTGTGTGATAACTAGTCAGCCAAACAACACATACCTCAAAGCGTCACAAAGCACTGGACTGCGAGAGGGGCATGTAGAGTAGCAGCCGCCAACAGCCCACAGCAGCCAATTGTCCTCAAAGCTACAAAGCAATTAATTGTTTACATAAGATCACACATTGGTGTGTTAACTAGTCAGCCAAACAACACATACCTCAAAGCGGATGAGAAAACACACGCGTGACTAGAATCCCCTTTTATACGGTCCGCACAGTTCATAATTGGACCCTCGATGACCCAAGCGCATTAGCTTGATTAGGGACGCAACTCTGTCCCACCACATTAGAAAGAATTTTCATTTTTGGGTATGCATTAATAAACAAAACCTTGTAGTTTTTAGTAGTACTTTAGTGTTAACAAGTGTTGTACCAAGTATGCAGTATCAATGCATTTTCTTACATTTCTGATGCTTTCCACACACATTTTTTGTGAAATTCAGAAGCATTTCAAATACATGAATTCTTTACTTGTTAAATGTATTGAAAAATTGTGCAATAAATAAATAAAAAGAAAAAAAAGTGTTTGTAAAGCACGCTGCATGATTCATTTACTCTCCACCCATAAATGTAGTGGTCTGGCGGGTAAACAAATGCACATTTAACAATGTCAGCCGCAAAATTAACTGTTCATCGATAATTCTAGTAAATCCTGTAGTTTTTAAACTGCAAAAAGGGTTTGCGCTGGGGCAAACTGTTAGTAAATCCGGTCCCAAGTCTTTTTTTTTTATCTAGAAAAACCCATACCGTAAAAAAAAAAAATCTTACTGCGAAGTTCTCCGAATGTACATTAGTGTTTTGCATCTGTGCAATTTCCCAAATCTGTGTCGGACTGTAGTTTCCCGCAGTACGGAGTGGATGGTGGTTCCAGCCTTCAGTGAATATCTCAAAGTCTCTTTTGAGTCTTGGAAAAATTGCATAATGCACACAGAATATGTCCATGAAATGTCCAAGAGGTCCTCTTCTTCAAGGGAGTGCAGAAGATTGTAGTACTTTGATGATACTGAGATCCACACATCTCGCCAAGTGTATCTTCGCCTGCCTGGTTTTGATCCCTTGTGTCTCATGATATAGTTCAGTTGTACTGTATGTTGGGGCTCAAGTGATTATCAAAAACAAAAACAAATAATACTATAAATACATTAAATTGACAGAGAAATGTAATTGACTATAATATACACACATTCTATATACATATAACTATTAAAAAATCTAAATCCTGACTTGCGTCCCGTTTTCCCACTTAACCCTTGTGCACTGTTCGATTTCTGTGTTACACCCTTTATGGTGCGGGTCAAATCAGTGGTGTAGTCTAGTTTTTTGTAGTGAGTATACTGACTCACTACAAAGTGAGTCAGTACCCCAACCCCCCCCCAAACCCGTCTCATCACCCCATAAGCACCACCACACTCACTAATGCATACAGTATGCAACGACATGTAATTGAGAGCATTATGAGACTAAGTGTTATCAACATGTCAATTTATTATAAGCAACACAAGACTTTAACAGCCAATGACATTTACAGCTGAGGAGACTGGACTGATTTTCTACATTTAGCCTTAGATGTTATATGCATATGGTCCCTGAAGCACAGGTTTTATCAGCTGACAATAAAAAAATAAAATAAAAAACATTATAGGCACAAATACAAATTTACTTTTAGAAATGGTGCTTTTGAAAGAAAATTGTGTTATTGTTTTGGCAAGTTTACTGTTTAAATTAAAACATGTATGAAAACTTGTGTGATATTCCTTTTAAAAATAAGTTTTAATAGATTTCATCATATTATTATTTTACAGTACATTTTACTGTGCAATTTCTTTCATATTTCTTTGAGTTTATACCGAACTTTTATTTTGACAGGTTGTCGTAAAGACATTACAGTTTCTGTGTGTGTATGATACGAATGAATGGCGAATACAATACAATTCCTCAAAAATGACACTATGAAAAACAACAAAGATTCAGGTACAAATTGTAAACTTTTAATATAAGCATTTGTCAAACATTACAACAACAAAAAATATATGAACATGATTTATGAAAATGGTTTTAACCATTTTTTAAAACAGTTTTGTTTTGACAAAATGTTATTATTGATTAACAGTATTTTTTTTTTTTTTTTTTTTTTACATTTTATGCTTAGAACATCATAACTGAACAATTAAATTTAGCTGTATAATGAAAATAATGTTTACTTTTCCTAAGTTGGCTCAACTTTTGTTTTGTAGACTCATTTCATAAAGTCAAGAAGTTACTTCTGACATGATGAGCACACAGCAAGTGTGTGTTTTCTGCATATGAAGTTCTTGCACTTCACACACGGTGCTGGTTTTGCTCTCGCACTCGGATGGGCACACCTCACATCACAAGTGCCCTGCCATACATAACATAAATGTTTTATTTTGTGTCTGTACGGTTTCTTATGAATAGCTGCCTATGAGGGTCAAATTGACACTATTAGTAATAGTACGAACGTATTAACGTATTTGTATATGTCAAAACACATCAGCATGTTGAAACTTTGCATGCATGTTCATGATGATAAATGAGAAAAAGTCACAAAATATAAAGAAAAAAAAACAAAGATTTAATTTTATTTTTATTTTCTGTATTGAAATAAGTATGGAAAAGCATTTTTTTTTAGCTTCATAAGGTAGTAAAAAGCCACAATAACAAAATATAACCAATAAATGTTATTATTTTGGGTCGGTACAGTTGCCTTAGAGCGTTAAAATATGTGGGTCAAATTGACCCGCGAACATCACAAACGTAATAGTAATTTTGTTTGTATATGTCAAAACACATCAGCATGTTGAAACTTTGCATGCATGTTCATGATGATAAATGAGAAAACGTCACAAAATATCAAGAAAAAAAACATTGGTTAACCAGTATTTCCAACAACTCGAAAATCGAAACGGGTCAAATTGACCCGCAACATAACACAAATCATCTACATACATGTACATAAATCTCAATGACTCATGTTTCCACACAAGATGCCAAACTACATGATGTTTTATTAACAAGGTTCGGGAGAAGCACGTTCAGATAATTAACACAAGTGGAGAGCACTCAGCAATCAATGGTAAGAGGTATATATACACTCAGCAGTCTCACCTCATTCCATTGACAGTTTTTTGCAGCAACCCTCCACCACGCTTCTAGTCCTAAGCACTTATACGGGGGAGTATTGTGGGTTCGGGCCGGACAGCACGCCAAATACGCATTAAACTTTACCCCTTCAAATTATATGTAAGTGTGAACTCGTGAAACTGTTTAAAAAGCAAGTTAATATTCAGGGAACAGCAGTCAGTACTGATGATGGACTGTATAAGTAGAGAAAACGTGTTCCAGAAGGGAGTGCATTTGTCACGGGATGGTAGATCAGTGTTAGGTGTAGTAGAAAGTATGTTGTTTGTGTGAACTGGTTATAGAATTGAGATATGTTGAGCTCAATGACAATGTTGCTTTCTCTCCTTATCATCGGCTCCTTACAGCCCAGGATCCTCTGCAAATACAGCTTCATGGATCATACTACAAATAAGATCATTCCCTTTGAATTAATCATGTACATTCAGTTTATATTTACACAGTTTTGGATTGGTGTGTATGTGTATATGGATGTGTATGTAAGACACACTCTGGCAGAATACAAATAAATGAGTAAAATAATCAGGATGCTTTCTGGAGCAGAGTATAATAGAGCAGTCCTCTATACCAGCGCAAACACTTGTGTGGCAAATTAGCTCAAAAGAAATATTGGTAACACTTTACAATAAAGTTCATTAGTTAACTACATTAATTAGCATGATCTAATAATGAACTGCACTTAAATACAACATTTATTAATCTTTGTTAATATTAATTTTAACATTTAACAATACTTTATTAAAATCTTGTTAACATTAGTTAATGCACTGTGAACCAACATGAACTAACAATGAATGACTTTTTATTTTTATTAACTACATTCCAGGAAGTTTGCAGCTGAAGGTTGGAGCGATTCCCAGCCGTTTCCATGGATCAATTTCCATGTCCTCCCTCAAAGGCTGTCAGCTTTTTTTAGAGATCACATCTGGCATAACTGCTGTTTCATGGTTAATTACCAGGGACCGATGTTTCTTGAGCAGTGAATGTATACAAGTATATATGTATAAATATTAGATATTTAGACTGACAGTGTGATTGATTTTTACAATAGTAGTGATTTAGTGTTATAACTTTTGTTACTTGGTCAGTTAGTTGCAATGTAGACTTTCAATATTTAACATCATTAAATATCTTATTGATTTACTTTTTTTTTTTTTTTACTTTGTACTGTAACATTTTATCAATGTTGTCATTATTTATACTAAGTTTCCTGAAAATAATTAAAAAGACAATGAAATAGTTAAAATAAGAATTCATGAAAAAAAATGTGTCAACTCAGTTCTGGTGTTCATTGTTATTTTCACACAATATAAATATATACAATTAGTAAATGTGTAAGCATATGTATAATCATATATATTACACAAGATCAAATTCTAAATATAATGTATTAATTAACCAATTAATAGCAATAATAATATTATGTACAATAATGTATCAAATGCGATGTACCTAATATCGGTTACAAAATTATGCATTCATCATGGCATGTACATGTTTACATATAATTAATAGCAAGTAATATATACTGTAATTATTATATAATGTGAATAAATGTGGGTATATATATACACAAGTATAAGAATAAATCCAAAGGTCATGTACTATAATATGAACAGAAACGGTCCATTTATACCACTCAAACATACACATACATGTTAACATTACAATAGTACATGCCTAGCTTGTCTTTCATTGATGCTAGGAAGGCATCATCTCGCCAAATCCTCTATTCTGACATCCTACTATATATATATATGTGGGGTGGTGATGGCGCAATGGATAAGACACTCGGGTCTCTCACTTATGGTGTGAGAGACCCGGGTTTGAATCCACTGTGAGACACCAATGTGTCCCTGAGCAAGACACTTAACCCCTAGTTGCTCCAGAGGCGTGCGACCTCTGACATATATAGCAATTGTAAGTCGCTTTGGATAAAAGCGTCAGCTAAATGTAAAATGTAAATATATACTGTACTTATTAGCAGCTTTCCTGATCCTCTGTATTCTGAAATCTGTGTAATTTTGTGTCAAGTCACCTTCATTTATATAGCGGCTTCCCTCTGCCAGAGCCTTTGATTCCACAGACAAATTCAAGTTTATATCGCCATCCAAAATCGCCCATGAAATAATGTCAGAAATAAAATTTAAAAAAAATCTTGTGGAAAAATTGTACATCTGCAGCGTTTGTGCAGAAAAAGGTCATGGGATTTGTAACACAGCAATGATAAACAGATGTTCAGACGCTCTGATAACTTCAGGCTGAATCCCCGTCCCTTGCTCTCTCCCACTCGGCCGAAGCAAAGGCAGAGCTCAAACTACCCCACTGAGTGGCCGCCTCAGCACTGAAGAGTTCAGAGTTCCCTCTTCAAGTTTCACTGATTTCAATGTGTTCTCCAAAGAAGTCAACTGTTTTGTCATTTTTTTTTGTTAAATGTTGATCGTTAATCCTATGGGGTCATTAAGTAAATATTTTGTGTAAAAAAATTCAACTGGCCATTGAGACCTTTTTAACCCTTCTTAAAGGGATAGTTCACCCAAAAATGAAAGTTCTGTCAGTAATTACTCACCCTCATGTTGTTCCAACCCCGCAATACTTTCGTTCATCACACGACCATTGTCGGCCAATAGTGAGCCAGCCTACGTGGTGACGTTCAACAACAGACGCGCTGCGCAGTTATACTCAGGCCCACAGAGAACATAATGAATAGTGGAATAAAGTCACTATTCCACTATTCCAGTTTTGTTTGTTTTTTGCGCACAAAAAGTATTCTCGACTTAAGCAGGGCCGAGGAAGACAGTCGAGGTGGCGGGATTGGACTAGGAACCCCATTTCGTCGTCATTCGACATAACAAAAAGTGACAACAAAAGGGAACGTCTCTGTTGTGGCAAAAATTCATCAAACAAACATCACTGCGTAAGGGAGACTCAGAGTCAAATTATAAAATTAAAGTATTTATTCTTGCAAGAATAGGAGCAGTCTAATACACAGCTGTTACCCTGTGCAGAAGAGTGACACACCCCCAGACAGACTGAACCAGCTTTTATCTAAGATTCAAGGTCTTCTTCTTCAGAGCCCTCCTCCCACAGTAGTTTTCCATCCAGTGGTTTTCCATAGACAAGGAAGCCATAACACTAGTTTCGATTCGTCACTAGAGCCAACTCCTAAGCCCTCCTTCACCAAATGGCCTTCTGACATTTAGGTCAGAGGTCCTCGTTCGTCTGTTCTCTGGAGTGTCTCTCCCTTCTGCCTTCCCAGGTACATAAACAGAATCTTCTCACACTAACAAGTGAGAGTCACACATGTGACATTCTTTGAATCATCTATATTTTACTAAAGATCAGTGAATATCATAAAATAGCCACTACACTCCTCACTTTTTATCATTATTAATCAAACATAATAATAATAATAACAATAATAATAAAATGCAAGTTCAAGTCATTACATCACCATCCTAAAAGATCAGTCTCCTTGAACCTGTGAAGAAAAAGTTTAGAATGAAGAAGCATAAGGCTGTTTTTTGTGGGGGAAAGCCCCATTAATTATTTAGCAAGCAAGTAAACAATTTACTAATGCCGGGCTCACTACCGCAGTCACACTAGTAAGGAAAAAGATTATAGCACAGTAGGAAAACAAACAGATAATAAATAAATAAATAAATAAAAATAAAAAAATAAAAAAAAATCCCTCAGTTTCAAACCCTGTCCTTGTACGCCATCTCGTAACACGGATGACTGCTACTTTTAACCCTCTTTACATATCAATCGTTCTCAGAAAGAAAAAGAAAACATCAACACATTTAACTGTAATCTCTACTTGAATCATCTGCATAATTTTGTTCATCATCATCATCATCCAGATAGACTGTCATTTTCAATTGAACAGACATTCCAGTTTTCTCACATTCACCCATGAATAACAAAATTATCAGAATAACACATACAATCATAACTCCTACACATTCAACATTTTCCCCATATCCATTTCCCTAACCATATTTTGTTCTTTTACCTTTAATTCAATCAGGCAGTGGTTCTACTTGATAAGCTTCAATAATCCCTATAATTTACATTAATAGATCTTCTCTTCCTCAAAACATTTGCCTTAAATATTTTCTAATGAATCAGTAACCAATCAAATCATTTGTCATATACCAATATCAATACTAAGCCCTATTTCGATATAATCAAATAAAATCCTCAAAATCATCACAAAACCACATTCTTAATTCGTTAGTTGGCCAACATCCTCTCGTTCGCCCCATGGACTAATGGGATGGTTGCGGCCTGTTGGTGTAGGTGAG
Source organism: Phoxinus phoxinus (assembly GCF_949152265.1). Taxonomy (NCBI): domain Eukaryota; kingdom Metazoa; phylum Chordata; class Actinopteri; order Cypriniformes; family Leuciscidae; genus Phoxinus; species Phoxinus phoxinus. Next base: position 34,112,057 of record NC_136884.1, on the reverse strand, counting down.
CGGCTTGGACCCAGGTGTCACCTGTGAATGGAGACTTTAAGTATTTTGTTAGTGATTTGTCTTTCCCTCATCCCTTTTGGTGTGACCTGTGGAATTTTTTTACCATCTGTTTACAAACTGAAACATATTATCATTAGACATTTCTTGCTTAATAAAGTCAGAGTCCTTTTCCCCTGAAAAACATATCCACGTTAACAAGTCAATATTCATACATTTGGAAAACAGAATCAGTTCAGCTTGATGCAATCCATCCTGACATTCTGAAAAAGGAAAATTTTAAAGTTATGCTCTGTACACCTTTCCACAATAATAACAATCAGGCCAGGACCGTTACCAAAATTCATCCATAGCCATTATTCAACACATTTTGCCCTGTCTCCCAATCCTCCATGCTCTCTGTAAAGCAAAACAAATTTCGAGGTTATCGTTAGATAGTAAAGTACGTAGTTTCCACGGCCTTCGATGTCCTGGCGTTTCCTGTTGAAACAATTCAGACAGCAATTTTGTTAGGCAGAAAAATGGCTTCTTTCAGGGCTTTTACCCAATTACCCCTAGTGTTCTCCCAACATTTATTCCTAATAAAACATAAAGCATCCCCCTTTTGATGGTCGACACAACTCGATCATCAATTTAACATAACATTTAACATAGTGTTTTCGATAAAGTTTACCCTCAACACTAACCCAACCATTGTCCTTCAGACAAATTTTCTCCAGACATCTTTCTCTGCCTCTGAAACAAAAATATTACATTCTTCACTTAAAGCCACAATTTCATTTTCTTATCGAAGTATTTGAAGGGCAACGGCCCTCAGTCTCGCCACGTATCCTGCTTTTTCAGGTCTGTTGTTTGGTCTTGCAACCATTTTTAAAAGTCAGGTCGTGCTGTACAGACTTGGTCAATGTCAGTCAAAAAAACAAAACAAAAACATTCTCCTCTTGTTTACGATAATCATATATGGCTCTCTGCATAATTTGATATTGACTTAGCCAATGTGTCACATCTTTGTTGTTGCTGTCAAATCTATAACATCTTCTTTTATTTCAACCCAGGATCTACAACTCCACAATTCCAATTTATATAAATACCTAAACTTATCCAAAAGTAATTCAAATCCACATCATAAATGACAAAAGTAATTACTATCAGACGGAGCGTGATCTTAAAGCTCGTCCCATGTTCTCTATCATCTTCTCATCAGATTCACTCAGCATTTGCCTTCTTTACAATTTGTCACTTGCCTTAACACATCTGTAATGAAAAAACACTCTCCAGAGGTTAAAGACACAATATACTCACTATTCAGGCGGAATAGCTGCCCTACACTAACACAAGACATAAAGTGCTGTCCCCATCACACACACTTATGCTAGACACACATACAGCATGTTAACTGCTCATTTACAATGTTCGCTTTTTTTTTCTTTTTTTTATTAACTCTAAAAGTATAATATTTAAGGTTTAAATAAGATTTAACCTTCACATCTTTCTGTAGCTTTTATATAATTTTACATGTCCTTTCAAACCGTTTCAAATGTTCTATCTGTTCATTATTCATTTTTCTTTAGAAAAGTCAGCTGGGTTGTTTTGGTTCATTATCATTATTTTGTTTAAGCTTGCCTTACCATGCCTGATAACAGAAAGACAAACAGAGTACCAAGTCCCTTCCTCCACTCAGCAGTCTCTCTTATACAAATAATCTTTTCAACAGCCTCCTAAGACTGAAACTTAATTAATCATAGAACCCTTAATAGTTCATAAATGTTAATATACAAATGTTTAACTCAAATTAGAACCATTACAATAATCTAAAATACATTATGCTATGAGCATTCCTAAGATTGTCTTTAATTTGAATACTTGTATAAATTCTCAATTCCTAACCTTTGTTATCCAAACTCTACTAAAAACTGTCTTAATTTTTAGCCACCCACCATGTCTCATGATTTTCAGGAGTTAAAACCATCTTATAGACATATTAGTTCAAAATCAACACTTCTATAATTTTCCTTGCCCATAAGGCAACAACATCATGTTCCTGATATAAATTAATATTAATATTAATGTCTCCCCAACAAATAAAGACAATCAACTCATGGTCTCAGCTGGCTCTTGAAAGCACATTTCACATTAGCTCTTTATCTATAATTTCCATCAGACTTGTCACAATTGAAAACAAGCCATACAGTGAATTGCGGGGTTTTCTCTGGTGAGTGGTATAGAGGAACTTACATTATCTCGGTCAAACAATGCTCTGCTGACCCCACAATGCTCTGCTGACCCCAGTTGGCCTCTAGTAGTCAGCGCTCAACTCTCATACCTTCTCACATATAACACCTCCATCCGGAGATGCAGTGTCCGGGACCCCCTGCGTTAGAATGTCTCCTGGCCAGGAAAATCATCCCGTCTTTGAGTAGCCACGTACCCACTGGTGACCCGCTCGCATCACACAATCAGTTTCTTCAACAGAACTCAGCTGTTTTTCTGGAGCTTAGGAAAGACACATTCAGAAGTCACCTCTATCTGGACTGCATGCCTAATAAATGTTAAGGGAGACAGGTCAATAACAACAGTATTTAATCCTGTCTGAATCAACAGTGAACTTTATTCACATCCATCTATTCAGTGTACATCTATAGCATGGTCATAGGTCCTGTGTCATGGTGAAGGCTAAGATCAGACAAATACGTTACTGGTCCTAAAATAACAAAGTACAAAAATGTCACTTCTGTCATTCAGGTCTACATTATTATTTTAAAGACTTCTTTAAAGTCATTCAGTTTTACAAATCTAAAATATTTAAGTACAAATTGCCCTCTGAATGGCAATGATTTCCTTTAACATGATTTCTTTTAACATCTGTGTCTATAATTTTCAACTGAAACACTGTGCTTTACTAAATAGCTTATTGTCATGACAGGCTAGATAACAGCCTTCTGACATTGAATGAGACAGAGACTCTGAGGCCTTCAGGACTTGGTACACTTTTTTGTCATACTAAACATTCTCTACTTTATCTTTTAATTCTGGCAGCTTAAGGCATCTTTGCCAGAAATTACATACGTTTTCAATATTAAAATAATTTTATAGTTGTCTTTTGCCCATACATCAGGGAATTTAAACATTACAAATTTCCACTCATATTGAGTCAGTTTCAGCCAAGTCCCAATCTTATCTTTTGAAACCAAAACATCTTCTAGCTGCTTCATGGTCAACACTACCAAGCTGTTTGTTTAATCAGATCCCTTTCTACATTTTTTACATTTAGCAACAAATAGTTATTCTATTTCTCAATAACGTTTCATTAAAACATCTACATTTTAGTTGTCAGGTTTTCAATTACAACTTTATCTGACAATATTTTCCATATTTTCTCTTCTAGGGGTTTACCAATCTACAATTAGGATCTTCCAAAACCTTTTTTTTTAAGCGTTTCATTATAAGACAATCATATTTTTAGTTACCTTTACTTTTACAAATATTTTGCTTATCTGCAATTTACATCTACTGGTACTTTAGTTCTTTCCTTTTAAAAGGATTTCCTTACGACTTAAATCTTTCAACTTTCTTTTCTCTTTCAATCTACTTACGACTTCCATCTATCAACTTTCATTTCTCTTTCAATCTACTTACGACTTCCATCTATCAACTTTAATTTCTCTTTCAATCTACTTACGACTTCCATCTATCAACTTTCCTTTCTCTTCATTTACTTGCACTTTTCACTTTCCTTAGTTCTTTCTCAGACGAAAACTTTAATATCGTCATTCAAATACTGTTCTACTTTCAAACCCACATTAATCCACGTCACTTTCACATTCCATCAACTTTCTTTTACACCTTTCTGAGTGGTCATTTTCAGTTAATGCTAAACGCAGCTGACCACAATTAAAACACTCTCTGTCCCCTTGCCTATAGTTCGATCACCTTGATCTTTCTAGCAGCTCCAACTTACTGACACCCTTGAAGCAGTGTGTCCCAATCAGTTTGTAAACAGAGCTGATAAGCAGTTCTCTCTATTCTTTGACAGTCCACCAGTGGCGGATTCTATCACACTAGCCAAATCATAATCTTCATCATTATTGGCAGAACATTCATTTTCATAAACTGCACGGAAATGCATAAATTGTTTCTAAGTTGTTTTCACAAAGTTTCTGTTTAACTTTAACACTTGTCCAGGGAAAATTATCCCCGACCCATAATTTCCTTTATAAAACAGACAATGTCTTTTTCCCTCAATGACTTAATATCAACAAAATATCCGACATTTTACATTATTGAATTCCAAAATATGTTTTTACATCTCTCTAATTCGGTATTATTATCACCAACACTGATTACAATAGCAAGTACACATTTAACATCCGGAAGCCGGACTGAATAAGCACGCGCTGTTGCTGTACTCCCAGCATAGCTGGAGTCTTTAGGTTCAAAAGATAATGGTCAAACCAAAAATAAACATAATTTCACTCTTTATTTTACCACTAAAATATAGAATTGTTCCCCATTTTGCTTAATGAAACATTCATTATCTTAAATCTTTTCAATCCCTGTTAATCATACTCAATACCTTATCATTATTATTTTTAATCTGAACCTCACTTTTCATACCATTTCTTAATCTGACTTAACAGGCGTTCATAAATAGTTCCATAAATTTTATCAGAAATGTTATTTTCATAACATACATTTTCTACAGTTGTTTTCTTCTCAAAATGGTTAGTCTGCAGATTCAACAACTATTATCATTACTGTCTCTGTGCCACTTATCTTACCACTTACTGTTTTTTTTTTTACAGAACCCAAAATATCATATTACTCATATCTCAATCCTTCACAAAGACAGCCTTATTGCTGCTTGCTACTTCAACTTTTGTTACAAACAAAATCTTCTGACATCTAATGTCTTAAAAAAATAAAACCCTTTTATCAGTTATATTCAATCTTACTATATGGAAATACATTCTACATCGACTCTTTTATCTGCTTCAAGCCAACAACTCATTGTCTTTTCACACTTTTACACACGTTGAACGCAGACACAACAACCTTTGTTTCTCACTGCCCTGTTCAACTGATTCCCGCACCGTCTTTAATCTTGTGGTGCTCAATATCATACATTTCTGCCCTTAATTTCTATCTCATTTGACAAAACACCGGTGTACCAAATTTCGCAAGCTTGCTTTTGAGACTTCCCCATATTAGCCGCTCATCTGTTTTCTGTGGATTTCTCTTTTACGCGCGTTCTCTTTATTTGTCAAGCGTCCCCGACAAACCCGACCTTTCTTTTAACCCAGTCGGACGGGTTACACTATTAGTGTCACTATTAGTGTCCTCCTAATTACGGTTTACCAAAAAATCTGTTACGACTTTCTTGGCTCCCCCTAATTAGCCTCAGCACCCAAAAATAACTTGCTCCGTGGTGGAACAATTAATTTCCAGGTACCTATCTGTATGAAATGTCTTGGTCTGCCACAGTTCTCAATTAATTCCAGATTATTTATCTGCTTGAAATATCTTGTTCTGTCACAGACCTCAATTAATTTCAGATTATTTTCCTCGTATCTGTTTGAAATATCTTGATCTGTACGTAGATCTCAATTAATTTCAGATTACGTACCACAGAAAACAGTTCTCAGCCAATATGGTTCAATTTCACTCTTCCCCCAATTAAACTTAATTGAATTATACCTTACCCAGAGATATGTTGTTCGGAGCCACCTGAGTTCTTTGATTCCAGTGGTCGATCCCCCTGGGGCTCTGACATCGGCCGGCCTCTCTCTCTCAAGTTTACGAGGTAGAGCTGGAACTTACTCAGTCCAGGTGGCCAAACACCGTCCGATCTCAGGTCCAGGAGGCATCGTCCAAGGAATCCCACTATTCTGACACCAAATTGTTGTGGCAAAAATTCATCAAACAAACATCACTGCGTAAGGGAGACTCAGAGTCAAATTATAAAATTAAAGTATTTATTCTTGCAAGAATAGGAGCAGTCTAATACACAGCTGTTACCCTGTGCAGAAGAGTGACACACCCCCAGACAGACTGAACCAGCTTTTATCTAAGATTCAAGGTCTTCTTCTTCAGAGCCCTCCTCCCACAGTAGTTTTCCATCCAGTGGTTTTCCATAGACAAGGAAGCCATAACACTAGTTTCGATTCGTCACTAGAGCCAACTCCTAAGCCCTCCTTCACCAAATGGCCTTCTGACATTTAGGTCAGAGGTCCTCGTTCGTCTGTTCTCTGGAGTGTCTCTCCCTTCTGCCTTCCCAGGTACATAAACAGAATCTTCTCACACTAACAAGTGAGAGTCACACATGTGACATTCTTTGAATCATCTATATTTTACTAAAGATCAGTGAATATCATAAAATAGCCACTACATCTCGGTTACGGATGTAACCCTCGTTCCCTGAGTAGGGAATGGAGAAGTTATGTCTTCCTGCCACTTCCGCTGGAACAGCCTGAGTTCAGTCTTGGCTCCTTCAGCGAAGAAACATATCTGCATGTTGCCGGCGCACTCCCTTTATACCCACGAGGTGGGGCGAAGTTACGCTATGCAAATTCAGCAGACCCATGGCATTTGCTTGCCATTGGCTCCTTTTATTACTGTTCGAAGATGATAGGCTTCTAAGCGAACCCCATTTCGTCGTCATTCGACGTAACGTCTCCGTTCCCTACTCAGGGAACGAGGGTTACATTCGTAACCGAGATTTTTAACCTCCTGGTCCACTTTGTAAGTTCCGGCTGATCGGCCCAACTTCCAGTTTCCTGCCAGCCGGTGAAGGACGTGCGTGTTATCCTCTTTTTAGCGTCTCAAAGTATTTTGGGTTAAATAAGACACATTCACATATGCAATTATCTCGTTTTAATCTGACTGCATGAATTAAAAAGGTTCAATATGACAAAATAAGGTTATGTTTACACTTAAAATGGTTACACCAATAATCTTACCCAGCATGGAAAATATTACCTGAGAGAGAGAGAGAGGTAGAGAGAGAGAGAGAGAAAGCCAGCCCGCATTCCAAAAGAGAGCGAGCAAACCCCTTCGAATCCTATTTATCCTCCTTGACTAGGTGACTCCTCAAATTGTGGCTTCTATCTAGTGGGGGATGGAGAAGACCATTTGGCTTTCTTCATTTCTGAGCCAGTTTCTCTAAACTTCTAAAAACTTTATTTCCTTTTGATTTGATCTGGAAATGAGACATCTGTACCACTCACAGACATTCCAAATGACACTAAACACAACACTCAATGATAATCATTCACATTAAACCACATATATATATTCTTGTGTGAGTTTTTAGGTGTTTCTGAGAGGTTGTGAGACTGCATGGGGGAGGTCAGATGTTTATTTCCAGCAAGGTCCTTTGTCTCATAGACCAGTCTATCTCTCCAAGCAGTTTTTCCAGTCTTACAACTTTAAGGGGTTTCAGTTCAGTACATTTGAAAGAGGACTCGAGTGTAAAAACCTGTTTGTTTCAGCGCATTGTTACAGGAAGAGCGCATCTAACAATGGACACAAATTCTGACCAAGGTCGAGGTTACTTGTGCATTCACATCCTTTTCGGATATGTAATAGGTTTTTGTTGTGTATCTGGAATCTCCTACAACAGATTTAGATGCATTCAAGGTAAAAAAACAAACAAACAAACATTAATTTCCTCATAATATTCATTTAATTTAACCTAATTTCTCAAAGAGTCTTAAACAGTTAGTTTGAATATTCAGTCTCTCTAAAATCCTCCTTTCCACAAGCTAATCTGAGCTGATTGGTCAGATTTTCCCAGTGACTGTTGTGATTGGTCTAGTGCTTACAGCTCATTTTGGAAATGAACCAATCCACAGCGATTGTACAAAATGCCATTTGATTTTACCATATCAGTTCAAACGCAAGTCCAATGATGAAACTTTGGAGGAACTAGATATTCAGCCTGAACCTCCATCACAAGCACGAATTAAGCAGGGGTGCGTTTCCTGTACAACCACGTAACTTGCTGCTTAACTACCAGAGTACGATGCATCATTGACTAAATCATCTAGCTAGTTTCCAGAAACCATATTGTCACAAATTGGTCATTTAACCACGTTGGTTAATGATGTCACGCAGGTGGTGGATAACTTATTTTATTGAATTATTTGAAATCGAATAAATGGTAGATATTTTTCTATAAAGTATGTACATGACATCTGAAGACTATTTCTAATTTTTCTCAGTAATTTTGCTTTATTTCCAGATTTAATCACAGGGTGTATTCCTATGATTATGTATAGGGTGTATTATACACCTGCCTTGTTTGGTTCGATTTATTCGAACTCAAGTTCGTTTCCACCCTTGGTGCGGACCTTTTGGGCAGGTGTTAATACAGCAATACAGCTAATACAGCTCAGGTGCGGTTCCAAACTGTCACGACACGCATACAAAAAGGGTGATAGTACAAATGCAGTTTATTGGGTAATTCGTAATTGTAAATCCAAGCCAGGCAAAAGGTCATAATCATGAGAATCAGTCCAAAACAAGAAACAAACACTAAGGCCACATTTACACATAGCCGGGTATTTAGAGAAACGAATATTTCTCCCCATCCGTTTTCAATAATAACATCGTGCACACAACCCGCATAAATACGCCGTCGAGCGCCTTTATAACTATGCTAAACCTATGGGCGGCAGTGTAGGGAGAAGGATAAAGCCATGCAAGCCAATCAGAATCCTCAGAATCGACAAGAGAGAACCTAAAACCCCGTTTCTCCCAGTTGACACGGCAACATATAACCGGCGTTTTCAGAAATCTCCACTTTGGCCGGAGTTTTTAGAAATAATCGTTTTCTGGGATAAAAACGGCGTTTTCGTGTAAATGACAGGCCAAAACGCAGAGAAATATCTGCGTTTTCCCATCGTGTAAACGGGGCCTAAGACAATCCAAGACAGATTCTGGGAAGCGGGTGACATGAAACAAGGATTCCAGAACAAGTGATTAAACAGACAGGATATAAATAGACAGACACTAACAAGGTGAGTGGGAACAGCTGAGTGTGATAATGAGTCCGACAAGGGTGATGGGGATTGTAGTCCAATAGTGACTGACACCTGTGGGGGAAAAGGACCTCTAGTGGCTACCCAGGGGACATCACCCAGACATTGTGACAAACGAACTCTTATACAGTTCATGAACATGAACTGACCCAATTGCAGAAAGCACTGCTGTCAATCGCTTAAGTCTTTATGTTAATTTAAGACTTTATTTGACTGCTCTTATGAGGATATTTAACAAAAAGGAAATTTTGGCATAATGGTGTGTGTTATTGTTCGTTCAAGCGCGAAAGAGAATTAGATTCCGGCGCGCTGTCTGTGGACACGATACTGTTGCGCGTCTTTCTGCGCGTCATGTGTATATCAGGACATTCACAGACAGAGCTTCTCTTTTGTCTTATCGCGCTTAAATGGTTTAAAAGCATTTGCATGAAAAGGAGTGTGATCATATAATGTAACGACAGTTTAAGGTTGAAAGGGGGGGGGGGGGTGTTAATTTGCGTTAAGGCGAGACACGGCAGGCAAAAACATAGTTTTTTTTTCACTGGTCAATTTTGAGATTTTAGGCTATTTGTCTTCAATAACATGTCTTCTTTCAGACTTGTGGTGAAAAAAAGTCCAAAATACACATTTAGGTCTTTATTTCACTACACTTTGTCTATTTGCGTCTGTAGATTTCTCCGAAATTCAGCAAAAGTTGGCGTTCTAAATCAACGCGCTGCTCCGCGATCTCTGTGTTCTTCCTTTAATCACGCACATGTCTGAAAAGCTCTCTCTCTGCTGTACAATGCTGTCGGGTCCAAATATGGTCATTTCCTTTTAATCAGCAACCAATCGTGAAAGTAAAATGGTCATTTAACCCTAAAAGCGAAATCTCATTGGCTGATGTCAATTTCTGACAACGTGATTGGTTCAGATGCATCAAGTGATGCGCTCTGACACTTAGGCCCCGTTTACACGATGGGAAAACGCAGATATTTCTCTGCGTTTTGGCCTGTCATTTACACGAAAACGCCGTTTTTATCCCAGAAAACGATCATTTCTAAAAACTCCGGCCAAAGTGGAGATTTCTGAAAACGCCGGTTATATGTTGCCGTGTCAACTGGGAGAAACGGGGTTTTAGGTTCTCTCTTGTCGATTCTGAGGATTCTGATTGGCTTGCATGGCTTTATCCTTCTCCCTACACTGCCGCCCATAGGTTTAGCATAGTTATAAAGGCGCTCGACGGCGTATTTATGCGGGTTGTGTGCACGATGTTATTATTGAAAACGGAGGGGGAGAAATATTCGTTTCTCTAAATACCCGGCTATGTGTAAATGTGGCCTTAGATGTGTGTTTTTGACTGTTTTTCTGCTCAGTTAAAGGCCATAAATGCTGTGTTTATAAGTTTTGATGTGATTTAGGTGGTTTGTATTGTTGTTGCTAATTATTTGATAAGATATTGTGTCAGTAAATAGTTGTTTCTACTAAAAAAGTATGATTTTCTACATTACAAATCTTTAAATGCCTTTTTCTCAAAATGGGTTTTTTGTCATCCTCCAGTAGAAACATCTCAGCCTATGTAGCACCTATGTACACCAAATTTTCCAGTTATACACTTAGCAGTATTCTGAAGATATGTTCAGAGGGATTTGTTAATAAATCATTCCTGGCCTGATTTATGGGACATTTTAATCCCAAAAATATGGCGAAAATCGATTTTTTAAGGCTATAGACAGTATATTTTGATTTCCTAGGTAATGAAAGCATATATCCTGAAATCCCTCTGAACATCTTTTTTCATCTTGTGTGTAAACAAAATGAAAAAGAATTTTGCACCTGGCTTTATCATATGTTCAGATCTATCTACCGAAAATATATGCAAAAGTGTGCATATTTAATGAGATAATACCTAATTTGCATAATTAAACATACAAATTTCAAAAACTTGTAATACATTTTTTTTATGAACTTGTGTAAGTAATCAACTGAGGAAGTGTCATGGTGATATCTATTATTTTTAAATTGTACCCTATTCACCTGTAGTGTCTCGCCTTAAACTGGACAAACTTAATCGCATGCGTTAACATTGACAGCACTTGTTAGCAGTAATAATCATCTCATGATTTGGATGTATAAACATAGCTTTATACCTGGGTGGATGACATGACATGCAATTCTACATGTCCATGATGTCATATACTAATAAAAATGGGTATTTGTTAAAAGTATATACCTTTATGTTGTTCCTCTGACAAGATATTATTACACCATACCATAGCTGTAGTTGGTGTATAAAGACCTCTACTTCAAATTTTTATCTAAACGTCAGAATTGTCATGTGGTGTGACTGTCCGGGCTATGTGTGACCTTACTAATATGACAATTTATCTCAGCAAAGTATAAATAATTGATAGATTTACAGTTTAAGTAACAGAATTAGGCATTTTTAATGGACACAGAAGTGTTGATGTCTGTGCATGATTTTAAAGCAAGTTCTGGCCAAATACATTTTGTCCGTAAAATGGGCATCATACGGTGTGACACTGCAATCGATATTTTGAACGGGCAATAATTCGGACATCATTATGATGATCCCCACTTGACCAGGAAGTTGCAGTGTCATCTCTTGAGTGGTTCTCAAAGGCAAAAAATATATTAAAAAATACAGCGAGCCATCTGTTCTGTGTCAGTTCAGATTATTGAAAAAAGGGGCATGAAATTAAAAGATTATGTCTTCCTCATGCTCCTGTTCAGTATTGAACGTTATTATTTTGTTGTTGTTGATGTGATTATTATTGTGTCTGTAATAACATCATGACTGAATAAAGAACTTGAACTTGGTTTGGAAGTACAAGAGGTGAGTTCTGACTTTTTAATTTGTAATTAAAAAGCTCTGTATCTGATATGCTTACTAGTGGTCAATGTTTTGTGTCTTATAGTGTGACATCATTTACATGAAAATTATATATATATATATATATATATATATATATATATATATATATATATATAACAAATTTTACTTATTAATTCTTAGAAATCATTGCTGCCATGTGGCAATTTACATGCTAAGTATAAGCTAGATGTTTTTAGTTAAAGACAGTGGTTATGTCTACCCTTTAAAAACAACATCCTGGTAGCTCCAATGTGATTTCATGACATTTAATGAAAACCTGCTTGTGTATTACAGGTGCTGTGAGAAAGAGCCATGTCTCCCGTGCCACCACCAATGACATTGGCATGGAGTACTTTCCATAAGATCATCTCTCAATGCAAATCAAACCAGCTATTAGGCTAACTGAAATAAAACCATGCAAATCTCTAGGTATGGTGAAGGCTATGTGATGATGTGGGGCTATTTTAATCCCAAAGGCCAAGGGAACTTTATCAGGATGCAGAGTATCCTGGATCCATGAAGTAACTGGCCTTTAAAAATAAAAATCTGCCTGCCTCTATGGGAATTTAACATGGTGGTGTCCAAACTTATGCACCCTGTATTTTAAGGAAGAACATTTATTTATTTACGATACATTATTCATTCACAAAGAAAATTGGTGTCCTTAAAGGTTGGATTTTTCCTATTTTTTTAAATTAAGGCATTAAGTTTAATTTCCAAAATATGATTTTTTATTCCTCTTTTTAGTCAACTTTAGCATGGGTGTCTAAACTTATGCATAGCACTGTATATAATCAGCTGGTTTGCCTTTACAGCGAGGGCACGCCGGGTCCACATTGGAGAAGATTTTCACCAGTCTTGTCTTGGTCAAGTGTGCTCTTAGAACTATTTTAAGTTGTATCACGTTGTGTCTGGCACAAGGAAAAGAACTCAGAACAAGGAGAGTCAAGCATCGCCTTCCAATGAACATCTGTAAATTCCTCCTCGAGATCATTCTCCCAAAGTCTCCTGACATCCTGCAAAGAATGCGGGGAGACATTGCATATACTGTTATAGAGAGTTTAAACCTTTATATGAAGGGGGTAATTGTCCCCCTTCACAAATTATATCCTAAATTCCAAGTTTACACATACGATGTTTGCAGCAGGTCTCTCAGTATCACTGTCTAATCCAAGTGTTGAGTGTTCATTACATTCCTCTTTTTCTCCATCAGATAAAGATTCTACGTCTGTGAGACACACCTCCTGTTTAGTGCAAATGTAAAATCTCAACATTTTCAGTTTGGTTTGTTGAGTCTGATATTGCTCCGTTGGTATTGCTCTTCTGGAACATCTCGTGACCTTAGAAACTGCTGAAGATCGTCCTCCATGATCGCAGGGCTTTGTGCCGAGTGTGATCATGGAAGTTTGGCTTATTCTTCTATAAAAGTAGACTAATAACATCTGTAAAGTGCGAACGACCAGATCACTCAAGTGATGCTGTGAAGATACAAACGCGAATCTCAGAAGAGAACAGAAGTCTCTCGTGAGAACTCAACACACTCGCGAGAGAACACAACAGCTGCAAGGGAACGCAAATATCTTTGCGTGGGAACGCAAAAGTTTTGCGAGGGAATGCAAAATATTTAAATTATTTTTGATCCCATCCTAAAGCAGTTTAGACCTTCGTAGAGAGTATAATTGTGATGTAAAACTGTCTCTAAAGGGGGTGGCCAATGAACGCCTAGTGAGTCTTGAAGCTGACTTCTGCTGATAAAACTGCAAACTATCTTCAGTTAAAATGATCTTAAATTAATTATAATTCTGACTCTTGTCTTAGATTGACAGCACTTCTGACTCTGGGTCTTAATTACTCATATCTGGTCCTTGGGTCTTTAACTGTAAATTATCTAACAAACTTCAATGTCTACATGGGGGTAACAGTGTGATGCCTTTTGGGTGGACTTTAAGTAAATTTTTTACTGTTTAATATAGTTAATAATTTTTCTTTACCTTTTTGAATCTGGAAGACAAGGCAATGGAGGAATCCATGCCTGCACACATCAATTTCTACACCTCCTTCATCCAACTTGTTGGGGCCTGCTTTGATATCTCTCTTGCTGCTGTCCAGTGGGATTCCCCACACATGGCTTTTCCTGCCGTCGACCAAAGTAAATTGTTTAAACATGTCAGTTGTTCATTCAAGGACATTAAACAGCAGGGCTGTACGCTCAAACACACCAATAATTACATTCAAGATTTTGTCTTTGATTGCTTGGCCCATCTTTAATCTGTGACTACTTGCTGTATTTTTTTCATCCAACTCTACAACTTACAATAGCATCGCTAAGCTCAGCACACTGCCAATGTCATCTCAACACATAATCAAAGACTCATCCAAACATCAAAGGAGGATACAATATTTCCAACTTTATTTCCATTTAGTTATAAAATAACTACCCTTAGTTATAAAATAATAAGAGTAAATCTACCACTTGTCAGTTGGATCCTATTCCTACGTACTTGGTTAAAGCCTGCTTGCCTTCTCTATTCACTGAAATTATACACTCTTCACTGACTTCTGGAATTGTTCCATCTCAATTGAAAACTGCTGTGATAATTCCTCTACTTAAAAAACCAGGGGCTGATTCAAGTAACCTTGATAATTTTCGTCCCATCTCAACTCTTCCTTTCCTTTCTAAAATGTTGGAAAGGTTCGTTTTGCAGTTCAAGTCCGGAATCATCTGTTTCATAATGGTCTGTACGAGCAATTTCAATCTGGGTTTCGTCCTTATCATAGTGTTGAGACTGCACTAGTTAAGATCTCCAATGACCTATTGCTAGCTGCTGACTCTGGTCTTTTAACCATACTAATTCTGCTTGATTTAAGTGCAGCATTTGATACTGTTTCACACAACATTATGTTGCACAGATTGGAATCTATTGGAATTGCTGGTACCTCTTTGACCTGGTTTCGATCATACTTTACGGGTCGTACTCAATTCGTACAGTTGAAGCAGTTTTGCTCAAAACCCTCATATGTCAATACAGGTGTCCCGCAGGGCTCAGTATTAGGTCCTGTTTTATTTATCATTTATCTTCTACCCCTTGATAATATTTGTAGGCAATTTGGTATTCAATTCCACCTGTATGCTGACGATACACAGCTTTATTTGTCCTCTAACCCTTCCGCTAATTTTCCTCCAATTGTCCTGTCAGATTGTTTGGCCGAGATTAAAGAATGGTTTACTTAATTTTTTTAAAAAACTTAACTCCAGTAAAACGGAAATTCTTTTAGTTGGCTCAAAAAACAATCTGTTGAAATCTACATGTTCATCTGTGAATATTGACAACTTACTCCGTATCTAAACAAGTTAAAAGTCTGGGGGTTATTTTTGACAGTACTCTATCATTTGAAGCACACATACAGATGGTACTCAACCAGAATGCCTATTACCGCTGTGCCAGCCACCGCGGCAAAACTACTGCGGTAAAAATAATCCAGTCGCATTTCAAAGTCATTCGCGAAATGACCGCCAGGTGGCGCAGAGGGACATTGTGCAAAACAGCAGCTATTGCCGTATTTTGAAATGTAAGCAGGGTTAATGTCAATTAACAGATGAAATAGGCTACTATAGAACATTGTTTAGGACAGAAAAATAGAATCATAATTTAAAAATAGAGGCGAGAACAATAGCTATAGTCTTTATTTCATATTGTAGCCTACGCCTAGACATCGGTGGGCGACATAAGCCTATTGCCCGTTGGGAGCAGCGTGATAAAAACAAATAAATAATAATAATAACAAAAATAACAAACAAAAATAAATTAGGTGCAATGAAGCTGATTATTTGTTAAAACACACACACACACACACACACACACTGTAATGGTCACTTAGAGCATTTACAGTAGTTCGAGGTACAACTGCCCATGTGACAGGTGAAGAGGAGAGATAACCGCTCTACCGACTTTTGTACATTTGTACATGCATTTCTTAGTGAGTAAATGCATGGCCGAGTGGTAGAACTTACGTATCGATCATTTGGATGACACGGGTTCGAATCCCGAACAAACATAGACTATTGTACATTTTATATTAGCCTATTAATGCATGTCATAGCCTATTATTAATGCAGACAATTTTTTTTTTTGGTTCCTAGCCTATAAAGAATTTCCTTCTGGTCTAAACATCCCTGCTTCTGCTTAATTATTTTAATCCCCCCTCCCTCCACAGTAATTAATGCTATAAATTACTTCACCAATAGACCATATAAAATATGTAAAATAAAGATATGCAACAGGCACGTTTAAACGACAAACAATAAAATCAGCAGTTTCAGTTACGTTCATGGTTCCAGTGGCCATGCACGGCTTTCAAAATGTCACAAAGCGTTTTGAGATTATTTTGAATGAAATATTGAAGTTTATAATTAAGTATTTTGGCACACCATGCCGAGTGGCGCTATCCATTGTTCTAAAGTCGGGTCTTATTCTGGCATGATGAATTAGTGTTCGGCAGACGCGGCGGCGCGTTCATTTGGATTTATTTTTCTCATAACAGACAGTTAAAATAACTTAGGCCCTTTAGGCTACTCCGTAGTTTTTTAGTCATACAGATCAGAGTAGAGTAGCCTACATCGTTCAAAACTGTAAACTTTTATTCATATTAGGCTAACGACAAAAGTTTATCTGTCGTCTCGGTGTCCGGGAACTGCGCATCACAAAAATGAACCGAAAGCCACTTGCCTCCGCTCAGTCACGATAAGAAATCGGCTATGTCTAAAGCCTTTAAATGTCTAAATATTTAATAAATGTTATCTGATTAGGTGATCCGTATGAAACCGAGAGGTGCAGAGGATCTACTCAAACAAGCTATTATGTGAGCGCTTCCCAATGATGAACGGACAAGGGTGAAAATCTCGCTATACTTAAATGTAGTCTAGGCTAAATCGCCCTGAATTAAATTGTAAAAACAGATCAGATAATTTATTTATTACGAAATGTTGCGATATTGTTTCATTTAAGTTCATAATTATTCTATAAATGTTATTTAGTTTAGCAGCAGCACGAAGCACTGTGGTTCGGAAAAATTATAATAATTCACAAATCGCATGCACCCTGGTTGTAAGGATCCAAAGATCCCTGTGGAATTTAACATTGAGTTGAACATTGTATTCATGACAACAAATGAACATGCGTTTGAACAAATGAACATGCGTTTGTATTTAGGTTTGCTTGGAAAAAGCTGGCCCAAACCGAGGTAGCGTTTTATTTCTTCAATTATTAAAATAATTAAATGTTTAGTTATAAACTTATATGACAGAAATATTAGCCTACTAGCCTACATGTAGCCTAAATAATTAAATTCTTTCATTATCAACACTTTACTAGCCTAATGCTAATGTCTAGAATTATCTCTTTGTTTTAAGTCGGTCTCAAACTCAGATCGCCTGTGGGGGGTTGGGGGTTCAGGAGGTGTTAATGTTCTGTCTTTCATATGCAGAGTGAGCTTGATGACCAGGCAAAGGCAAAATACTTTTGAAGATTAATCTCTCGATGTGTCCAAATGTAGGCCCTTAAATTATAAATATTGTAGTTTTATGTATTGTATTTAAAGGGGTTTCACACACACTACATTTTTTTTTATTCGGTTTGATAAAAATGATCCTGTTAAGGAATGTGAAGAGTTTTTACTAAATATTGAATGTGCAATGGATGTTAGATTACTTGTGGACCCTCAAGAAGTTACTTCTCTTTTTCTGAAAACTTGCACTAAGAAATCAACTGGGCCAGATGGTATCTCAGCTTATCTTCTACGAGAGTGTGCAGAAGAATTAACTCCAGCTTGGTGTCCAATTTTCCAGCAATCGTTAGACATCGTTAGACATTAGTCATATGGTTCCTTTGTTATGGAAAAAGACTATTATTACTCCTGTTCCTAAAAAAACAGGTGCTGTTAATAATAATGATTTTAGACCAATTGCTATAACTTCTGTAATTATGAAATGTCTGGAGAGGTATGTGTTGTCGAGACTGAAATGTAGTGTAAATTCATTATTGGATCCATTTCAATTTGCCTATATGGTGGGACTGTTGATGCTGTTAACACTATCACTCATTTGACTCTTCAACATCTAGAAACATCTAATGCTTATGCACGACTGCTCTTTGTAGATTTTAGCTCCGCTTTTAATACGCTTCAGCCGCAGTTACTCCTGGGTAAGCTTGTAAAAAGCAATGTAAACCCTTTTATCATTAAGTGGCTTTTCTCTTTCTTAACCAATCGTACACAATATGTAAAAGTAAATAATACACTCTCTGATGTTAAATCTATTAGTATTGGTGTGCCTCAAGGTTGCGTATGTTCGCCCTTTCTGTTTACTCTTTATACAAATGACTGTTTTAGTATAAATAAGAACAACTATATTATTAAATACTCTGATGACACAGTGATATTGAGTCTCCTAGAGAAAGATCAAGATATATTAGCGTATCAGTCTGAAATTGAGAATTTTGTGCGGTGGTGCAATGTAAATCATCTTATCGTAAATGTATCAAAAACGAAGGAAATGATAATAGATCCAAAAAGATTAGGTGATTATAGCCCAGTTATCATCTAATATCGTTGAGCAGGTGGATACCTATAAGTATCTAGGTGTGATCATTGATCGTTCATTTACTTGGAAAGCCCACATTGATTATATTTGTTCAAAATTCCAACAACGACTGTATTTTTTAAGAAGACTTAGGCTGTTTGGTGTAAATCAGAGAATTATGCAATTATTTTATTACGCTGTTTTAGGTAGTCTTTTGAATTATGGGATGCAAACTTGGTATGGCAATCTTACGGTCCAATTAAAATCACAGCTTGCTCGTCTTGTGAAAATTGCAATGAAAGTTATGGGTGTAAGGGAGTACTCATCACTTCAATCAATTTACGAATCGCTGATTTTAAAAAATGCACAGACAATAGTGAGTGATTCAAGCCATGTTTTATTTTCAATGTATCAGATTCTACCATCAGGAAGACGGTATAGAGTCCCATTATGTAAGAGCAACCGTTACAAAAAGTCTTTTATCCCTGTATCTATTAATATGTTAAATAGCAAGATGTAGTAATGTAGTCTGGTAATGCTCATATAGATTTTAGCTTTTTTATTTTATTGGTTTGTGTGTGCATATGTTGTATGTATGTATTTTTGTATAAATGCAGCTTTGAGTCCAAGACAAATTTCCTGAAAAAGGACAATAAAGTATACAAACAAACAAACAAACAAACTTTCAGTTGAAGTTCAATCCATTTGTTTCAACTGGTTTTGTAGAATTTTAACATGTTTTAGTAGTGTGTTTGTCAACAATCTGGCATTATCTAAACATGAACTATCAACGAAACGTGTTCTTGCCAACTAAACGAATGCAAGTGAGCAGCAGATACAGAGCGCTTTTATTCGTGATCCACCTCGTTTTATTGTACGGTGAATTCAACCAGGCATTCTGTTTCTTTGAAGCAACAAAGGCTCAATCATTTGTTACAGTTTTTTTTTCGTGATTTGTATGGATGACACACAGCGACATAAGTATTATCAGCTGTATGATGGGTTTTTACCCTGAAATGTTTAATTTCGAGAGAGACCCGGCGCGCGCAGTGCAGGGAGACTAAATAAACTAAAATAAAAGATCCAGCGCGAGAGAGAAGCAAAGAAAAACGCATGATCTTAATTTATGTTGCTTTGAACTATTTTCGTTTTGTAAACTAGCCTACTGTTTTAATTGTTTATTTAGCTGCAGTTTCTTTGGCAATACAAATTAAAAATGTTGCAAGAATAAGATTCTGTTTCTTAACTCTAACTCGATGCAACCCTGTTTTAAATAAATAAACTGCCCCCGACATTTTATTTAAACCTTGAAATGTCCAGGATCTGTTTTTAAAAATTTGTTCCTTTGCTATGGCGGGTATCAATGTCAGTCATCTCAATTTCGTGGATGATTCACAAAACAATAATTTAGCAGATTAAAGATAGCTTCGTCATTTTCATTTTCTGACGCGATCGGCTGATAATCTTCCTTCATCAGTTTTGTCGTCTGTGCAGCGGCTCTACTGGAATGTAGCAAATTTATGTTGTAATGTGCCATTGATAATTAAACAAAACGCTTGACTTCAATAAACAGTTACCTATCTAAGCATCAAGAATGGTAAAACATTTAACGCTGTCAGCCAAAGCTAATGAGATTCGATCTCGCATCGCTTAAAGCTCCGTGAAGCTCGTGCTGTTGCGTTGTCTACTGCGCTATCATCGGACCGCTGATAGCATCACGTCTTATGCTTTTGCAAAGCCTCATTGATGTAGCCTAATATTTTTCTATTTCAATGTTTTGTGTTGAAATGTTTTCATTATTTATTCAATGTATTACATTTAATTTCAGTCTTGTGATTATATGAATTCGTTTAACTACATGTTTCACTTGAATTGATCTGCTAGTACCACATTTCAATCCTTCTCAATGAGCCGCGGCGCGGCGGCAGATTACGCAATAGAGAGAATAAACTGACGGTCAAAGGCAGCAAATACACACCCGCAATTTTCCCGCGGCGGTAAAAGTATTATTCTAGTTGAGTACCATCTGTAAACAGTGTCATTCGGTCTGCTTATTTTCACATACGCAATATCAATTGACATCGTCCGGCTCTCTCAGTAAAGAGCACGTCAATTCTTGTCCATGGTCTAGTTACGTCCCATATAGATTTCTGCAACAGTCTTCTGTTTGGATTGCCTTCAAAGTTACTTAACAAACTCCAACTAGTACAGAACTCGGCTGCTCGAATCATCAGCTGAACTCCCCTAGCTGAACATGTTACTCCAATATTTTCAACACTTGCAGTGGGCCTCGGTAAAATATCGTATTGATTTTAAAATTCTTCTTCTTACTTACAAAGCACTCAATAACCTTGCCCCTTCATACTTATTAGACCTTCTTCATATCTATACTCCTTCACGAACTTTAAGATCATCTTCTTCACTCACACTTGTTCTCCCTAGAACTCGCACTACTTCTTTGGGGTCCCAAACTTTTAGTCATACAGCTCCTTATTAATTGAATTTGCTGCCACAGGATATGCAAAACAGTTGTAGTCTCCATGTTTTTAAATCTCGCCTTAAGACCCATCTTTTCCGGCAGGCTTTTATGTGATTTTTTAAAAATTATTTTTATATAGTTTGATTTGATTTGAATATTTTATTTCGAGCTACAGAAAAAAAAAACAGAAATACATATATACATTATAAAGAAAGAAAAAAAAAGAAATACAAAATAATTTACATTACAGCTCGAAAAGGAGTGGGAAGAAGACAAGCTTATTGACTCCCACCCCTGTTCATAAACCCAAATAACAATAGACAACACACTGCATATTTCATACCATTTTACAAACTACTCTCAACCAAGTCGGTTACATATTAACAACTGCAACACTGCATTATACCAGGTCAACATTTACAATATTTCACACGCTACAACCAGTGTATTATTCCTGTCACTCATACAGAAATCATTACCATGTTGACATTACCCCTATTCATCATCACTATTAAAACCCATATAGCATTACTCTGTATCAAAGTGTTTGAATGATACATAAAATACTCCACTTTTATTCATGAAAGGTACAGTAATCTCAGACCGATTGATGCTCATGACAATAATAATAGTCTTAATGATGTGTGATAAAAGTGATTCAGAGCTTTCCTTCTTTTCTGTGACTGGACCTGCTGCCAGAGGGGAGCACCCCCCAAGCAACCAGACCATCATTTGTTAAGTGTCCTATACTATGCATTAAAAGAGACAAATTTTAGGAGTCTGCTGCCAGAAGAGGGTTTCCTCGAGCTACCGGCCCCCACATGTCTGCCCTATACTACGGGTTATGTTGAATGCGGAGTACATAGATATGTGCATGTTTTACTTCTAAGAATTTAATTCCTTTATATTATCATCAGCATCAATAGGAATACCTCTGTCTGAATTGATTTAGTTTGAATTGATTGAGTTTGATTCTAAGAATAATCCACCGATTGTTTGGTGTTAATCCTACACTTTTATATTTGAAGTTTAAAGTTAAAATAGTGATGATAACAACACAACCGCAATATCAATAACAGTGACCGTAACAATTGCAATAGTATAATAACAACAACCATAATATACTTCATTATTAATTAGATCTGACCTTTAAAGTACACAGCACTTTGTAACACCCATTAGCAATCAATTACCCATTTCCTCCTTCTGGTACTTTAACCATACCATTTTTTTATATCTTGATTTGAAATGATGAATATTTGGGCATTGTTTATATTCTGACCCCAATTACAGTCACACACATACTTTTCCTAGTGGAAGACACTGCTTGAACCTTAAAGTTATCACACCCCCTCAAGTTATATCCCCCTTCAGTTCGTGCAAAAAGCATTTGTATCCTTGCAGGGAGCATATTTTTGTTTGCTTTAAACAGAAGTTGAGTAGTAGAGAAATCAACTAAGTCATGCATTTTTAATAGTTTAGACTGTAGAAATAATATATTAGTGTGATCACAATATCCTCCTTTATGTATAATTCTTACAGCCCGTTTTTGGAGTATAACAAGGGGGTGTAATGAGCTTTTATAGTTGTTGCCCCAAACTTCTACACAGTATTTTAGATATGGCAAAACTAGTGAACTATATAACAGAAATAATGCATTGTAATTTAAGAAAAACTTTTTTTTTATTAATGATTGAGATACTTTTGGAGACTTTACCCTGTATGTGTCGTATGTGTGGTTTCCAGCTTAATTTACTGTCAATGGTGACTCCTAAGAATTTAATTTCTAATACTGTATCTAAAACCAGATAACGGTCTCCAAGATTTTAACAATGAGTATTTGATTACTATTGACTGTTTTATTGTGTTTGTAAGGTGTCCTTGAGTGTCATGTAAGGCGCCTATAAATAAAATGTATTATTATTATGATTATTTTTATAATAAGCCTGAGATACCCGTTGCTCAGCCTGATTGAAAACTTACGCTCTTGACAGCCCCCCGGACTTCCTCCACAAAATTGGGCACCTCAGAGTCTTGGGCTAAAAACTCTCCATCAAAGAACCCTGGCTCTTGACACCACTGTAGTAAGAAGTTTTAAATATCATCGACAACAACAATAATAATAATAATAGTATTTATATGCACTTTTTTAAAACAAGGTTACAAAGTCTAACATAGATATTACATTCAACAGCTACAGCATCAACAGCTTAAATTTGAAATAACAAAATGAGAACTATATTATTATGACAATGTTTATTGGGCACACAAAACTCACTGATTTGTTTTCTGGAACCTGTAGACTTTTCTGTTGCCATCCACTGAAACAAACAAATGGCTCCTTTCACAGAAGTTGGCTAACTTCCGAGTTGCAGTACACGTATTGCAGAAAGCTCCTATGAAAAGCATTTGCATTCACTTTGCCAGCCTGAAATAAATGATAGTACAGCTTTCAATGACAATAAACTACCAGATCACCCATTTATGTTTTGTCAATGTACCCATTGACAATGCTGTCTAGTATGGTCTTCAGTTAATTTCATTTTAGTAACCTGAAATATTACAGCCACTTGTGGACCTTGAACTACACATGTGGGTATATTTGAATTTACGTCCTGCTAAGACTCGACCACCATTTTTGCAATACTGTCCAGCCCTACAGCTACTTAGGGCTGGGCGATATGGCCAAAAAATCTTACCTCTGTATTTTTTGATTAAATGGATCTGATACACAACATATATCTCGGTATGTTCTACGTTTTTCTATTTGGATAAAGAAGATCTGTATTTATTAAACAAAATGTATTTTCACATCCTGCCCAATGATATCCTACAAACAAATGTTGATATTAAAGGACATGAAACAAATATAGTGAATGTAATGTAGGCTGGGCAATATATTATGTGCAAAAGGTAGTTAAATCACATTACATTCAAACATTGTAACATAAAAATCTAAAAACATAAATAATGCTTTTGTTTTTAAGTTGGCTAAACAAAAAATGAAAAGAAAAAAGAAAAGCCTGAATATCGTCTCGGTTACGTATGTAACCCTCGTTCCCTGAAGGAGGGAACGGAGACGTAGGTCGTGACCGACCAATAGGAATCTCGCTAGAGAGCCGATCTACTTCGAGTGAAACTAAACGAGCCAATACACATTGGCGTGCAATCATTTGCATCAGCTGCGCAGCCTCGCAGCGCGGGTATATAACGAGCAGCTGGTGATTGCACTGTAGTTTTTTGCTGAGGAGCCAAGCCGATAAGCTGGCTGCCCCGGCGGGCGGCAGCAGATGTGGCGACGGGACCTACGTCTCCGTTCCCTCCTTCAGGGAACGAGGGTTACATACGTAACCGAGACGTTCCCTATCAGTCGGTCACTACTACGTAGGTCGTGACCGACCAATAGGAATCCCTACCAAAGCGCCACAGCTGCTGCACCCCATCCAGCGCCCTGTGCAAGCCTCTACACCTTCTTGCCTGGAAGGACGATAGGAGGCGGCTTACACAGAGTGAACCTGTCACTGTTGTTCCGTGATAACCCATACAGTGATATTATTGGATAACACTGGGAAAGCGTGCCCGAACTGAAGGAAGGGAACGCTGCGGAAGCCACATTCTCAAGGAGTTAAGTGGAGATAACATATGGACTAACCCGAGGGTTGTACAGCATATGAGTAATGGGTGACTTAGCCCAAGGGAAAGACACGGGCTTCCGTTTAGGAGCAGCCGTGGAGAATATACACATATGGGATCCCCGTAGGGTCACACATATGGGACCCAGCCTATATCCGGTTCTCAAG
This sequence comes from Phoxinus phoxinus, assembly GCF_949152265.1. Classification (NCBI taxonomy): domain Eukaryota; kingdom Metazoa; phylum Chordata; class Actinopteri; order Cypriniformes; family Leuciscidae; genus Phoxinus; species Phoxinus phoxinus. The sequence continues at coordinate 34,087,291 of NC_136884.1, read as the reverse complement.
GATTCAGCGGATACAGGCCTGGCACCGGACGCTCCGCCATGTCCGGCCCGAGGGTGTTTGGAGGACTCACAGGTTTTTCACACTGGAGAATAAGGGTGCACAGTAGGGTGCAGCAAGCCGACAGAGCCGGGCCTCTCAGTGCTTCTACCCGTCTAGGGTGAGAACACGGGAGGAGACCGGCTCTACACGTAGGCTATAGTATCTAGCGAACGTGTTAGGTGTCGCCCAGCCCGCAGCTCTACAGACATCTGTTAGCGAGGAGCCACGTGCCAGCGCCCAGGAGGATGCAACGCCTCTCGTAGAGTGTGCATGCAACCCGAGCGGGCAGGGCACGCCTTGAACTTGGTAAGCCAAGGCGATGGCATCCACTATCCAGTGGGCCATCCTCTGCTTGGAGACAGCCTTTCCCTTCTGCTGGCCTCCGTAACAGACAAAGAGCTGGTCTGAGGTCCTGACGCTTTGAGTTCTGTCCACGTACATACGCAGAGCGCGAACGGGACAGAGCAAAGCCAGGGCTGGGTCTGCCTCCTCCAGGGGCAGCGCTTGCAGGTTCACTACCTGGTCCCTGAAGGGAGTGGTAGGAACCTTGGGCACATAGCCAGGCCGGGGTCTCAGTACAACATGGTTGTCACCCGGCCCGAACTCTAGGCACGATTCGTCGACCGAAAATGCCTGCAGGTCCCCTACCCTCTTGACCGAAGCCAGTGCAACCAGCAGCAAAGTCTTCATGGAGAGAAGCTTCAAGTCTGCTGATTGCAACGGCTCAAAGGGAGCATCCTGAAGTGCTCGAAGCACCAGGGAAAGGTCCCAAGAGGGTATGGAGGGGGGTCGAGGAGGATTTAATCGTCTCGCCCCCCTAAGGAACCTGACGACCAGGTCGTGCCTTCCAACTGTTTTGCCATCTATGTGGTCGTAATAAGCTGAAATAGCAGCAGCATGTACTTTGAGGGTGGAGGGAGACAGCCTTCGCTCCAACCCTTGCTGCAAGAAGGAAAGCACGGACCCTATCGAACATCTTCGGGGGTCTTCTCGGCGAGAAGAGCACCACTCGACGAACAGGTTCCACTTCAGGGCGTACACACGTCTCGTGGACGGCGCCCTTGCAGAAGTGATGGTGTTAAGTACCTCTGGGGGTAAGTCACCTAGAACCTCCGCATCCCGTCCAGGGACCAGACATGGAGTTTCCAGAGGTCTGGACGCGGGTGCCACAGGGTGCCCCGTCTCTGAGTCAGAAGATCCTTCCTCAGAGGAATGGGCCAGGGAGGGACTGTCACGAGGAGCATGAGTTCCGGGAACCAAGTCCGGGTGGGCCAATAGGGAGCCACCAGAAGGACCTGCTCCTCGTCCTCCCTGACTTTGCACAAAGTCTGTGCAAGTAGGCTCACTGGGGGAAACGCATATTTGCGGGGGCCCCGGGGCCAGCTGTGTGCCAGTGCGTCCGTGCCGAGTGTTCCCTCGGTCAGGGAGTAAAACAGCTGGCAGTGGGTGGTTTCTGAGGAGGCAAACAGGTCTACCTGAGCCTCCCCGAACTCTCTCCAAATCAGCTGAACCGCCTGGGGGTGGAGTCGCCATTCTCCCGGGAGCACAGCTCGTGATAGCTCGTCGGCCACACGGTTGAGCACTCCGGGGACATACATGGCTCGAAGCGACCTCAGATGCTTCTGACTCCAGAGGAGGAGATGGCGGGCGAGTTGCGACATGCGACGGGAGCGTAGACCACCTTGTCGGTTGATGTACGCAACGGTCGCTGTGTTGTCCGTACGGACCAGCACGTCTCTGTCCTGTAGCGGCCTCTTTAGGCGGCTCAGAGCGAGATGTACTGCTAGCAACTCGAGGCAGTTAATATGCCAATGCAGTTGGGGAGCCGTCCACACCCCTGACACTGCATGCCCGTTGTACGTGGCGCCCCAGCCGGTGGCAGAGGCATCTGTGAATACCACAGCATGCCTGGACACCTGTTCCAAGGGCACTCCTGCCCGTAGGAACGAGGGATCTGACCACGGGCTGAAGGTCTGGCGGCACGCCGGTGTGATTGCCACCCGGTGAGTGCCGTGATGCCACGCCCATCTCGGGACTCGGCCGTGAAGCCAGTGCTGAAGCGGTCTCATATGAAGCAGCCCGAGCGGGGTTACCGCTGCTGCCGCTGCCATATGCCCCAGGAGCCTCTGAAAAAGTTTCAGTGGGACCGCCGTCCTGCCTTTGAACGTGTTCAAGCAGTTCAGCACCGACTGAGCGCGCTGCTCTGTGAGGCGCGCTGTCTGTGCGACCGAATCCAACTCCATACCGAGAAAAGAGATCCTCTGCACGGGGGCGAGTTTGCTCTTTTCCCAGTTGACCTGAAGGCCCAACTGGCTGAGGTGCCTGAGCACGAGGTCCCTGTGTTCGCATAACTGATCTCGAGAGTGTGCTAGTATGAGCCAGTCGTCGAGATAGTTGAGGAGGCGAACGCCCTGTTCTCTCATGGGAACAAGGGCCCCCTCCGTGACTTTCGTGAAGACACGGGGAGACAGGGACAGCCCGAAGGGCAGGACCTTGTACTGATATGCTCGACCCTCGAACGCAAAGCGCAGAAACGGCCTGTGTCGAGGAAGAATCGAGACATGAAAGTACGCGTCCTTCAGGTCGATCGCTGCAAACCAATCTTGGGGACGGATGCATCCGAAAATGCGTCTCTGCGTGAGCATTTTGAACGGTAGCTTGTGGAGGCTCCAATTCAAAACTCGCAGATCCAAGATCGGTCGTAACCCACCACCTTTCTTGGGTACAATGAAGTAGGGACTGTAGTGTCCTGACCTCATATCGGCTGGAGGGACCGGCTCTATCGCGTCCTTCGCCAGTAGGACTGCGATCTCCGCACGCAAGACATGGGCATCGGCTGCTCTCACTGTAGTGGAGTGGATGGCCCGAAACTTGGGGGGATGCCGGGTGAACTGAATCGCATAGCCGAGCCTGATGGTCCGAATGAGCCAGCGAGACGGACTGGGGAGCGCTAACCAGGCTCGCAGAGACCGTACAAGCGGGACCAAAGGGACCGTAGGCGTACCCGGAGTGGGGCAGCGAGGTGGAACACAGGGACGCGGCCCGGGAGGCTCTCTTGGGGAGGCGGTCCGTAGCGTGGTCTAAGTGTGCTGTGCAGCACTTACCTGGTTCCACGAGGCAGGAGGTGCAGGAGGAGGCTTGGTTGCGTTCTCGAACCACACACTGCGCTGCCCGCTGGCGACAGAAGAGGCGGATGAGGGTGGTGAGGATTTTCTCCTCCCACTACTCTCCAGACCCTCTTCAGACCCAGAGATAGAGGATCTGCTCTTTTTTTTTTTTTTTTTTGAGAATTTGGGAACCACTGTGACTCCAGTGGTGGAACAGAATTTTAACTCAAAAGATTAGTTTCCCAGCCCTCTACTGGGAGAGAGCAGCTCCATCCATCTCCGGGTCACCCGTCTCCAGTGATTGTTTCACCGACCACTTAAACAGTGGTTGAGACGGGTGGTGTCATCCTCCTGCAGCGGACACAGTAGAGCAGGCTGTGCCGGAGTTTTCTCTTTTTTGCAGGGGATGACACCCTTGGCGACGAGTAGACTGAGGGGCAGCCCACGAGGTACTCTGGTGGTACGTCAGGGGAACCGCTTCAGTCTGCTGCTGACTGTGGAGAACTGCTGGGCCAGTTCTCAACAGTGTCGCTGAAAAGGCCACCTTATGAGATGGAGCATCGAGAAAGCGTACTTTGACGAGCTCTCGCACCTCTACAAGGGCAGCCAGGGGGGTTTCTGGACCACCAAGGTGGACATCGTCTGATCGAGGGCCAGCACTGTGACTTGAACACGGTCAGTCGACAAGCGCAGCTCAACCCCGGCTCAGAACTACCCTCGTGCAATAAGAGTGCCTTGGCCTCGCATGCAGGGTAGAGGTGGCCTGCCAGAGGCACAACCACCCCACCATCGAGGGTAGTGAGAGAGGTGAAAACTTTATGCAGAATTTGGCACTTTTGGCGTTCCATATTTTTGGCACCAATATAGCTCCATACTGCTAAGTTTTCAATGCACGTCCGAGAAAGACCCGGGAAAGCATGGCTGTCCGCTCTGAATCTGATTCAGCATAAGCACACACACTATTACAGTGGGAACTTAACATCATCCTCATTTCCAGAACGAAACAGCCCCTCTCTCCGATGTAGCAATCGACATCTGCCCTCAGCTGGAGCCTTGAATGAAACGCTAGGTTCCTCCATCTTTTTTTTTTTTTTTTTTTGAAGGACCAGCAATCTCATCCAGAAGCTGCACAGCTTGTGATGCGCTAGAGAGGGAGGGGCCCTAGGGGGTTGGTTCCCCGAAGGAGAAGCCCTCAGCTCTCAGGATCACCCAAGCTATTCTACTGAAGTAGACCTCTCCTGGTGGCCACCAGGGAGGGCGCTACAACGGAGAATAGACATGGGGACCGCGCACCTAGAGCGCCGAGCGAGCGCTGGGTTGCCGTGACAACCCGCGCTGCAGCCCGGCAGCTCGACGGCACACGACACGCTGGTGTCCCAGAGTGTCGAGCAGACCTGCAGCTGTGCTTTCACACACAAGCAGCGGCTGGCCAACAACAGTGGGGACTCAAGCTTTCCGGAGAAAGCAGAGTCAACCGGCGTGCCGACGTGGTCATGTTCCCGTGAAAACATGAACCACCCACGACACAGTCTCACATGTTTCCCAGGCATGCGAGAGAGTGATCGTGGCCGTCAGTGAGGACAGGAAACGACCGCAACCAGAAACACACGGGTGGAATGTCATCTTTAGAAAGACGCAACTCACACCCATGTAAGCTCTTTCAGGTGAATGCTCTTCTTGGTACTGAAGCACGCAGGGGAACGGTCGCAGCGGACACAGACAGGAATGTGCAACCTGTCGTGCGCTGTCTCTCTTCACGGCGGTCTTACCAGCCGTAAGAACGGCTATTTAACGCTCTTGGCACACCGTTACCAGCTGTGAAAACAGCTTTTTTTTTTTTTGCTTAGTAACACAAAAATAAAAGAGAAAATAAAGTCGACCCCGCTGCCGCGCTGTATCGCCCGCACCAGACACGAGAGATCTTCCTGAAGAGCTTGCTCGTTGTTTGATCACTCAATATTAGATAGATTAAACAGCATCGGTTGGCTCCGAAGCAAAAAGCTACAGTGCAATCACCAGCTGCTCGTTATATACCCGCGCTGCGAGGCTGCGCAGCTGATGCAAATGATTGCACGCCAATGTGTATTGGCTCGTTTAGTTTCACTCGAAGTAGATCGGCTCTCTAGCGAGATTCCTATTGGTCGGTCACGACCTACGTAGTAGTGACCGACTGATAGGGAACAGAGGAGATTCACTTGCAGAAGCTCGTCTTCTCCTGACAGTGAAATGGACATATTTGTTTCACTTTCTAACATTTACAGTTGGAGAATATACCTGTGAAATGTAAGTTAAGCACTGATGAAAGCACCACATCTCAAACGCATTAAACAGTGCAAGTATTTCGAGGTAACTCGATATACCGCCCAGCCCAGGGACGTCGCACCTGTGCTTTTCCCATAGAGAGGGTTCAACACCCGCACTTTTTGTGCAGTTTTGCACAAACACCTTACTAAAGTCGCTCCTCCGTTTCTCTGGCCGTTCTGTGTCTGCACTCGCTGCGGCTCCTCTCTCCCCACCCCCTCTCAAACATGACACCGGCTTTGAGTGTGACGGGCTGATGATTGGCTATTCTGCCTTAATTCCCGCCTCTCTTATAACTCGATATACCACCATTTGACTTTCAGCTTGAGATTTGTACTCACTCTTCCAAACGGCTTTGTTATGTGGTCCAACATTGCTGTGAAGGCTTTAACTGACATTCCTGGAGTTGCTGTCTTCATAGATAAACACTTTTTTTTTTACGCAATCCCACCACTTATGCAAACCAGTAAGATGGATCTACCAACAGAGATTGCAACATCACCAGTGTCACAGGAGCATATAATTTGAGGAAAGGCTGTTGGTAGCAAACAATCTGCAAGAGCAGAGGATAATCAGGATGACATTAAATAATGTTTGGATTGTTAGCAAAAACTTGGAAAAAAGAATGAATAATTGAATAATGTTGTCTGTTGATGAAGTAATGCAAATCAACTGAAAAAAGAGACACCAACCTTGTTCACAGATGATGTACTTGTCATCATGGAAATTCACAAAAACTCTGTTGGAGGAATGTATTTATAAAAGCCATACATGGTGGTCTGCCTACTGTGCAGAGTGTGGAAGTTTATGTACCTTTGATCACACTCTGCACAAAACCACTCTGAGGGCAAACATTCCCTGCAACTGATGATGGCTTCTCTCACGTGACAGTGTTTGCACTTCATCTGGACAATGTTCTCAGCCGACAACAAGTAGTGAATGTTTTGTGGCCACGCCTGTTGCCAACAGGACCCCTTTCTGTCTTTGACACCAACTGGACAAAGATGGCTGCCGAGCAAAATCTTGCCCATCAATGCTCTCTGAATCCTCAAGCCTCTGCATATTAAAATCTTCAGAGAGAGAAAGAGAAAAATAAAAACATACTTGAAATCCAATGCAATTCCACTACCACTGAATTATTTTGAGGCATTTCAATTGTGTTGAATACAGGGACAGTCCAGTGATAGCAGAAAAGGCATAGGGTGAAAGTTGGAAATGGGCAATCAAATCATCAAATCCATGACCCTTATAGAGAAAAAAAAAGTTAGCCCTGGCAACGATTGATGCAGTGAATTTTTTTTTTACATTTCGGACCCATGCAGTGCATGTTTTGAAAATAAAATAAACATTGCCCTTATGTACACACAGCGTTGTTTAGGTTTTTTTAGTCAGAAGCTACGTAGGCACTGTAACTTTTTTGTTCCAACCCCCTTTTTGAATCGCCGGTGTCACGGTTTGGGTTTTGTTTCTTGGTCCAGGGGTGCTTCTCAATATCCCTCCTCGTCTCCTCGCTCCTCCGTCCTCCATCCTATGACCCGGAAACCGATCGAGCTCAGCCATCTTGAAGGACATCTCAATTCTCTAATTGCACCGCGAGGAGTGAGGAGGCTTCCAGAGGAGCTATGAGCGAGGATACACAGGTGTATCCTATAAGGAAGTGTTTTATTGACTTAACGTGACGCACGTGTAAATTCTCCTCCCCCTTCACATCGGTCACAATAATTTTATAGCTATATAATTTTATTGCAGTTTATATAAAAAACACATGTCACATATTTCAACAGGGTATCTTGCTTTATTATTATTTATTATGAATTTCTTAAATAACCAAACTTCAACAACATAAGGGCAGATCTTTTGAGCGCTGCTGATGACGCTGTAAAGATACTTGATCACGCTCGGGTGATCAAGTATACCAATGTATAAAAAAGCTTTCATTCGATTCCTCCGTCCTCATTTCCTTTCCTTGCAGCCTTCCCCCGCGTCCTCCAGGGGGTGGAGCTGAGACGCGAGGAAAGGAAGCGAGGAAAGGAAACGAGGATGCACAAATAAGAATTGAGAAGCACCCCTGGTTCTTGTCTTGTGATTTGATTCCGTTTGTCATGTGATCCTGCCATGTGTCTTGTCATTGGTTAATTCTCTGATTATTGTTCACAGGTGTCCCTTGTCTTGTCGTTAGTCTTGTGTATTTAAGCCCTCATGTTTGCTCTGTGTCTTTGTCTAGTATTGAATGTTTCCTGTCGTTGTTCTAGTTTCTAGCCTTTGTTTTATATTTGATCATATGTTTATAATTAATGCTGCATTTGGGTTCGCTATCTAGTGGTGGTCAGATCGAGGCTTCGTGAAACAAACTGTTGAAGCAAATGTGCCATATTGTGTCGAGGCTTCAAAACAATCCGACACCCATTTCAACGGTGACACCTAGTGCAGGTGTTGATCTGAAACAACCTTGACAACGAGCCATAAAAAAAAAAAAGTCTAATATGTGAAACTTGTAACCTGTAGGCTCCTCACTGTGCATAATGTTATTTCTATTAATCTATCTGTCTATATATATTTATATGCATCTATTAATGTGTCACTATATGTACTCTGTATGTCTCTAGCCTATCAGTCAATGTGTAAATTTAAATGTAAGCCTAAATATAGCTAAACAAATCCCACTATAAATGTCACTATATCACCAAAAATCCACTATCTCAAAATCAAACTCAAAGACACAATAACCCACGAGGTCAAGATGCGTTGACTACACTTTTATACAGATGTGCGAACAAATTATTTTCCCATTTATACAATTCCATCATGTAATCAGTTCTGTGAGGTTTTAATTTGTTAAAGCTGCAGTCCGGAACTTTTTTGGGTTTAAAAATATAAAAAAAGACATTTTTGAAAAAAACTTAACCAGCCAGTGTTCAAAACGATCTGCTTGCCTTACCTCGATTCAAACCGTTAAGCTTGTAATAATGATTTTAATTCCAGTGGTACTGGTAGATTTCCGCGGGAATTTCGATCATGTCTTTGCGTCATTTACGTCACTTCTGTACACATAGAGAAGGAGTCCCGGCTAGTCGGCTATATAGCTTGTGTGGATGATGGAGGTGGAGATTTGTTGGTATGACAATTAGAATTTATACTGCACAGAAATGAAAACTGAACTACAGGTAGCACTAATACACATTAAATGTAGTCATGCAATAATGATGTAGTTAACATTAATAATTTGAGAACAAAATATATTTTTCACGTTTTGACGTGATATAAGCAATCGTTAGATTTAATCAGCATGATATAGCTACTGCAATGCTTCCCCCACCCCCCGAATTTGGTCAGAACAAAAGTGAATGTTACTTACTGTTCAGATGACATTTTCCGTTGAAAATTCTAATGTTGGTTATACACTTTCAAAAAGTATACTCTGAGATTGATGACAGTACAGTATCCACAGCGACGCGGCAGCGACAGGTTCTCCTCAATACATTGTGTTCATCCGTGCTGTTTCATGCCGATTTACTACCCACGCACAGTTAATAATTCTGCGAATAACTGCAATTGCAGATTTCGAACAGAGATGGCGACAAAGAGGAAAAACGACGGACTGCAGCTTTAAGTTGGGGAAAAAAAAAAAGTTTGTCTTTAGATTATTCCCAGGATTATTCCTCGCAAGATGACACAGTATATTCATCTGATTAAACTTGATGTGTTTTATCGAGCTGATGTGGCCAGTTTGCATGTATTGCCTCAGATAATTTGCGTTTGAATAGCGAGTGCTCTCCGTGGGCGTGGTCACATAAAAGCTCTTTTTATATAGATTACATAAACAGACAATATTTGTTTTAGTTTTGAATTAGATCATTTAAAAGTATACACACTTAAATGATTATAAATATATATTGCTCATGCCTGAGTGAATAGTATTCGCTGAGTTTTAAGTTTAGAGACGTGCTCCAGAAAAAAAGTTCACGGATAGGCAGAAAGCACACCCTGTTTATTTTCTTTATTTTACAAAAGCAAAGTGGACACATAAAAAAGTAGACATTTAACAGCTTATTTTTTCATATTTCTTAAGTCTGTATGACCAAAAATGACGGAGTATTTTAAGTCTATTTTGCTGCTATGTAAAAAAAAACGACCCCAGAGGGTTAACTGCCCTAATAACGTTAGAAAATCATGAAAAAAAAAAATGACATGACAACTTATTGTTAGAAAATCATTATTTATTTTCAGGTTTATTCAGGTTTGTTTATCAGTACCACAGCAACGCTAACTTCTGCTGGAATTGTCGAATAGGAACCGTCCGTAGCCTTTCACAAGAGTTCAATTTTTTGAACGCATCCGGATGACCAACTGACACGATTTTTGCCGCACCGCATTCGTTCGGACCCATTCGCATGCGGTCTGCGTATCTCCATAGGAAATTAATGACTTCCGGTCGTTTCGTAGCCGTATCGGAGCTGATTTCAACTGCCAGTGTGAAGGTGGCGTTAGCCGGTAGCTCGTTCACCCGGTACATTCACACTAGCAGTGTGAAAGATGAAGTGTCCAGCACACATAGAGAAGAGTTTTACCACAGGTAAGAACGGTTTGTCAATTAGCCCACTCGTCCACCCGGTACATATACCCTCACAATCCCTATTGCAAAATAGTTATCCTGCTTTGGACTAAATATGAAGTCACACTAGGAGGTTCTTCTGTGTATGGTACTCCATAACGCAGTTCCTTTTAGGAAGGTAGCAGAAAACTACATCACAGTTGTGGCACTTCACAGGAGAATCCCGGCGGCACATCTTACATTTGCGTCCACCTGCAGTGCTGTCGTTGGTGATGTGCACAGGACTGTGGCACCCACAAGAAGGACAAGGACACCTTGCTTTTGGTGGGAAGTCCTGCCAGCTCCAAAATCAGTGTCTCCAGGAATGCTTTCTGAGACATTGGCTTCTGGTTTTTAGTCTTTGCCAAATTCTGGTGCAGAATGAAAGCGTTTACCAATGCGATGTCCACAAAGTGATAAAAGAATGTCCGATACCACTTTTTGGTCTTGTGAAGGACATTGTAGTATCCTATAAGCGCATCAGAGTGATCCACTCCCCCCATGTACCTGTAAAAAGTAGTAAAGATTTGTACATTTAGTAAACTAAACAATTATAACATCATAAAATATAATATAATAAGAAATATTATTACTCTTATAAAATAAAAAAGGTGGAGGCTACCAACACTTCCCTTGTGTCCTTCCACTCCACAAACAACAGACTGTCATCCCTTATACATCGGGATGGAAATATGCCTTGCTTTATTCCCTGATGACATCATACATGGGCTTTATTTTACAGAGTCGATCGTAGGCTGGTGATCCTTTTTTCTTCTCGTTTTCTGCATCAGCTTTCGGATCACTCAGATGGATAGAGTTGGAAACATGAGTAAACTTCCTCCCTGACATTATTACGAATGGCAGGGACAGACTGTAGAGCGCAGACTTCCTCCAGTAGTCCGGCAATTAAACTAGTTTCACCATTCCCATGTAAATAACAAGTGCCAGGTATGACATCATGTCTTTCATGGTTATTTCTTTCCATGGCTTGCCGTTGACCGCCTGGCGCATTGATCCATACGCATTGGAGTTAGCTATCAGTGTCTGCAGCAACAAACTTGAAAAGAACAGCTGGAACAGCTGCAGAGGACTGTACAAAGCTGTTTTTATAAGCTTTGCTCCAACAGCGTGAAGAGGCCTAAAGATGATTTCAGGAGGTTCTGTGCTGTCCATGTTACTGCACCATCCTGTCCCTGAAGTGTTGGGTGAATCATCTGAATTGCCATCACTATTAAATAACAAACAGGAAAAGAAATTTTGATGTATACACATTTTATTTTCAAAATCAAATGATCATTCACATACAGCGATCTACCTCCATATCCACTCTATCGCTACCATTATTAATAGTAATAATGCAGACTGCAATTAGACAATAATGATGCTCTAAAATATCATTTTCTTTTCTCAAGAGACATGCTCATCACATTATTTGCTTACCACAAAGTACTGGGCTGTCTCTGCCTTCCTTTCTTTCCTCTTGACCTTCTGGAGGCAGCTGAAGATGTTGCAGCCACGCAGGGACGCTTTGCCTGTTGCCCAGAGGCCTCTGGTACCCTCTCATCATCTGAAGTTTCGTCACTGTTGAATTACACAAAAAGGATTAGAAACACACCTAACACAACTGATTATCTTACACACAGAAAATTACCCATATTATAGCATTTTCTCCTCTGACGAGCTTTGTTTGTACTTCATCTTGCATTCTACATTCATAGCCTACATAGCTCCATAAAGTAATATGCTCAATGTTGTACAGGGTTACTTCTAATTCAGCACTTGAATAACAATGAAATTTCACGGTACTTAAATGTACTTTGCTTCTTAGTTATGATTTTCTGCACTATTGCGGCAATGTAACAAAAAATCACTAAAATGTTTAGACATGACTTACCGATCTAAAACGGGACCTTCCAAAAACATGTCCTCTTCTTCAGAGTTGACGCTAGATACAGCACTCTCTTCTGAATATTCCATGTGTTCTTCATCACTGCTTCGCAGACGTTCTTCCAATGCAGCTGCTGGAGAAAATAACTTATTTCCCCAACGTTAATCCATTGCAGCAGGCGAATGCAAACAGAGCGGGCGCTAGCAAAGCAGGTGTAGCAGCCTAGCAGGACAACCTCTGTGCGTCACGACGAGCACGTGTGCGTAAATTTCCAGGAAGCCTATGGTTGCGCAAACAAAGGAACAATGTAATATACGTGAGATTATGCTAATCCGCACATGGGCGTATTCGTTATGGCATAGGCTTTACATTGGATGACAACACAAGAGTTTCCCATTGCTATTGGTTTATGTCAAAAGGGACATCTTCTGGGCCGATCTCATTCATTTCCAGACACTCTACTAAATACATTGATATGTTATATTTAATTGAATAATGCGCTAGATGTGGAGAGTTCGTCGAATAAGCAGGACAACGCCCTCGTGATTAGCACATTTCAGGAAGTAAACAATAGAAGTTATATAGATATTATTAACAGTTTGCATGTTTTTGGACACATATTTACCATGGACATCATATATTGGACTCTTCTCATGGTAAAAAGATTGATGTTACCATTATTCTGCCAAGCATTACATTTCCACAACACAAAAAAGTACTGTAAGGACCCCTTCTACCAATATCTAATTGTTAAAAGTTCTAGTTTAACTGTCTTAAGTCTCAGCAAAGTCCACATGTATTCAGTGTATAAGCATGCTATATTAGGATTCCTTTGTCCTGTATGAGTGTACTGGCAACATCTGTTGTTCATTAGGAAGGACCTCTGTGTTCCGATGGGGAAGTCTCCCTATGTTATACATTGAAGGGACTTTCTGGATACAGATGCATATGTGGAGATTTAGTCGGAAGCCGACCACATATGGACTTGTTATACAATGGGCCCTATCTTGCACCCAGCGCAATTGACTTTGTACACCGACGCAAGTATCATTCCTATTTTGCACCCGCGCACAGCGGACTTTTCCCTCCACAGACGCACGTTGGTAAATTAGGGAATGAACTTGCGCTCGCGGGGGCGGTTCAGTGAGAAGAGGAGGCGTGTTCCAGCGCAAAACTGCCCTGCCCTGGTGCTATTTTCCAGTTTTAGAAAGCAATTGCACCACTGACCAGGAAAAAAACAGTCTAAAGACAGTGGCGCGTTAGTGATATGGTATTTTAAGGGCGCGTGCTTGGCCATAATGTAGCGTGTTAACACGCATCCACTTTGATTCTCTAATATAAACAAACGCAGCAGTTTTCATTTTTGAAAATCATACATTATTACAAGGAAAAATATTAACACACGAGGGAAATCATTGTTGTGACCGTGAAGATGTGAAAAAGATCTATCTAGATTAAAAAAAAAAAATCTAGATTTGGCTACACATTTACCCAAATTATACGCCTGTTTAACCGAAGCTAATTTGGGCCAGCAAATTAATTAAGCCCAATGTCACTTCTCTGTGTTTTACGGCCCTGACGAGAACGTCGGTCTCCTCGGCTGTGAACTGCTCCTGGCGTGCGCCTGGCAAACCCGCCGTTATAATAGCAATCCGCCGTGGAACAAGTGCGGCGGATTGCTTCACGTGACTGGCTGGCTCTGAACGAAAACGCGTTGTGGAAACGCGTTGGCTTAGTACTTTTTGTCCCTCTCTGCTATTATAGTTTTGCAAGATGGCGGAACTACATGGAAGCCTCCGTGGACCTACCCGTCCCATGTATATAAAGATAATAAATTCTTAATTTATAAGGATAAGTCAGATAATAGGACATATTTATGAATAAAAATATTGATTTTAGATAATAAATACCTAAAAAGATACTTATTGTCCCTTTAACCCTCTGGGTACCAAGGTGTTTTTGGGGCCCTTGGGATGTTTTGAAATGCCCTGACATTTGTGCTTTTTTCAGTTATTTATAAACATGTTAATGGCAAAGGTGTAAATTCACTCTATATAGCACAAACGGGGCTACCATAATATGTGAGCAACATGTATGTACATGTTTGTATTTTTAAGAGAATAATGTTTATGCGTGGTTATTGAAAAAAATTAAAATGAAAGTTGATGATATAAGACCACAAAACGCATACTAAATATGTGTTCCGAAGACTTTTGACTAATGGATGTTGTCGTTTCGAGTTCTGGCTTCAAAATGATGTGAAAAACATCCTGCCTAATCTTTCACATAAAACAATACATTGATTTAAACTTTGTAAGACAGTTTTTTTGTCAAAAGAGGTTTATGCGTGGGAGTGGTAATGGCCTATCAATATTAATGAGATTCAGACCCAGGGTGTGACAGACACTCCCCCAATGGCCCATCAAGCCTACACAAAGAGATTCAAAGGTTTTGTTATTCAATCTGTTTTATTGTAATTCCTCTATGTGGAGGAACTAAATGTTCAACTGAAGACACAAATGAACATTACATGCCTGGCATTTCCAAGGTGTGTCCTGCCTTTTACCAAGCTGTCCTTTGCAAAGCACACAGATCTTGCGATCAACTGTGCAAAAAGGAATATTTCGCAAAACTGTAATGGAAACCGGTTTTGCGCATTTACAGTCACCTGACTTAGAAGACGCGGTGTGTTTGGGGTCCGTGAACGCAAATAATAATAATAATTATCATCATTATTATAACTATTAGGCTACATATTTAGAGACGCTTTTATCCAAAAAAGGAACAAAGCAATTCATCAATTGTCATTCATAATACGGGTTAGAGAATAATAATACAGGGCATTTCTGAAAGGTGCATTTCTCTCTAAAAGTGCATTTGCTTAACAGCGGAGATGGAGATGTTTTTAGCCGACTTAGAAAACAATAGTTTATTAATAATATGAATGGCTCTTCTCATTCAGCACTGCGGGAAAAAGATCAATTCCAGGTTTTAATTTGCCCTTAGAAAACCAGTAAAATCGACATGTTTTCCATATTAATTTGTGAATATTTTAAATGTTTAATAAAGGGGCAAAAATTTATTAAACAAAAATCTGACAATTCGTCGATATTTACTTTTTTTGCGCAGCAGTTGGTGTAGCCAGTTCAAATTAAAATTTTGGTGTTTAACTTTGCGTTTTAAAAAGACAACAACCGTTCATTTTTGGTTTTTCAATTACGGGTTAAAAAAGGAAAAACGAATGGACACAAAAGTAGCCTATGTGGATCGTTTGGACAGAATACGAGACAGAGTTCTTTATTAAATTAATAAAAGAAACAGTGAATAGCCTACTGGATTCTAAACCTCAAAGAAATGCCACAATCAAAACCTCGGAGCAGAAATGAGGGCGAAACACCCAGAAACTCCTTATATCGTTCGCAGTATAAGGGTCTTTCCCTGCCATTAATGCTTGGATAACACGTACGCCACGTCTCTTTCCATTAATAATAATAATGTCTAATGCGGTGGCTGTGATATTATATAAAAAAACGACAGTTGCCGTGATTTTTGGAATGACTTATCGCCAGAGAAAAAAGGATGTTATAGTCGCATAACATCAGTTAATCATTTCGATAATAGTGCAAAACATTTGCGCAAATATGTAATGGAAACGCGGCTACTGATGGACATTTAGCAATGCTGATAACACAAACCATAATGTAACATCATCAACCAATCTCCAAATATAAATAATAAAGTCATTCAGGCTCATATTGTATTAACACTAAGTATAAACAAAATTGAACTAACATCTGTAAAATAGTGGGTAAATATGTACTTACTCTTTCTGATTTCTGACTGTGTTGCCAAGCGCACTCCGAGTTGCAGGCGTAGGTAGTGATGAAGCTCCATTCCTTTAAAAAAAGTTGAAGAATATTATTGTATCGTGCCATCTTACCAACGCGCAGGTGACTGAATGATGAAACTTGAAGCGTTTAATGCATTTGCTTGGGGGGGGTTTACCTGTTTTGCATAGATGGCTTAACACATTATCTTGTGAATAGCGCGCTCCGTCAGTAGGCGTGAACGAATTGAAGTTAATGAGCTCGTAATGAGCTCGACTGGAATCGCTCTCTTTTCATACAGATTACAGAAGCTGAGAATATTTGTTTTTTATATTAAAGGGCACCTATTATGACATTTAAAATGTTCCTAATGTTGTTGTGGGAGTCCCCAACAACAGTTTTACATGCATGCAATGACAAAAAACACTTTTGTTTTCGTATAATATGCATTTATTTTTACCTGATTTGCTCACCGACTCCCAAATGATTCGTTCAACGACTCGTTTTCCAAACCCCTCCTTTGTGCGATGCTAATCTGCGTTGATTGGTCAGATTACCCAGCAGTGTTTACAGAGATAATACTTATTTTTAACACGGAGTACAATGATGCTTTTATCAATTAAATTGTATTATAATAATGATTATAGTCCACTGCTTTATAGTTTGTAGTAAAAAACTAAAAATAATATAAATAATTTAATGTTATGTTAGCGAACATAGCCCCGAGTTCATATTGTAAAAGCACAATCAGTCTTTGTTTGCATTAGCCCGATGCATAAACATAACGTTTTTACAAAAAAAAAAATGCAGTTACGTTACTACGAGGTATTACTCTATTCTTTAGACAACTCCGAAAACAACGACAAACACTTCACATATCTCAATACAATTGTCATTGAAGACCTAGAAGCTAAACGGTGCTTACACAACAAACAAAATAATTATTAAGCATGCGACATAAAAATAAAATATAAAAGCAACAATTATTAATAACACTTACAGGTTGTGATACGGAGGAGGAAGCTGATGCAAATACACTTGGAACTGAACCTTCCTTCAATATCAGCCAGCTCGCGAATCCAAGTTTGATTGCATTTAAAAAGCAATCGTTTTCAAAATGACGCGAACAAAGCACAAGGCTCGGACTCGCTCGGACTATACTTCTGTGGTATAGTGAATGGTAGCCACTTAGTCTTCAAATGCTCCTCCTTGGGCAGATGAAAAAAGTTGGCTTTTGAGCTGCACTTCAGAACACAGCGTCTCGTCGCCATGATATTTTCCCCTGGCCTTGGAGCGCAATAAGTGGGCGTATCGTAGGCCTATTCAAATAACTTGACAAGTTGACGTCATCTAGTCAGAGAAAAAGCTTCGGTCTTCTAACGATTCATAAAAATGACTCAGAGTCGACTCTCACTTTTGAAAGACAATAACTTTATATATGGTGCTGAAGGGTCGGTCAAAATCCATTGTCTCTTCAGTCAGTTATATATATATTTCATTCCATATCCTTTTGAATGCTTACATTACTTTTATAATAATCAATAATCAAGTATATGCATTATCACATAATCATTTCTATATTCTTTTGTGCTTGTGAAATTATATATTTTCTCTAGAGAGCAATGCCATTTCTCTGCCTTTCTTCCTGAGGAGCTATGTTTTGGCTAACTGATAATACGAAGCTCAAGCACTCTTCGGCCTTGGCGATGTTATTTGGTGGTGTTCTGTGTGTGTGTGTTTGACTTTCTACGTAGGTATTTGGGACACAACGCTCAGCCTCATCGGCGCTCTCTTCTAACCTGCGAGGTCAAAACTGACCTACATCTAAGGATTGGCGACAGCTATCCTAACTAATGGCGATAGGCACCTTTTATCTGCTCACATGTGTGAAATTGTTTATGGTCTTATATTCTCTTAGCCAATCAGATGTATGATGATGCTATGCTTGCCCTTGCAAAATGGTATAATTGGTGTATGATTTTGTGTAAGGTAGAGTTGGCTTGCGACCTCCTCGTGAGACTTTGACGCTCGCTCTACCGATGAAACTGCAAACTATTCTTCAGTAAATTTTTATCTTTTTGATTGAACCTCACAACTCCTGGTCTTCTTTCATCATATCTGGTCTCGGGTCTTATAACTGTTACCCCCCTAACAGTTTGGTGGAGGATTGGCGGGAAACCATTCTGTGGTGACATCTCTGGCAAATCAGCAAACAAGGTAGAAAGATTTTATTAAGTATTAGGGCTGTCTGATTGGAAGAGATTTTGAAGGGGAACGGGAGAGCTTCACTCCGACGAGGCGAGTGAAGATTATTTATACTACGAGAGTATAAAGGGTTGCTGTTTTGGTTTAAAACAGCAAAAGTGAAACGCACTCTGTGGGGGCCCAGTGGGGCAATACGGGTGTGGTACACCACCCCAGCAGAGGGCGTCCCTGGATTAGGTCCAGTGGCACCGCAAAACCTGATCAATCTCTTCCATCTCAGATAGGGGATCCCCGAAGTTAGTGATTCAGGCAGATAGGGAACAAGATGTTAGTTAAATCAATAAAATAAAATAAAAATAGTAAAATATAGGGTTGTTTGCCAGGGATGCATCAGGAACGGTCCCAAACAAATATATATATATAGTGTGACCCAAATTGGCATAGACCAGTTTTATGTGACTTGGGAAGCGAAACATAATTTGCAGTTTCATTGTGTAGAAGTCTCACTATTGTTGCTAAACGTATTTTTCCGCCAAATTTATTGTTGTGGCTGCTAAATCTTTTTCTGTGGTGGTTTTTCATCTGTGACCAATAAGAATGACTGATAAAGAAAAAAGTCCTGACCAAATGGAAGAGAGCGAACGCTGTAAACAGCTCTGCTCTGACGAGCTCAAATCAAAGAAATACGCACAGCTCATTAAGAAAATGGTCAGTCAGGGGTTTGATTCTGATTGGAAAATCACACAGCAGTTAGACTGGCTGCAAACAAAAAAAGAAGCTGATAAAGTCAAATTTTTATCCGTGTTTGCCCTATTCATGGATTTGTAAGATGGGTGGTATACCAATAACTCCTAAAAAAAAACAAAAAAAAAAAAAAAAAAAAAAAACAATCCCTAACATAATTAATGGGTGGTCCAGCTTGATTGCTCAACGTGATAGGATGACAAAAATTATCGGACGAGAGATAGGATCTGATCTGTGCAGTTTGAGTGAAGGTCTAAAGGCAGTGTGTGATCAGGCTGAGAGAGCTGCGAAATGTGAGACGGTCTCTCGTGCTCCCTCCGCCCCCACCATCTCTTCTCAGACTGTTCAGGCGGCAGCTTTAGCCGGTCAGACTGAGAACCAGTATGATGGACCCTATACTGAGGTGCGCGGACTGTTGAATGTGGCTGTTGTAACCAATCGATCTTGAAATCACTTCTGAAACTTTGTATATAGAAGGTCTAAATGGCAAACAGGTGTATCACAAATCTGTTTCTGTCCCTCTAACCATTTCTAACTCTGAAAATGTATATTAGACTGAATTTTGGGTAAGAGAAAACACTGTAGGGACAATTATTGGTGTTTACATTTTGAAAAACCTTGAAGCTGATGTTTTGCTTTCTAAAAATAAGCTAGTGCTTGGCTGCAATGAAACAATTCGCTTATCTCAGACTGGCCCCCACCATGAGGAGAGATGTGCAGTGGCTGATTCTGTGAGTATCGCTGAAGTTTATAATTTCTAAATTCCCAAATGTATGGGCAAAAGACAAATATGATTGTGGTCTGGCACAGATTCAGCCTCTGAGCATTCCAGGTCCCTTGCATGAAGCCAAAAGACAATACCCTTTGAGAAATGAAGCACGAGAGGGAGCTGAAACTATTCAGACTGTTTTGAAGGCCCTCCAAAACGGGGGATTCAAAGTGAACTTGAAGAAAGCACAGCTAGCATTACCTGAAGTGACTTATCTGGGACAGATTGTGGGGGTGCGTGGCCGACGCATCCCCCCCGAACGAGTTAAAGCTATTATTGAACTTCCAAAGCCAAACACTGTCACTGGTTTAAGGCAAGTGATGGGTCTTTTGAATTACTGCCGCCAGTATGTTTCTGAATAGACTAAACTCTCTAAACCACTCACAGAGGCACTGAAAGGAGGAAGACCTGGATCGGATTTGATCGACTGGACTGAGGAGATGGAGGAGGCTTTCGTGAGTATCAAAGAAACTCTTGCTTCCTCCCCAGCATTACGACATGCCGATGCCAGCAGGCCTTTCCACCTATGAACATGGGTGGGGACCCGGTCTTACTCCGCTGCTCTGGGTCAAAAGGTTCTGGGCCGGAACTCGTATGGGATGGTAGGATATTATTCTGCTCCTATTTCTGTTTCAATGGCAGGGCAACATCCGTGCCTGTTGATATGTGACTGTGCAGAGTGGGCAGTGACATTGTGACACATCAAAAGGTGATACTGCACACCAGACACCAGATTTTGAAACTGTTAACAAATACCCGTTTAGGCTCCATCTCTAATCAACGACGAGCCAAATGGGAGACCACTCTCTTGAGTAAAAATGTGGACATACAAATTGACATTGAAACTGCTATCAATCCTGCCTCCTTGCTTCCAGAAGAAGGAACTGCACACAACTGTGCCCGACTGATCGAGGCGGACAGCCAAAGCCCTCTTCAATCTGAACCCCTGTCTAATGCTATCAACTTGTTCATGGACGGCTCCAGCTTTCATGAGCAGGGAACACGCTTCGGCCCCGTATGGAGGCGCAGGGGATTTCTGACTACTGCAGGACTTCCTATCTCACATCAACAGCAGGTACAAGAACTTATGAATGCCTGTGATCTTCCCGCAGAAGGAGCAGTCATCAAAGTCACCGGGCACGCTACTGACAGCTCCCCGGAAGCCAAAGGGAACCACGCTGCAGACGCTGCTGCCAGAGAGGCTGCAAAACTGACTGAATCATGTGTGAGTGTGATGACTCTTTCCCTTCAGGAGAATGAAACTTCCAGAGACATTTTTGAACTTTATGCAGAGGATGACCCTGAAGAGATAGAACAGTGGACAAAGTTAGGAGCACAGAAAAATTCTGAAGGACTTTGGAAATTTAATGGACGCTTTGTTTGCCCTGTTTCTGCTCGAACTGAACTTATGTCCTTGTATCATGGGTTGGCGCATGCAGGGCCTGAGAAATTACATGCAATGATTTCAAAAACCTGGTGGTGGTCAAGGCTGAGGGCTTCTTGCAATGATTTCTGTAAGAGATGTTTAGTATGCCTTAAGGTTAATTCTTCCTCAAAGCTGAAAATTCCCTTAGGACATACCCCTCGACCTCAGGGTCCGTGGACACACCTCCAAATTGATTTCATAGGTCCATTGCCCCCTAGTGGAGGGTTCACATACATTCTAATGATTGTTGATCTTTTCTCCAGATGGGTGGAGGCATTTCCACTGAGAAACTGCACCGCAGACGCAACCGCAAAAGTAATGTTGAATGAAATTTTCCCAAGATGGGGCTTACCCTTACAAATTGATTCAGATCAGGGTACACATTTCACGGGAAAGGTAATGAAAAATGTCATGAAACTGATGGGAGTGAAGCAACACTTCCACATCCCGTTTAGGCCTCAGTCTAGCGGCTCCATTGAACGTACAAACAGAACACTCAAAACGTCATTGAGAAAGAGATTGTTGGAGTGGGGGAAGGGGTGGCACGCAGCTGTTCCAATGATTCTTTTAAGTCTGAGAGCCAGCCCTAACAAAACTACTCAGATCAGTCCTTTTGAAATAATGACAGGTCGTTACATGCGACTGCCTTGGGATGCTCCCCTGCAACATGAGGGACCGTCCGGGCCGTTGAAAGATGCTTTGCAAAATTATCTGAAGGCTTTGGATAACTGTTTACGCGATACACGAGTTAGTGTCAGTGTCCGACAAGCAGAGAGAGATAATTTTGAGCAAAAAGACATGCCTGCCTTGCCTAAATAGGTGACAATGTAATGTTGCAAAGAGAGATTGTTTTTCCTCTAGGTCCAAAATTCGATGGACCTTACCAGGTGCTCTTGACAACTAATACATCTGTTTTACTTGACAGAGGGGTTCTGGGTACTGTCTGGAGACATTGGTCACAGGTGAAACCACTCGATTAAGGTTCCAACCAAATCACCGCATCATAATAACGAATTATCTCTAAAAGGTAATTTATATGTGTGATAGTGTAAAAATTCTGTAACAATGTTTTATCATTACAGATGGCGGAATCCGGCGATATATTGAAGCTGCTAATTCTTTAGGAAGAAGTGCGAAATACCAAACGACTGAAAGTGAGGTGGGCCTTCATTCGATTGGCACTCCCTCTCTCGTTTGTGGCTTTGATTATAATAGCCTTATCATTCCTGATGTATTCAGATTTCAATTTGGACCGGTAGACTTCATGCGTTCTCCACTCACTGGGATTGTGAGGAGATTGATAACCGTCTATCATGGGTTCAATACCCATGCCTAAATTCAACTGAGGGTCTAAATTTAATTCCAACCATGTATCAGTTAATGATCGCTGCTATCGCTTGGACGGAAATGAGACGGTGACCTTTTGGCTTGGTCACTCCCCAAATTATCCCGGTAATACCCTCATTATGCAAAAAGGTCGGTGGGATAGAAGTGGAGGCGTGGGTTGGCTCTTCTTTGTTTTTGTGTGTGTATGTGTGTTTGTTTCTTCTTCTCATATATTTGCAGGTCTGCTTGCAGTAAGTTGAATCCTGCCGAGGAGGAAAGCAGACTGATCAAGCTGACAAACCGCCTGATCGATAAACTGAGGGAGAACAACATTGATGCCCTGTTGTGAGTGGAAGGTGGGAGAGCCTTGAAATGGGGACTGGAATTTTTAGTTTCCAGCATGTCCGTAAAGAGGCGAAGAGACTTTTGTGACCCGCCAGGGAAGCATTTGTCACCACTCCACCTTCCGTAGTGACCTCACTTGTTAGACCAGACGTGGCGGTATTGGACCCCACATAGGTCTAAAACGGGGGACTGAAGGGTCGGTCAAAATCCATTGTCTCTTCAGTCAGTTATATATATATTTCATTCCATATCCTTTTGAATGCTTACATTACTTTTATAATAATCAATAATCAAGTATATGCATTATCACATAATCATTTCTATATTCTTTTGTGCTTGTGAAATTATATATTTTCTCTAGAGAGCAATGCCATTTCTCTGCCTTTCTTCCTGAGGAGCTATGTTTTGGCTAACTGATAATACGAAGCTCAAGCACTCTTCGGCCTTGGCGATGTTATTTGGTGGTGTTCTGTGTGTGTGTGTTTGACTTTCTACGTAGGTATTTGGGACACAACGCTCAGCCTCATCGGCGCTCTCTTCTAACCTGCGAGGTCAAAACTGACCTACATCTAAGGATTGGCGACAGCTATCCTAACTAATGGCGATAGGCACCTTTTATCTGCTCACATGTGTGAAATTGTTTATGGTCTTATATTCTCTTAGCCAATCAGATGTATGATGATGCTATGCTTGCCCTTGCAAAATGGTATAATTGGTGTATGATTTTGTGTAAGGTAGAGTTGGCTTGCGACCTCCTCGTGAGACTTTGACACTCGCTCTACCGATGAAACTGCAAACTATTCTTCAGTAAATTTTTATCTTTTTGATTGAACCTCACGACTCCTGGTCATCTTTTCTACATATCTGGTCTCGGGTCTTATAACTGTTACCCCCCTAACAGTGCACTTTCATATTTCAAACTTTGAAGGATGTTTTTGTTCACTTAGATCTATGTTACACACTACATGAAAGGTAAATTTCAAAATTCCATAATAGGTGCCCTTTAATTTCTTCATTTGAAAGATGCGATCTCAAGCCCGTGGGTATGTTTGCCTGTTTGACTGCAGTTTTGCGGCGTTACAGATCATTTTGGAACGCGTTTCAAATTGGAGTTTATTGACAGAGAGAGTGCAGAACTCGCATCATGTTAATTTTTCTTTATTTGGCAAAAAGCAAAACACTTTATTTTTATTGTGAGTATACAGAAAAGTCTGAACAGGATCGATTGATGTATAACATGAAAATGAAAGATCAAAATTAACAAAGCATTTTGAGTTTATTTTGAATTGCTTAAAAAACACACGAACAAAACGCGGGGGTGCGTTTTTGGTCCCCAGAGGGTTAACAATAATAACTCTGGGATTAGAGAATAATTAAGAACAGCTGTTATAGTAAACTCTGTGTAGGACAAAATCAACGTGGCCCATGTTTCGTACAGTACCGTATAGTTTTATTTAATGCCATGTCAGCATCTGTGGCTATTTTCATGGCAAAAATACAGTTGAATTTATACAGAAAAATACAGCAATTAATACTATACTAGATATTTAACACTAGACCTCCAAAGACGGTCATTTTGAGCGTTTTTGAAATTTTACAGTTTAATAACTTTGTTAAAATAAAATCATTGTGGCTGTTGGACTCTGACTTTTCCTAAATATGTATATATTTTATTGTAACACTGTTATTTTATTAAAATCACAAAACACAAAACAGTTCTGACTATTTCTACCTAGAATGGCCATGGCGGTCATTTTGACCGCACGCATTAAAGGGGGCCATTTGAAGGAATTTGGATATCATAAGTCCGCTACATTTTCCCGCCATTGGTAATGAGTGTCCCCGTTGCATAGCATATTATATTGCTCAATATATTATATTGTACAAGAAGTGCACAAATGAGCAAGTTTCGCGGAGGGACTTGATCACGCGACTGGCGAAATCAAAAGCCACACAACAGTGGTGCGAGAGCCAGGACCCGGGCAGGAGCAGACGCAGATGGAGAGAAGGCGGCAGTGCCAAGTAAGGAGAAACTGCAAACAAAAATAAAACCAAGGAGACATGTGCCTAATGTCACAAAGTGTGTGGGAGCTGCACACTAAATGCGGTGTTTACCTGTGTGGACTGTGCGTAAGCGCCAGTGAATGATGCGGGGTGTTTGCGCCGTTCAAATGAGGCCACTAGAGGAAAACGCGTAAACCTGATCGTTAATATTTTTTGTTCACTGAAACTAATCGCTCTAAAGC
This sequence comes from Phoxinus phoxinus, assembly GCF_949152265.1. Lineage (NCBI taxonomy): Eukaryota > Metazoa > Chordata > Actinopteri > Cypriniformes > Leuciscidae > Phoxinus > Phoxinus phoxinus. The sequence continues at coordinate 34,062,477 of NC_136884.1, read as the reverse complement.
AGTTAGTTTTCTTGTTTAGCTAATATTCATGTTTTTTCTTAGCCTGTTTTTGTGTGTAGCTACTGTTTTGTGCGGCATACGTGTCCATGAAAGTTTTTACAATGTATTCAAATAATATATAGTGTTTTTGTTATTGAATATATATTATAAGTTATTGTATCATAAGATTTAATTTTATTGTACAAAGAAAATAGTAATCAATTAGGCTGGAAAATACATTTTCACATTCATTTGTATTTGGATTTAAATGTGTCCTGATCTTTATTATTACCTCTCGTAACATTGTATATCCATATATTTTTAGATTTTGTATTGATTATTTAACTTATTTACAAACAGGGCTGTACTAAACGGTATGAAGCTTTGACGTTTCCTAACTTTTTTGCATGTCTATTCACGTGGTGAGTGCGGTGAAAAAAATATGTTTGACGCAAAACTTTTCTCACAGAGAGGCAGCACCTGTCGGGGCAATCTTTCTTTTGTGCTTGTTTTAAGGGCGATGATATCATAACATGACGACAGGAATTAAATGCTTCATTGGAAAACTTAAAGAGAAGGTTCAAATGTAGATATGACGCGACGAAAATGCCGTTCAGTACGGCCATATGAACGGCAAAGTATGAACGGTCAGAATGACCGCTATGGTCGTTCTAGTAGTTATGCAATTCCGGTAGTTCTAGTGTTAATATGAATGTGATACCTTTTCTGGTAAAATCTTACTAAAGTCCTCAAGTGAGTTTGCTGCCTTTGCTGTTGTTGTTACTGCTGCTGCTGATACTGCAGGAGTTGATCTGAGACTGTAGACATTAAAACAAACATATCGGAGATATATTAGCTAAACAATTGTTATGTGACCATGACAAGAAGTAAAGATTGCTGACAGTGTTTGGAACTGACTCACTAGCTCATTCATATGGCCGTACTGAACGGCATTTTCGTCGCGTCATATCTACATTTGAACCTTCTCTTTAAGTTTTCCAATGAAGCATTTAATTCCTGTCGTCATGTTATGATATCATCGCCCTTAAATGTAATGAATTAAATGTAATGAATTATTCACCTGCTGTAAAGCTGCAGCTTTTGCCAAGGCTGACTGCCACAAGAAAACAAGAGGGAGATGCTCACAGAGGCTGCAGCACACCAAGAGCTGCAGGTAGAGAAAATAAGATACCAGATTCAAAAAAGTCAAATTATCTGAGAGAAAAAAACATTAATGGGGGATAGGATGATGGTGGCCATGGCAGGGTTAAGAGTGAGACAGAAAAAAAATATATAGACAGAGGTGTGTGTCTACAGTACACAATACCGTGATCATGATTTCAAATTGCATTGTGACTCTGAGATGTAGTTGGATTTTGATTGTTTGTCTAATAAAATTTTTTTATAAAGAAACTAAAGTCTGTGTGTTTATTCTGTTGGCACCCACAAAAAATCACAGTGTAGCATTAACCTTACCAATAAGTGGGGGATGAGTTGTTGCAGGCATTTATAACAGCAATTTCCTGTTGGCCATGTCCCTAAAAATGTCAAATGACATCATTGTCATTTATTGGAGGTAGTTAAAATAACTATGGCTTCCCTATGCATCCATAACTTCATCCGTGAGCGCAGGTCTGAGGCGTACATCCCTCCAACCTTTGCAGACTGGGAGAACAATGACCACAGCATAGTTGAAGGAAACTGGAGGAATCAAGGGATAGGTTCTTTCCAACCAGTGGATCATAGAAGGAAACGCAATTCATCTGTTGTGGCAAAAATGCAACGAAACGTTCTGTGTAACTATTTTGTCTCGCCTGCAGGTTGTGTTCCTTGGCAGGAGATACACAGTTTAGTATTGTAAGGATGTCAGAGTATTGTTTTATAGTGGAGAAAACACTTGTTTTATTCTGTCACATTTCATACTGTAGCACATTGTAATGTTTTTTTTTTTTTTTAAAGAAAAGTGCCTTTCTTATAAAAACGTGCTATAACTTCTGTTAATAATTTTAGGCACACAATGTCTGTTTACCGTGGTCAGTATGGACTCAATGCGTGTGGGAGACATTTGTGCCTGCATCTTCGTCGAATCCCAGACCACCCCCAGGAATGTGGTTCGTTGGGTAGGTGTCAACACAGTCTTTTTTGTGTTGAGCCTCAACCCCAAGTGCTAGATGTGGCCAAGGACGACATCTCGATGCAGAACTGCCAGTGCTCGAGACTGGGCCAGGATAAGCCAGTCGTCTATGTAATTGAGCACACTGATACCCTGGAGCCTCAGCGGGGCCAGGGCTGCATCCATACACTTTGTGAACGTGCGAGGGGACAGTGCTAGGCCGAATGGAAGAACCCAATATTGGTACCCTTCGCCCCCGAAAGCGAACCTCAGGAACCTCCTGTGAGATGGAAGGATGGAGATGTGAAACTACACGTCCTTTAGATCTATCGTGACAAACCAATCCTCGGATTGGATTTGACTCACGATGATGGGAATGGTGAGCATCTTGAACCTGAACTTAAACCTTAGAGGTCTCATAGTAGTTAGGACCTCTTTCCCTTCGCCTTCTTTCCCTTCGCCTTCTTGGCCTGGAGGACGGTCCTCAGATCCGCCCTATCAGGAGGCTGTGGGTGAGAGCGCTGTCTAGAGTCCCAAGCTCTTTGAGGGGGACCTCAAGAAACGACGCTCTCCCTCTGGCTTCGGCGCTGGGAGGCGCTCAATGATGAGGCTGCTTCTCTCTAGCAGACCTCCTAGACCTTGATCGGCGAGGGAGATATTGCTTGAAGGCTTCGCTCTGTTTTTTAGTCTCTTGAAATCTGCCGATGACTGCATTAATGGCGTCGCCGAAAAGACCAGTGGTGCAAACGGGCGCGTCAAGGAGGAAAAGGCCCTGTCCTTTTCCTTAATGCCTGATAAATTAAGCCACAGATGCCTCTCCGTGGCTACCAGTGCTGACATGGAGCGGCCGATGGCACGGGCCATCTCCTTGGTAACACGGAAAGACAAATCTGTGGCTTTGCGAAGCTCAGCAATATCATCAAACGTGGGACCCTCGCCCTGGTCTATCTCTCTTAACAGGTCGGCCTGGTATGCCTGCAAAACGACCATAGTATGCATGCTCGCACCAGCCCGACCTGCCGCCATATAAGCTCTGCCCACCAAATCAGATGTCGTACGACAGGGTTTGGTGGGCAATGCCGGTGTCTTGAGGGATGACGCAAGGTCGGGTGAGAGGTAACTGGCTAAGGCTTGCGCCACCCAAGGCATCATGCCATAGCCGTTTTCTCTAACCCCCACAATGTTGCTGTAATTTAACATTGGAGGATTAAACAGGCGTGCTGAAAAAGGCCTGTTCCAGGATTTACACAACTCTTTGTGTAAATCCGGGAACAAGAACGGCAGAGACTGGCGTGAAGGTTGTGTGCGATGCTGCAGAAAACGTTCATCAAGTTTACCCTTAACTCGCGTTTCCTGTCTTTCTTGTGGCCAACTAATGTTAAGTTTGGCCACAGCTCGCATTACAACCTCCATGAGCTCGTCATAATTAGGGGCAATTTGAGCCGAGTGGTGTGCCTTGTCGAGATCCCCAGCCGCGACGCTGAGCACATCTAATTACTCAGAATCAGATAGCTGCAGCACCAGGTCTACATCCCGAGCGGGAGAAGAAGTGTGGCAGGCTCCCATTTAGAGGAATCTGAACTGTCAGATGAGGATCGAGAAAGTGCCTCGGCAGTCTCGATCCCCTCTGCAAGCTCCCACGATCGAAGCCGTCACATCGCCACGGCGGAGGCGGGACCTGAACTGCGGGGAGCGCATATCTGGCCATCTTCATTAAATAAAGCCAGACGGGAACGCAGCACTCTGACTGACATAGATTCACAGTGACCGCAAGCAGCCCCCTCAAGAGCTGCCTGGGGGTGCTGTATTCCCAGACAAGCCACACACATCTCGTGTGTGTCCCCAGCCGTAATGTAGCGCGGGCCAGGAAACACATTTTTTGAATTGCTCACTTGCCATTATAGTGCTTTGAAACGACAATACAACACCAAATAAGACAGACTGTTCTCACACACAACACAGATCGCTTGCTGAATAACAAAAAGCTAACTCTGCCGTGTGCCGCCATGTCCTTGTACACATCCGTGTATGCCGTCACACGCTACGTCATTACGCAACGCCAATAGGATTGGATTAGTTTTCATTCATGAATTCAGACGTGCTACGCTGAGGGCGTTCCCATATAGTCGTCATCGACGCAGTTCGAGTTCCCCCGGAACTAAGTATTAAAAGAACAGATTTTCACAGACTTTCACTGATATCATTGGGTGGCAATGTTTGCAAAAATCTTTGAGGTCAAGAACCCTGAGGTGGCATATGTGACCCGCCACGGAAAGTAAGGACACAAGTCGGCAGCACAACTTTTGAGCAAAATGAGAAAGAAGCGTTTTTTTTCAAAACTGGTGATTTTCGCTTTTTTGCAGAATCTGTTAGTTGAGATCACGAAGAAGCCTCTCGGTGTTTTAGATATCAATATTGGTATATTTAAAATCGTACATTTTTAGGTTGAAATCGGCTTGTTTTGTGAGATTATAGCTCGCAGTAGGGGCGTGTCATTGTCTGTGTGTATTTCCATACTTGATAAGCCGGCTTTTGTTTCTTTTGCTATTGCCCCCGCCCTCCAAGGGAACAGCGTGGTAGGACTGGGCGATATAATATCGATATAAAAAATATATTGATATATTTTTTAAATGGGATATGGAATTAGACCATATCGCATCGATATAGTTCAAAGTTGCGCTGTGATCCTTGCTGCAAGCAAGCTGCTGCGTGTTTTAGTAGCAGTCTGCATCTCAACAGCCCAGTGTACAACGCGACAAATACTCACATTAAATGTTTACGCAGAGGAACAGGACACTGCAGTTCTCAAAAGTTCATTATTTGCATGTGCTTTAAAGCCTTGCCGGTTAAACATGTAATTCGCTGCTGAAGTGCTGTTCTAATGCGCTTTTCTGCGCGCAAACAGCCGACGCGCGCATGCACTAAAAGCCTGTCTAACAGCGCCTGTATACTGGACTAAGTTATCTTTCGAGTCTTTTTGAGCTAATACTGACAAATACACTCAAGGTTTACATAAAGAAAGTTGGTTATGTCTAAATTGAGAGAAATCTGCGTGTAATATTATGCGTACATATTAGACGCGTTGCTTTCAGGTCTTAAAGAGACAGTAGCCCTAATAGTAAACATGCAGCCGCTTGTCCTTAAAGGGATTGTTCACCCCAAAATAAACATTTTGTCATACTTTACTCACTCTAATGTTGTTCCAAACCTGTATTCATTTATTTCTTGTGCTGAACACAAAAGAAGAATTTGGAAGAATGTGGGTAACCAGACAGTTGCTGGTCCCCATTGACTTCCATAGGAAATAAATATAGAAGTCACTGGGGAACATCAACTGTTTGGTTACCCACATTCTTCCAAATAACTTCAACAGAATAAAGAAACGTATTCAGGTTTAAAACAACTTGAGAGAGTAAATGATGCCAATTAACTAAACATTTGGGGAGAACTATCCATTTAATGTTAATAAAACAACATGTGCTTTACAGCTTTACAGGGGGTATGGCTTATCTAAATGAGATGTAAATTAGCCCTATTGTCACTCCCAGCAGCAGAGAGGTGAGAACTGCTCAATCTTTAGAGGCAGATTTCTCCACTTTGAATTTTTTTGAGTGCCTACCTTCAAATGGCCACAACTTCTCCAATTATTATCAGATTACCATGTGTTACACATCGTTGGAAAGCTTGGAGACTACACTTTCAGAATCTGGGAATAACTCAAAATGCCACCGACTTGTGTCCCTACTTTCCGTGACCGGTCACATATGTTGTGGGTAGGACTGTACCGGTGGCAAAGGTGTAACAATGGGGTGGAATGTGTGGTGATGAGGAAGAGGATCTATTTCTTTCACCATCTTGAGCATCATATACCATGTTCATGATGTTCCTTTTCAATCTGGTTAGAATAGCTGTGTCTTGAAGTAGTGAATTCATTATGTGATTCTGTACTATCATCAATATCACCGTTGTCCTGGTCTTCAGTGTTATCCTGCTCACTGGGTGGCAAATCAAGCTGGAATAAAGGTAGGAAAACAATAGTTGTGTTACTAGTAAATATTACAGTTCTATATAATTATCAAATAATTATCATCATTTTCCATTTTCACATTCATTACCACATAAGTTAATATTTAATAATGAATGTAGTAATTTTTTAATATTTGTATACTTTTTTAACTTAAAAGTTCCATCTCAATGGCCAACAGAAGAAGGTCGGACAATCTCTCCTCTTTGCAAAGGCTGCGAAGTTTGGTTTTCACCAGCATCAGTTTTGAGAAGGAACGTTTCACAGTTGCTGTGGACATCGGAAGTGTGCCATATGTCTTCAGCAGCTGAGTCATGTTGGGGAAAACTAGATGTGCATTGTTTTCCTTGATCACTGAAAGAATAGATGACACATTGACTGGTGGTGGGCAAGAGTATGACGTATGGAAAACATTCAATTCTGTCTGCAATTTGTCTTCATCTTCAATGTTATAGAACTGGCACAGTTTCTTCACAGCTTGGAGTGCTGCTGTTGGAGTGCTAGCTGTTTTCCAGTTCTCTGTGACTGCCAGGCAATGGAAGACATGCAAGATTTCCCATTTGGAATTATCTCCTCCTTTAAAACGTCTCTGAAGCTCTTGTATCATTGTGTCCACAAAAATGTAATACACTTTAGCACGGTAGTGCTCCTGCAAAGTTGGGAAAACATGGTCAGTCATAGTTGATGTGGCAGCAAACTTGAACTTCTCTGGCACTTTCCTCCTCCTAGCTTGACCAGGGACCTCAGATGGAGGATCCAGGCCCACTAATGCAGCCTTCTCTGTAGCCTGTTTATAAATGTTCTCAAACTCTTCTTCTGCTGTAGGCCAGCCTCTTTAAAACTCCATCAACAATGCTGTATGCTGCAGCCAGGTCCATGTCTTTCTGCTGTAATGCATCAGATGCCACTGCAGTCACCTGGAAGATTGGACAGGTCATCTCCAAACACAAGAAGAGCTCAAAATTGATGCTTTTTTAGAAGGATCATTGCATCACCAGCTGAGGAGTCTGGGGGATCTTGCTGTGTCATTTCCTCAAGGAACTGCATGACAGATGGGAGGACCTTCTCCAGAGTTCTAAGTGCACTCTCTCTACAGGCCCACCGAGTATCAGTTTCTTCAGCTCCAGTGGATGCTGATCGGGGTCCTTCCTCTTCTGCATTTCAATAAATGCAGAGTGCTGAGTTTTGAGGAGTTGGCCGTAAAAGTGTTTTAGTTATTCAAATTATTTATTTAGTTTTTCAACTAAATAAAAAAAGTTGACAAAACAGATGTTTGACTTCGCACTTTCTACACCAATACCAGATTAAGGCAGTGTGCCTGACAGTGCACATAAAAAAACTTTGGATTTTGCCTTAGGATTCTGGACTGAGACGCATGATGAGCACGAAATCCGAACGGTACCCTCTTCGTTAAAAGCTAACAATAGAAAATTGGCATAATTTCATTGTGGCCTTTTTTCTATTTTTGTATAAGAGCTGCTTTCTGTATTGATTTGTTTTCACATCAATATGCTGTAAACAGATCTGTTATATGTACATTATACGTAGGTTTACTGTACTGCCCTACACAGGCAGAGTGTATAGAAGTCTATTATTTAATGTTAGAGATTCAGAATATGCTGAAGTTTGTATTCAGTAACTACAAGTATGCTGCTAGTACAGGCACACATTTCTTTTCCTGTTGTTTTTTTTTGCAATGTTGGGACATATGCTGGTAAATGTAATCTTACAGTTGACTTGCCAAATCACTTTCATTTATTTTATTATTAAAATATATTGGAAGTAAATTCTTTATGGGTCATTATAAATACTTACACACAAAAAAAGATGCATCGATAATCGTTTTAGCATCGCAGCGCAGCCGTCTGAATCGAATCGTGAGGTGCCTAGAGATTTTCACTCCTAACAGGTGGTAGTACTTTCTTAAGCCACGCACGGGCCTCAAATCTAGGTCCTAGTACGACCCGTGTCCGACAGCTAATCGGGATTCTCAGCCCGAGTCCGACTGGAGCCCGTTTATTTCTTCCATTACACAGCCTACCCTATGTTGCAGCCATTGAAATAGGTCAGTTTTGTTTTCAATGGCAAATTATTATGTTTCTTTTAATTTCTCTATTAAGTTAATTTAGACAAATGTTTGGAGCAAAATTTTTGTTTAAAGACGACCAAGCAGCCGACAGCGAGTTAAACATGTTTAATCAATTTAGCCTCTCAAATCAACACTTTACTTGGTTAAAATAAAATCCATAGATATAAAACACTTCGAGGCTATCACACAGACCGTTAGTGTCACAGTGTTGGGTTATGTTCCCTGGTGTCCACTAGAGGTCCACTACCCCCACAGTGTCATTCTCATTAGGAACTGCATTCCCCACAATCCTTGTCTGCACTCATCACTGTTCATTGTACCCAGCTGTTCCCCATTGAAGAATAACAAATTTATTAAAAGTTTAATTTAGGAAACTGCAAAAGTGAAGAGACTAAATGTTTAGATCAGCTGCGAAATTTCCAGCAAGAGAGTACCGGTCGGTCCTGTTTTCGGTATTTGGTAGATTACAGATTACTGGCTCTTGGAGCTCCTGTTTCAGCAAGAGAATCCTGCCAGCCCTGTTCTCGTGTCTCAGCGTTTGAATAGTTATGCTAACTGGGTCTAGGACAGGTTCCAAAACCTGTAATACTTAATTTCTCATCATAATGTAAATCCTTGCCCCTAAAAGTACATAAATTGAAAGTACACTGTTACAGTTCAGACTGTTTGAAAGAACTTGCAGCTGCGCTCAATAAAGAAGAACTTCTAATTTCAACGTGATCCAAACTGTCTCCTGGGCCCGGTTTTTCAAAAGGTTTAATGCGGATAAAATTAGTCCGGATTTAGTAATCCTTTTTTTTGCGATCCGTGATCACAAAATCCAGCTTACTTTTGAGCCAGTTTTTTAAAGCAACATTGGATTGGATCAATCTGATCTGGATAGGAACTTTTCAGGATCACCAAATCTGGATAATCAGTGCTCAAACAGGATAGGAAATCACAATGTAGAACTATAGATATTGAAGAATAACAAATTTTATTACATTTTTTATTTAGATTCCAATACAATAGTGTGTAAACTGAGAAAGAATAACCTACATTGAATTTAGCATTTGAGGTATAAATGATGATTATTGAGATTCCTGCAATGCCAGCAAGAGATTCCTGCCAGACCTGTTTTCTCCATTGTAAGTTAAATGAAAAGAATCACTGAGACTCTCACCTTTTGTTCTCCTAATGGCCTTTGGAGCCCAAATGGCTCTTGGAGCCCCTGGCCCAGTCGTTGATAAGTCAGGCTGATTGGATTAGCATTAGTTCTGAATCACTGTTATGCGGATGAGATCAGGAAATCTCTGTAAGAGATTTGACTCAGGTACGAACCTCATTTACATGCTTTGTTTAGAATCTCCTCCTTTATGTAAATCCCTCCCCCTTGGAATGTGTTTAAACTACCAATGTAAACTGTTTGAGTTAGACTTTTTGGAAGACAGTTAAGTCAGACTGATTTTGGACGAACTTGCAGCCGCGCTCAATAAAGGAGAACTTCTGAACGCGATCCCAACTGTCTCACTGGTCTCTGCTTCGATGAAAGAAAACTTTACAACAATATGTAAAGAGCAAAAAGTAGAATAGCCAGTGTGGGGTCAATATAAGTTTATTTTTATTTGAAATGAAAACACACACATTTAAAAAAAAAAAAAAAAAACACCCCATCCTCTTCCACCAGTCCGCTCATCTGAGACCTACAACACAAACACTGTACATTGAGGATATTTATAACAAGTTTCAAATATAGATGTATTGAATAAAAAAAAAAAGACTTAATGTCAAATACTCCACAATAATTTCAGACTTCCTCATCTGATGTGGAGAGACCAGCTTGTCTGAGCATAGCCTTTAGGAGGCGGATCTCAAGTCTGGCCTTGGTTTGCTGCAGTTTGGTCAGAGTCAAGTTGTTCCTCTGCCAGACGAAGCTGTGCTTCTGCCCTTTCAGTCTCTTTTTGCAGAAGTGCCTTGTAATCATCATCTTTGTTTGATGAAGGGTGCTTCAAGCCTTTCCTCTGAGATCCTGTGGCAACTACCACTGGCTCAGCCAATGAGGATCCAGCTTCTTCCTCAGGAACAGAGCTGAGATTTAATATAAAGACGCTCTCTGGATCAGCCTCAGGAGGAACTGGCAGATTCTCCTCCTCCTCCTCCTCCTCCTCAATCCAAGGCTCGCCATCCCCTACAACACCTTGAATACCATGGAGAGCTTGCGACTTCTCACCTCCAATGATGTCGAGGACCACATCTGTGTAATCTCCCCTCTTAAATGGCTTGTTGCCTGTTTGTGGGTTTTTGGCTTCAGCATGGTCCTTTGTTGCCCTGGCCTTATGATTCTTCCACCGCAATTGCATTTGGTCTGTGGTCCTCCTCTGGCCAGACCCTATGGCATTCACATTTTCTGTGATTAAAATCCAAACATCATTTTTCTTTTTGTTGGTAGCCTTAGCAGAATTAAAACTTCCCACTATTGTTACATAATGGCACCGAACACCCTCTAGTAGTGCATTGGTTTCAGCAGCAGTGAAGTTACAGCTTCTTGAGTCCATGGTTCCGTTGCTTTACTATAGTGAACATTGTTCATCAATTATAGGCCTTGGGTCCAATTGCCTCAATTGAACACAAGCCAAAACTAATCAGTTGTAATAGGTGTGTTTGAAAAGACCAACTACACAGACATATAAATCATCCTTTCTCAGAGGATTCACAGAGAGACAGTGAAATGGCAGGTGTTGTCCACCGCCACCACCACTTTGCCAGGAGAGGATACTGTCAAAGGGTGTATGTTGAACGTACCAAGCCACTGGAGCAATACACCACTGAGGAGCTGTATGTCCGGTTTCGCTTTGGGAAGGCTGATATAGAGTACCTTGTGAACCTTCTCAGGCCAAAACTTCAACACAGAACCCAAAGGAGTCACGGTCTGTCTGTGGAAGACCAGATCCTCATTGCTCTCCGATTTTATGCATGTGGGACTTTCTATCAAGTTGTTGGTGACTATATGGGAGTGGTGAAATCAGCTGTGTGTGATGTGGTGAGAGATGTGTCAATCGCACTGGCCAGCCTGGTCAATGAATTTGTTTATTTTCCAAAGGACAACCAGATTGCCCAGGCCAAGCGCAGCTTTTTTCTTTTGGGGAATATGCCCAATACTATTGGAGCAATCGACTGCACACATGTGCATATACAAGCACCTTGTGAGAATGAATGGGAGTTTATAAACAGAAAGGGGAGGCACAGCATCAATGTCCAACTTGTGTGTGATGCTGACCTCATCATCACCAACTGCGTTGTCAAGTGGCCTGGGTCTGTCCATGATGCACGCATCCTGAGGGAGAGCGCTCTATATAGAGACCTCCAAACCAACCGACCGGATGGCATAATATTAGGAGACAGTGCCTACCCACTCCTACCATGGCTGATGACTCCTTTTCTAACAGCAAATACACCGGCGCAGGCACGCTTCAACACTGCTCATTGCAGAGCAAGATGTGCAATTGAGCGTTTAAATGGAGTTCTTAACAGGCGCTTTGCATGCCTTAACTACCTGAGAGCGGAACCACAGAAAGCATGCAACATAATCCTTGCCTGTATTGTCCTGCACAACATCGCTACTAAGCGCAATGTCCCTCTCTGTGCTGACAATGATGCACCTGAGCCCATTGGAGACCAACCTCCTGCATTCTGCCAGAACAAGCAAACAGGACGTGCAACAAGGGACGCAATAGTTAGACACTATTTCTGATTTGAATTTGTTTTGGATTTAAAAAATCAGTGATTGCCATTCTTTGCATTTTTTTGGTTATTCAGCAATCATTGCATGCATCACTAATAAATATTCTAAAAACAAAAATATTTTCGATTGTGATGAATATATAAATTAGTGACAGAATATTTTTTTTTGTTTTTGGTCAATTTTTACAGCTGTTTGGGGGATTATTTTATGAGGCCAAACTCTTTCTACTTTGCTGTAGGCCTATACTGAAAGGCTGAATACGTTAAAGCCTACCTAATCACTGTAGCCTGACGGATGAACAAATAAAATTAAAACCTTATGAATAAATAGGATATCTAAGATACTGCATGATCCAAATATAGTATTATTTGATACATTTTTTAAGTTTTCATTACATTTTGGGCATGAAATCCACGCTGAATCCACCCTTCTGATGGGATCAGTTTAATCCAGATTTTTTGGATCAAAGTGATCCAAATCCTACAAAAAAGTTCTGAAAAACCCAAACTAAAGGTTTGATCCGGATCAAAACCAAGATTGGATTACGTGATCTAATCCGATTATGTAATCCGTTTTTTCTTTTGAAAAAAACATTTTCAAGATTTGATCCAATCCGTTATCCAAAATCCTAATGGATTACTTTTGAAAAACCGGGCCCTGGTCCCTTCTTCGATGAAAGGAAACTTTACAACAGATGGTGCCGTGACCCGGATATAGTTCCAGCTTCCTCACCTGAATCCAGATTGAAAACTTCAAGCAACAAAGAATGAACTTTTCCAGACTGAATCTCAACAAAGATCTCAACTGACTGAGTTCCAGACTGAATCTTGAAACCTCTCAACTAAGGGTTGTGGTGAGTGCTGCTCTATACAAAAGAACCTTTGCAGACCAGTACAAAAGTGTGATCCTCTGCGCCGTCAGAGAAGCGTTAACAAACAGCTGCAAGTTTTGTTAACTAAGTTATCCTCTAAAGTTTTTCTTTTAGAGATGAAAGTTATCCTCTGTTTTTAGGCAGGGAAGTTTAGCATTATGGTAATATTTTGGTATCCTCTGTTTCAGGCAGGGAAGATTAGCATTACGTGCTAGTTATTTTGGTTTATTCTCTGTTCACAGAGAAGGATTACCATTACGTGCTAGTTATTTTGTTTATCCTTTGTTTCACAGAGAAGGTTATCATTACGTGCTAATATTTTGTTCTACGTTTGCTAGAGACGATTCATCCTCTTTAAAGTTAGGGAATGTTTATTCTTTGCTTTACCAGAGAAGTTTATATATCCTATGTGTAGTCATAGAAGTTTAACCCTCTGTTTCAGGCAGGGAAGGTTAGGATCCTGTGCTAATATTTTAGTTTATCCTCTGTTTTCTTGTTAGACTGAGAAGTTAAGTGTGAAGTGTTGGTAATTTGGAAGGTTAACAATAGCTAAGCGGTGTCTGTTGATCAGATAAGTTTTAGTATTTGTTTGTGTGGTAACAAAGAAACTCTTAAAATGTTTGGAAAAAATGCTAAGCTGGTTTCCACAACTGAGAAAGGTTGACTAGCTACCCCTTTATGGACAGATAGTGAATTCAAGTCTTTGTTATCAGAGCACATGGACTCCATCGTGACTGAGCCAGTCAGATTGAATTTAACAAAGAAATTTGGCATTGATGCAGACAAAGTATGGTCAGTTGAAGATTGCAAGAAAGTGTTGGGTGCATGTATCAGGAAGAAAAATGTGAAAGGTATTATCTTGTCACAGAGAGTTTAGCTTATCCATTGTACAAGAAAAAGCTTGTTGTATTGATAAGTTAAAAGAACAGAACAAACAATTGCATACTCAAGTGTCCTGTTTCACGAAAAAGGTGGGCCATAACAAGGCCTCAACCAAATGTGACTCAGAAGACCAACAGTCAGATGAAAGCTATCCTGATTTACAGTCTTTTGATAGAATAGAGGACAATGTCAATGCAGATGTAAATGCAGTTGAAGTGTGCGTAGCTAGACAAAAGCCTCAGGGAAAAGGTGTTGATACAGTTTCATTTGCAACCCCCATATTGCAGCCACAAGCAGTCAAAACATCTTTAGGTCCTAAAGATATTGAGAGAATTGCTGAAAGTTTGCCATCAGTGCAAAGAAATTTTTCTGAGTTTAGGAGAGAGTTGTCCAAAAAGATGCGGCTCTATGATATGACTCTAGCTGAAGTCACCCAGCTAATATCACAGATCTTGACTGAGTCAAAATTCAATGATTTTGAAAGTGCTGTAAACAATTCTGAACTGCAACGTGCCAGTAAAGATGAATTGAGAGAGGAAGTTCTGAGAGTGTTAACGGACATTGTTGGACCGAGAGTGGATTGGTCGAAAATTACTAATTGTGTACAGAAGAAGGGTAAATCTGTTTGTGAGTACACAGAACGATTCTGTCAGTCTGCTGCAGTGTACAATGGAATTGCAGACACGTCAGAGAAGGTGTAAGGTGATAATGGCCCTTTGGTTCACACATGGTTTCATTGTCTTTTGCCAGAACACAGAAAGGCGTTGTCTTACTTAAACATCACATGGTGTATAATTTTCAAAAGGCAGTACAGCAGACTAATTGGATAGATATATTTACTGGGATTAACATAGAAGTTAGCAAAATGTTTTCTACCAAGCTACAAAACCTAGTTAAGGAGTTTACTAGAAAGGTAAAAGGAAAGAAAAAAGCAAATGCACTCCCCTGGCTCAATACTGAAATATTTAATTTGATGAAAGAAAGAGACTCCGCTTTAAAAAAATCATTAAAAACAAAATTAAATAGTGATAGGCATAGGTTCACTTCATTACGTAATCAAGTGATTAAAATGACAAGAAAGGCTAAAGCCAATTTTTTTATGACAATTATTAATGAGGGAAAAGGTAACACAAAACTGATCTGGGAACAGATTAAGAATGTGATGGGAATTAGCCATAAGATTAGAAACCAGTTAGAATTGAACCTGAATGGTAAACTAATTCAAGACCCAGCTCAAATAGCTGTAGCTTTTAATGAATATTTTATTAACTCTGTGAATGAAATCGCACAGAATTTTTCCCTAATAACTGGAAATGTTGTCACAATAGATGAAAGCATGCCTTCTTTTAGCATTCAACCTCTCTGTGAAGTAAAAACTCAGGCAATTATTAATTCTCTTAAAATATCATCAACAAAAGATATTTATGGAATGGACTCGAAAATGCTTAAATGCCTGAAAGAACATCTATCTTACCCTATCACACAAATTTTTAATCAGTCAGTATTAGAGGGGATATTTCCGACCACCTGGAAAACTGCAATTGTAATTCCCATATTTAAGTCAAATGACCCACGGAACATATCTAACTACCGCCCAATTAGTATTCTTCCAGTAGTCTCTAAGGTTGCTGAAAAATGTGTGTCAGAGCAGCTTGTCTCTTTTCTTAATAATAGTCCCTTCACACTTCATCCGATGCAGTTTGGTTTCCGGGCCCATCACTCCGCAGAAACGGCTAACTGTTACTTTTTAGAGACTTGTTAGAGCAATGGTGGACAAGGGAGGTGTTGTTGGCGCTGTGTTTTTAGACCTCCGTAAAGCATTTGACACAGTCAACCATCAGGTCCTTATTGCTAAACTCTCTACTTTTAATTTTTCCCCCTCTGCAATTAAATGGTTTGAGTCATATTTAACTGGTAGAACTCAATTTGTTTCTGTGAACACCCATCATTCACTAGCTCTTAATTTATGCACAGGGGTGCCACAAGGATCAATACTTGGCCCGCTTTTGTTTAGTCTGTATATTAATGATCTGCCATCAGTCTGCCCTGACACCAATACAATAATGTATGCGGACGATACTGTAATTTATGTGCATGCCAAGACAAAAAATCTGGCTGCCACAAAATTGACTAAAGCCATGGACCAGATCACCAATTGGCTAAATCGTTCATGTCTTCAATTAAACGTAGATAAAACTGTGGGAATGTTTTTTACAAAAAGACAATGTAATAGTGTGTCAAACATATCAATTTCGGGTCAAAACATTACTATTGTGCCACAATTTAAATATCTGGGCGTTATTATTGATTCTAATCTCTCTTTTAAAACACATATTAAGAAAGTCTGCAATGGAGTCAAGTTTAGTTTAGCTAATTTTAGATATATTAGAAGTGCCCTTACTTTTAATGCTGCTAAATTATTTATGGATGCAATGATTATGTCACATCTAACATATTGTCTGACAAGCTGGGGACAAACTAACAGTTCAGCACTTAAGCCACTAGCAACTATTTATAAAAAAAACTCTTAAAATTTTGGACCAGAAGCTCAACAGTTTACACCATTGTATAATCTTAAAAAAATATAAACTGCTTAGCTGGGAAAATGTAATTAAATTCAAAAATATTTGTCTGGTTTACAAAATTTTACATAATACCGCTCCGCCTCCTTTCAATTCATTTATAATCCAACGCAATAACAGCAGTCATAATACCAGAAGCACCACACGTGGCGATCTAGTAATCCCACTCAGAAAAAGTACATTTGGTCAATTATCATTTTCATTTACTGCAATACATAGCTGGAACTCATTGCCCATTACAATTAAAAACATACATATGTATTCGACTTTTACTGTACACCTTAAAAATTGGCTAATCGACAATTACACCTGCACACATTAATATGCTAGATGTGATGTGCGCACTAGATGTGACATGATCATGCTTCTGCCACTTGATCTTTGCTGACTGTTTCAATGCTATGTCCTATATGTGTTTCATGTGGCCTTTGCATGATTATCTTTTGTGTCAATTTTCTCTTTTATTGCTTGACCTGCTTTTATGTCTCTGTAATTTGTGCTTGCTTGTCTGTCTCAATTTTGTACCACCTTGTCTGTTTGTCTAAGCTCTTGCTTAAGCCTTGTTTTAATTGTAATGTATTTATTGATGTATGCCAATTAACAACTGGCTGGGGACTACAGCTGGAAATTAGCTGTAGAGGCTAAAGCTGCTCTTTTCATTAAAAGAGGTTGTCCACATTACTATAAACCAATAAAGTAAAGTAAGTAAAGTAAAGTAAAGTGTACGAGAACCCTGGAAGACAACTTGGACAGTTTAGTCACGTGGGAACGAGATTCTGATGTCCAGGCAAGAGTACAAGTTGCAGCAGCATCTTTTAAGGTCAACTCAGAGAATCAACAGAAACGCAAATGTCCTAAGAGAGAGGGCAGTTGTTATTGCTGTGGTAAGCACGGACATTGGAGAAGAGACTAGTAAAAAAAACTAAAAGAATTTTAGAGACGTTAACAATATTACTCCGCTTTTACTCAGTCTGCTTGCTACTCTGAAGCAGCCCGTCCCCTCATCATTAAACTCGTGGGGAAACTTGTTGAGGTGTTAGCCATTTGGGCTGTGAGTGCTTAATTTCCCCAGTAACTTACAACAAAGTTGAAAGACTTGTTTTTGTTTAATAGCACAAAAGGAAAGTGACTGTCTCAGTTTTCCTTTGGGGGACACTGATTAACCCTCTGGGGACCAAGGTGTTTTTGGGGCCCTTGGGATGTTTTGAAATGCCCTGACATTTGTGCTTTTTTCAATTATTTATAAACATGTTAATGGAAAATGTGTAAATTCACTCTATATAGCACAAACGGGGCTACCATAATATGTGAGCAACATGTATGTACATGTTTGTATTTTTAAGAGAATAATGTTTATGCGTGGTTATTGAAAAAAATAAAAATGAAAGTTGCTGAAATAGACCACAAAACGCGTACTAAATATGTGTTCCCAAGACTTTTGACTAATGGATGTTGTCGCCACGAGTTCTGGCTTCAAAATGATGTGAAAAACATCCTGCCTAATCTTTCACATAAGACAAAACATTTATTTAAACTTTAAAAGACAGTTTTTTTTGTCAGAAGAGGTTTATGCGTGGGAGTGGTAATGGCCCATCAATATTAATGAGATTCAGACCCAGGGTGTGACAGACACTCCCCCAATGGCCCATCAAGCCTACACAAAGAGATTCAAAGGTTTTGTTTTTCAATCTGTTTTATTGTAATTCCTCTATGTGGAGGAACAAAATGTTCAACTGAAGACACAAGTGAACATTACATGCCTGGCATTTCCAAGGTGTGTCCTGCCTTTTACCAAGCTGTCCTTTGCAAAGCACACAGATCTTGCGACCAACTGTGCAAAAAGGAATATTGCGCAAAACTGTAATGGAAACAGTTTTTGCACATTTACAGTCACCTGACTTAGAGGACGCGGTGTGTTTGGGGTCCGTGTACGCAAATAATAATAATAAATATAGCTGCAAGCAGCCATTACGGGGCCAAGCGCAAAAGCAGACGACGAGATATGCCTACATGGCTGAAAGTGTGAGACAAACTGCAGCAAGGAGCAATTAAAGACATTTGAAGATGAATTTTGGCAAAATGGTTGAAAATCACATACAATAACTAAAAATATGATTATCACTTTCGACCAATAGGTGGCGCAATTACGAAACTGATGTGATGTGGTCAGAGTGAAGTGACAATGACACTTACAAAGTTTGGTGTCAATATGTCAAGGCATTGCAGATATAAAGCCTGAATAGTCATTTTGGCATCATGCCTCAACTTTGCCACTGCGGTATACGAAAACGGTTTTGTCTATCGACACGAAATCCATAACTTTTACTCGGCACGGTCTGGAGATGACACGATCCGATCTTGGTGAAAATCGGACGTTCGGTCTAGGAGGAGTTCGAAAAAGTAGGTTTTAAAAGAAAATAAAGATGGCGGACAGGAAATTTGGCTGACTATGGCAAAATTGGTATCTATGTTTTCAGCATAACCCAAGGAATCTATTGAGATCAGTGTCATTACTATAGGCAAATGTATTCAAAAGTTATTAGCATTTTTGGAAATTTCATTATAACTTTTGACCAAAAGGTGGCGCTGTCTCATAAATTTTTGAGTACCTTTAGGGCGTTGTACTGATGACCCATACTGAGTTTCGTAACGATACGTTCATGCGTTCATAAAATACAGCATTTTAGCACATAATTCAAAATGGCCGACAGCCAAAATGGCCGATATGGGAAAATTGGATATCAGTCAACTCAGCACGACGCCCTGAATCTAACGAGACCACTTTTGTGATTTTTGGACAAACCGTTCAGAAGTTATAAGCAAAAACATAAATTCTTCATATCTCCGGACCAGTAGGTGGCGCTGCGCCGAAACGCAGCATGTAGCCTCAGGTCATGCTTGTGATGACATGTACCAAGATTGGTCTGAATCCGATAAAGCGTTGTGGAGATACAGCCTTACGTCTGTTTTCGCAAGCGCTACGTAAAATTTATTTGTGCGGTATTCGAGAACGGTAATTCGAATCAACTTGAATTCCATAACTTTTGGTCGTCAAGGTCTGGAGATGATCTGGTTCTCATTTTTCGTGAAATTCGGAGCAACGGCCTAAGAGGAGTTTGAAAAAGTAGGTTTTTCGGAAAATTCAAAATGGCGGGAAAACTATTATGACGGAAAATGACGTCATATTGTGCAGTCGAATCGTCGTGAGCTCAGGAATCAGAGGAAAAAATAATTTTGTTTCTAGCCCTTGTGGTTCAAAAGTTATTAGCATAAACATGAGTGAAACTTTGGACAGCTGGTGGCGCTAGAGGGAATGAGTTGGAGACTCCAAATTCGCTATGGTGATAGTTCAGGCTGTCCTCTATCACCGTGCCAATTTTCATAAGTTTCCCGCAAACGGTTCTATAGGCTGCCATAGACGCCCAGTCGGAAGAAAAAGAAGAATAAGAACCGGAACAGATACAATAGGTGCCCGCACCTTCAGTGCTTGGCCCCTAATAAGAACCAGAACAGATACAATAGGTGCCCGCACCTTCAGTGCTTGGCCCCTAAATATAGCTGCAAGCAGCCATTACGGGGCCAAGCGCAAAAGCAGACGACGAGATATGCCTACATGGCTGAAAGTGTGAGACAAACTGCAGCAAGGAGCAATTAAAGACATTTGAAGATGAATTTTGGCAAAATGGTTGAAAAATCACATACAATAACTAAAAATATGATTATCACTTTCGACCAATAGGTGGCGCAGTTACGAAACTGATGTGATGTGGTCAGAGTGAAGTGACGACGACACATACAAAGTTTGGTGTCAATATGTCAAGGCATTGCAGATATAAAGCCTGAATAGTCATTTTGGCATCATGCCTCAACTTTGCCACTGCGGTATACGAAAACGGTTTCGTCTATCGACACGAAATCCATAACTTTTACTCGGCACGGTCTGGAGATGACACGATCCGATTTTGGTGAAAATCGGACGTTCGGTCTAGGAGGAGTTCGAAAAAGTAGGTTTTAAAACAAAATAAAGATGGCGGACAGGAAGTTTGACTGACTATGGCGAAATTGGTATCTATGTTTTCAGCATAACCCAAGGAATCTATTGAGATCAGTGTCATTACTATAGGCAAATTTATTCAAAAGTTATTAGCATTTTCGGAAATTTCATTATAACTTTTGACCAAAAGGTGGCGCTGTCTCATAATCTTTTGAGTACCTTTAGGGCGTTGTACTGATGACCCATACTGAGTTTCGTAACGATTTGTTCATGCGTTCATAAAATACATTATTTTAGCACATAATTCAAAATGGCCGACAGCCAAAATGGCCGATATGGGAAAATTGGATATCAGTCAACTCAGCATGACGCCCTGAATCTAATGAGACCACTTTTGTGATTTTTGGACAAACCGTTCAGAAGTTATAAGCAAAAACATAAATTCTTCATATCTCCGGACCAATAGGTGGCGCTGCGCCGAAACGCAGCATGTAGCCTCAAGTCATGCTTGTAATGACATGTACCAAATTTGGTCTGAATCCGATAAAACGTTGTGGAGATACAGCCTTACGTCTGTTTTTGCAAGTTCAACGTAAAGCTAAATTGCGCGGTATTCGTGAACGGTTTGACAAATCAACTTGAATTCCTTAACTTTTTGTCGTCATGGTCTGGAGATGATCTGGTTCAATTTTCGTGAAATTCGGAGCAACGGCCTAGGAGGAGTTCGAAAAAGTAGGTTTTTCGGAAAATTCAAAATGGCGGGAAAACTATTATGACGGAAAATGACGTCATATTATGCAGTCGAATCGTCGTGAGCTCAGGAATCAGAGGAAAAAAGAATTTTGTTTCTAGCCCTTGTGGTTCAAAAGTTATTAGCATAAACATGAGTGAAACTTTGGACAGTTGGTGGCGCTAGAGGGAATGAGATGGAGACTCCAAATTTGCTATGGTGATAGTTCAGGCTGTCCTCTATCACTGTGCCAATTTGTATAAGTTTCCCGCAAACGGTTCTATAGGCTGCCATAGACGCCCAGTCGAAAGAAAAAGAAAAAGAAGCAGAATAAGAACCAGAACAGATACAATAGGTGCCCGCACCTTCAGTGCTTGGGCCCTAACAAGCAGCCATTACGGGGCCAAGCGCAAAAGCAGACGACGAGATATGCCTACATGGCTGAAAGTGTATTAAAGACATTTGAAGATGAATTTTGGCAAAATGGTTGAAAATCACATACAATAACTAAAAATATGATTATCACTTTCGACCAATAGGTGGCGCAATTACGAAACTGATGTGATGTGGTCAGAGTGAAGTAACAATGACACTTACAAAGTTTGGTGTCAATATGTCAAGGCATTGCAGATATAAAGCCTGAATAGTCATTTTGGCATCATGCCTCAACTTTGCATCTGCGGTATACGACCATAGTTTTGTCTATCGACACGAAATCCATAACTTTTACTTGGCACGGTCTGGAGATGACAAGATCCGATTTTGGTGAAAATCGGACAGTCGGTCTAGGAGGAGTTCGAAAAAGTACATTTTAAAAGGAAATAAAGATGGCGGACAGGAAGTTTGGCTGACTATGAAGAAATTGGTATCTATGTTTTCAGCATAACCCAAGGAATCTATTAAGACCAGTGTCATTACTATAGGCAAATGTATGCAAAAGTTATTAGCATTTTGGGAAATTTTGTTACAACTTTTGACCAAAAGGTGGCGCTATCTCATAATCTTTTGAGTACCTTTAGGGCCTTGTACTGATGACCCATACTGAGTTTGGTAATGATACGTTCATGCGTTCATAAAATACAGCATTTTAGCACATAATTCCGACAGCCAACAGGTAGTGATGAAACAAAATGGCCGATATGGGAAAATTGGATATCAGTCGACTCAGCATGACGCCCTGAATCTAACGAGACCACTTTTGTGATTTTTGGACAAACCGTTCAGAAGTTATAAGCAAAAACATAAATTCTTCATATCTCCGGACCAGTAGGTGGCGCTGCGCCGAAACGCAGCATGTAGCCTCAGGTTATGCTTGTGATGACATGTACCAAATTTGGTCTGAATCTGATAAAGCGTTGTGGAGATACAGCATTGAGCCTGTTTTCGTAAGTGCTACGTAAAAAAAATTTGCGCGGTATTCGAGAACGGTAATTCGAATCAACTTGATTTCCATAACTTTTTGTCGGCATAGTCTCGAGATGATCTGGTTCAATTTTCGTGAAATTCGGAACAACGACCTAGGAGGAGTTCGAAAAAGTAGGTTTTTCGGATATTTCAAAATGGCGGGAAAACTATTATGACGGAAAATGACGTCATATGGTGCAGTCGAATCGTCATGAGCTCAGGAATCAGAGGGGAAAAGAATTTTGTTTCTAGCCCTTATGGTTCAAAAGTTATTAGCATAAACATGAGTGCAACTTTGGACAGTTGGTGGCGCTAGAGGTATTGATTTGGAGACTCCAAATTTGCTATGGTGATAGTTCAGACTGTCCTCTATATGTGTGCCAAATTTCATAACTTTCCCGCAAGCGGTTCTATAGGCTGCCATAGACTCCCAGTCGGAACAATGAAGAATAATAATAATAGTAGGAACGGGAACAGAAACAATAGGTGCCTACGCACTTTCAGTGCTTGGCCCCTAATAAGAACGGGAACAGATACAATAGGTGCCCGCACCTTCAGTGCTTGGCCCCTAAAGAAGAATAAGAACCGGAACAGATACAATAGGTGCCCGCACCTTCAGTGCTTGGCCCCTAATTATCATCATTATTAAAACATTTATTAGGCTACATATTTAGAGATGCTTTTATCCAAAAAAGGAACAAAGCAATTCGTCAAATGTCATTCATAATACGGGTTAGACAATAATAATACAGGGCTAAGATTATCACAAATAAACACAAGATTTTGACGCATATCCAAGGGTTTGTGTGGAGCGCGCACTACATGGCACGGAGCCACGGACGCGATACTTGCATTTTCCTATCAACAGTGGAAACAACTTAAAATAGCCTACTCTTATCATTTCTGGTCATACAGAAAATAATAATACATTATTCGCAACTACTTTTATTTGTGTAAACTCACAATAACAAGAAAGCGTTGTGCTTTTGTAAAATAAAATAAAACAATCAGGCGCGCTTTCATGATCTCCGTGAACTGGAGCGGGAGAACTGAAACAAAATATAGCCTATGTAGCTAAAGCTTGAAATGTCCACTTTAAAACGAACAAATTAAAATCGAAAGCTAATACATTCTGATTATGTAATGCGTATGAAAGGACCATTTCTCTCTAAAAGCGCATCTGCTTAACAGCGGAGATGGAGATGTTTTTAGCCGACTTAGAAAACAATAGTTATTAATAATATTAATGGCTCTTCTCATTCAGCACTGCAGGAAAAACATCAATAATTTGGCCTTAGATAACCAGTAAAATCGACATTTTTTTCCATATTAATTTGTGAAAATATCTGTAAAATATCTGTAATAATAGTGGGCAAATATGTAGCCTACTTACTCTTTCTGATTTCTGAATGTGTTGCTAAGTGCACTCCGAGTTGCAGGCGTAGGTAGTGATGAAGCTCCATTCCTTTTAAAAAGGTTGAAGAATATTATTGTATCGTGCCATCTTCCCAACGCGCAGGTGACTGAATGATGAAACTTAAAGCATTTGCTTGGGGGCGTTTACCTGTTTTGCATAGATGGCTTAACACATTATCTTGTGAATAGCGAGCTCCGTCAGTAGGCGTGAACGAATTAAAGTCAATGAGCTCGTAATGAGCTCGACTGGAATCGCTCTCTTTTCATACTTTACATAGATTACAGAAGCTGGGAATATTTGTTTTTTATATAAATTACTTCATTTGAAAGATGCGATCTCAAGCTTTATGCCCGTGGGTATGTTTGCCTGTTTGCCTGAATTTTCGCGGAGTTACAGATCATTTTCGAACGCGTTTCAAATTGGAGTTCATTGACAGAGAGAGTGCAGAACTCGCATCATGTTAATTCTTCTTTATTTGGCAAAAAGCAAAACACTTTATTTTTGTTGTGAGTATACAGAAAAAAAATAGAAACTGAACAGGATCGATTGATGTATAACACGAAAATGAAAGATCAAAATTAACAGAGCATTTTGAGTTTATTTTGCATTGCTAAAAAAAAACACGAGCAAAACGCGCCGGCGCGTTTTTGGTCCCCAGAGGGTTAAGTAAACTCACAGCCTAAAATGTTATGATACAGCACAGGCTTCATCAGTAATGATGTTAGGTCAGACTGTAAATGTAAAATGCCCTCATGCAGTGACTAATGAATCAAGCAAAAGAAATTGGTTAACTACCCTCACACCTCTGAAAATTGTATTACAGCGTGCACCAGTAACGAACCCATCCTCATCATGTATGATGTCCACAATGACTGAGGACCACATGTCAGCCGTAAGGCTAACAAATTCGGCCTTTTGTAGGTCCTCCATTGTCTTCTCCTTGGCTTTGTCGTACCTTTCGCTGACCATTGCTTTAACCCTCTGGGAACCAAAAACGCGCCGGCGCGTTTTGCTCGTGTTTTTTTTAGCAATGCAAAATAAACTCAAAATGCTCTGTTAATTTTGATCTTTCATTTTCGTGTTATACATCAATCGATCCTGTTCAGTTTCTATTTTTTTTCTGTAAACTCACAATAAAAATAAAGTGTTTTGCTTTTTGCCAAATAAAGAAAAATTAACATGATGCGAGTTCTGCACTCTCTCTGTCAATAAACTCCAATTTGAAACGCGTTCCAAAATGATATGTAACTCCGCGAAAATTCAGTCAAACAGGCAAACATACCCACGGGCATAAAGCTTGAGATCGCATCTTTCAAATGAAGTAATTTATATAAAAAACAAATACCTTCAGCTTCTGTAATCTGTATGAAAAGAGAGCGATTCCAGTCGAGCTCATTGACTTTAATTCGTTCACGCCTACTGACGGAGCTCGCTATTCACAAGATAATGTGTTAAGCCATCTATGCAAAACAGGTAAACGCCCCCAAGCAAATTCTTTAAGTTTCATCATTCAGTCACCTGCGCGTTGGGAAGATGGCACGATACAATAATATTCTTCCACTTTTTTTAAAGGAATGGAGCTTCATCACTACCTGTGCCTGCAACTCGGAGTGCGCTTAGCAACACATTCAGAAATCAGAAAGAGTAAGTAGGCTACACGTATATTTACCCACTATTATTACAGATATTTTACAGATATTTTCACAATTTAATATGGAAAACATGTCGATTTTACTGGTTATCTATGGCCAAATTAGAAGCTGGAATTGATATTTTTCCCGCAGTGCTGAATGAGAAGAGCCATTAATATTATTAATAAACTATTGTTTTCTAAGTCGGCTAAAAACATCTCCATCTCCGCTGTTAAGCAGATGCGCTTTTAGAGAGAAATGGTCCTTTCATACGCATTACATAATCAGAATGTATTAGCTTTCGATTTTAATTTGTTCGTTTTAAAGTGGACATTTCAAGCTTTAGCCTACATAGGCTATATTTTGTTTCAGTTCTCGCGCTTCAGTTCACGGAGATCATGAAAGCGTGCCTGATTGTTTTATTTTATTTTACAAAAGCACAACGCTTTCTTTTTATTGTGAGTTTACACAAATAAAAGTAGTTGCGAATAATGTATGATTATTTTCTGTATGACCAGAAATGATAAGAGTAGGCTATTTTAAGTTGTTTCCACTGTTGATAGGAAAATGCAAGTGTTCGCGTCCGCGGCTCCGTGCCATGCAGTGCGCACTTCACACTCCAAACAAACCCTTGGATATGCGTCAAAATCTTGTGTTTATTTGTGATAATC
The DNA here is from genome assembly GCF_949152265.1 of Phoxinus phoxinus. NCBI lineage: Eukaryota > Metazoa > Chordata > Actinopteri > Cypriniformes > Leuciscidae > Phoxinus > Phoxinus phoxinus. The sequence goes on along the minus strand of NC_136884.1, from coordinate 34,036,369 downwards.
TTAGCCCTGTATTATTATTGTCTAACCCGTATTATGAATGACATTTTACGAATTGCTTTGTTCCATTTTTGGATAAAAGCGTCTCTAAATATGTAGCCTAATAAATGTTTTAATAATGATGATAATTATTATTATTATTTGCGTACACGGACCCCAAACACACCGCGTCTTCTAAGTCAGGTGACTAAATGCGCAAAAACAATTTGCATTGCAGTTTTGCGAAATATTCCTTTTTGCGCAGTTGGTTGCAAGATCTGTGTGCTTTGCAAAGGACCGCTTGGTAAAAGGCAGGACCACACCTTGGAAATGCCAGGCATGTAATGTTCACTTGTGTCTTCAGTTGAGCATTTAGTTCCTCCACATAGAGGAATTACAATAAAACAGATTGAAACACAAAACCTTTGAATCTCTTTGTTTAGGCTTGCCTCATGATGGGCCATTGGGGGAGTGTATGTCACACCCTGGGTCTGAATCTCATTAATATTGATGGGCCATTACCACTTCATGCATAACCTCTTCTGACCAAAAAACGGTCTTACAAACTTTAAATCAATGTATTGTTTTATGTGAACAATTAGGCAGGATGTTTTTCACATCATTTTGAAGCCAGAACTCGAAGCGACATCCATTAGTCAAAAGTCTTCGGAACACATATTTAGTATGCGTTTTGTGGTCTATTTCAGCAACTTAAATTTTTATTTTTTTCAATAACCACGCATAAACATTATTCTCTTAAAAATACAAACATGTACATACATGTTGCTCACATATTATGGTAGCCCCGTTTGTGCTATATAGAGTGAATTTACACCTTTGCCATTAAAATGTTTATAAATAACTGAAAAAAGCACAAATGTCAGGGCATTTCAAAACATCCCAAGGGCCCCAAAAACACCTTGGTCCCCAGAGGGTTAAGCACCTTCCGGGATGGGAGGACATAGCTTGGATCAAGCTTGTTCACAAAGGCCCTGAATCCCTCATCCTCCACGATGGTGAAGGGCTGCAGATCCTTCACCACCATGTTTAGAAGAGCCTCATCCAATTCCCTCTGTCTGTCTTTGAAAAGAGAAGATAAAACATACTTTCAGACAAATACATTGACAAAATACAGCTTCAAATAGTGCACAGCTATTAAAAGTAGCCTACTGGTTCATTATTTGGAAACCTTTCTAAACAAATTTAGGTTATGAACGTTTATGCTCAGTGTGCAGAGAAAAATGTAATGGAATGTAGAACTACAACAATTAGGAAAACCAAAATGATGTCGTCACTGGCAGTATATTGGGTACTCATATGTAGATCTATAAAATGTATATTCACACAATATTATATTATACTATATTCACATTGAAGCTACTTTTAACATGATTGGCAGTTGTGATTGGTCCCAAAAGTTTGTAATTATATTTCAATAATAATTATATATCAAACAATGCATACCTTGCTTAGATAGCCTAGCAGTGTCAGTAGCAGGCTTAGGTACAGGGGGAATGCCATCCTCTGCACCCTGCAAAATGGCAGGATGAGTGCTCCTCAAATGGCGCATCATGGATGATGTATTGTTGGAGTAGGCGAGCTGCCGATCACAATACACACATCTCACTTTATTTGGGGTTTCTAAATGGAAATGCTCCCACACCACAGATGTACGGCATCTTTTCTGGGGAGCCTCCATTTTATCTATCTATCCAAATCTTTCTATATGTATCTAGATGTAACAGGGTGGTTGAATCCACTGAAGGGAATGTCATCCACCTGTGCTTCGTTTATTAACCCCTCCTCCTTATTCGGTTTGGGATATATAAAGCATGTGTTGTGGCCACTTGGCATGCGTCCTTGTATTTCCCTTGTGACGTCATCCGTGGTCGCCACAGGTATGTGAGTTGTTTGGGGTGAACTCGTGTTTCTCGTACTGTGCAGGTGGTTGATGTGAATTCTTCTCGTTGTCAGGCTTAGATTGTAAGCTGCTCTTTTCCCCCCCGCCTGCTGTGTGCTGGCTGCCCACTCCTCAGAGGTATGTATAGCCTTGTTTTGTTTATAACAAGTAATTGACTCCGACTCGGCTATTTATGATTTGTTTTGTCCTCGGTGGCATTGATAGCACGTCACTCAAATGGTCTGACTGAGCCGCTATATTGAATATGGGGTGCGACTACGAAGTGGTTTGCGTGCAGGATCATCCCGTGGTATGTAGGATTATAGTTTGTGTATTAGTAATGTTTTCTTTTCCTGTTTTAATGTAGTTTCTTTATGCTCTGCAGGGCTCTCCTGCGTAACTGAGTCTTTTTGGGGCTATTAGTGGGAAGTGAGCATCAACACTGAACCGTGATCGCGACTGCGTCGCTGTTTTGCCTCGACCTTTATCACGATAGCAACTCAACAAGCTATTGTTGTTTTGATTCACGTTGCTATCGGAGCGTAGTGCATGGTTTCGCGGGCAGGCTGAACGTCTCCTCGGGCCGCCGCATATTGAACTCCATTGGTCTAACTTGGAATCAGCATCTCATGTGTCTACCGTGCGGTTGTATGTTTGATTATTTGGTTTTCTTTGGTTTACGTTCATTCCGTGCCTCATCTCTGAGCACCGTTAACCCGAGTGAACTTGGTTTATTTCAAACTGTTAACCTGTTTTTGTTACATTGTGCTATTACGTTTGTGCTAAGTGGTTTAATTTCTTGAATTATTTGATTTATCTTGTGAAATTTTTTACTTATTTGGGGGTATTGTACCTTCTAAACGTTTGTAATTTTTGTTTTATAAATTTTTTGAGTTTCTGTTGGATTGTAGTTACCTGTTTGTGTTCTTCTTTTTTTCTGTTACAGGAGCTGGGGGTTTCTGGAGGGTGAAGGCGAGGCCGTCATTTGTGTGGTGTGTTCACATTTTAGTGCTGTGCGCCTTCTGCCATCTAACTTTCACGTGTGCATTAGGGTATTTGTAGTGGACAATCGTGGGGGGGTTCGTTCTACAATTTGGCAGCTGGCCCGGACCTCCAGATACCTAGCTCCTGTTGGTCATTTGGTTTTCTTTAATTGGAATTGATTTATAGTGTGTGTGAGTAGATGCAGATTGATGGTGTTTTTTTTCTATTATTATATGGCCAATGTAGAGTTTTTCACTTTTAAGTTTTTAGCTATTTATTGGTCAATATTGACAAACATAATAAACTTTTCTATTTTTTATATGACTCATGTCTCCTCACCCACTCATTCAAGACAAACCTGTGTGCCCTTAGGGCTATTATTTCCCCAGTGGTCTGGGGTGGCGTAGTCGATCATACATTGTCATTTTTGTGTTAAGAGTGTGGTAAAACACCCTTACGACCCCCTTTGCTCTTGTACCGCCCCGCTACATAGATATGTATCTATAATCTATCTATGTAATTAGATATGTATATATAATATGTATCTATAATCTATCTATGTATTTAGATATATATATATATATATATAATAAGTATCTATTATCTATGTATTTAGATATGTATCTATAATCTATGTTTCTATAATCTATCTATGCATCTAGATCTGTATCTACATATAATCTATCTATGTATATATTTATATATGTAGCCTATCTTTAATCTATCTATATATGTATGTATCTATTTATTAATTTAGCTGTCTATATATATTTATATCTATGTATCTATTAATGTCACTATATGTATACTCTGTTTCTCTAGCCTATCAGTCAATGTGTTGTGTAAATTTAAATGTAAGCCTAAATAGCCTATACTAATCAAATCGCACTGTCACTATATCACCAAAAATCCGCTATCTCAAAACCTCCTCTCACAAAAACGAGGTCAATATGCGTTGATTTCACTTTTATACAGATGTGCGATTGTGTGGTGTTTCCGACCGTGTCAATCAAACGCTGATTCAGCGGATCATACCTGATGAAACACTTAGTGAAACACTTCGAGGCTTCGTTTGGCCATAGTCATGTGACATGGGTGTTTTGAATCACGCTTCGGATCAGTGTTTCGAAACATCTGCGCTTCGGGATCTCGCAAAGCTTCGGAAACGACTGTTTCGCGTCAACCATCCCTACCTGTTTGTGCGTCGTAACAGTTAGTTTACACGTTTATTCCCAACAAGCAAATTTTTTTTCAGACATCTGTCCGCTACCTGTCTCTAGAGAAGGCGTAAGGACAGATCTTGAGAAAATTTTAGCATTTACAACCTGGCCGAGACCCCAGAATTTAAAGGAACTTAGACGCTTCAAAAAATATTACTCAAAAGTCGTCAAGCCCCTGACTAACCTCATAGCTGAATATCCTCCTCAGCAAAAAGGTGGAATGGTAACAGCTAAAGACAACAAGTATTTAAACACTAAAGAGCCTTTTGCAGGACGCAGGAGCCATGTGTGTCAGACAGCATTCAAAGAGATCCTCAACAAGTTAGTGTCTGCTCCTGTTCTTGGCTTCGCTGGTCCTAAGCTGTCATATATATTACATACAGATGCAAGCACGACATGGTTGGGCACAGCCCTGTAACGAGAACAGAACAGGCAACCTCTGGTCATTTCTTATGCGAGCCGAGGGCTGACTCAAAGGTAATTAAATAACCTGCCCACAAGCTTGAATTTCTGGCTCTTAAATGGGCCATCGTCAGGGAATTCCATGATTATCTATATGGTAGATAACTGATAATAATCCATTAACTTACCGGCTCACGACTGCCAAGCTGGATGTAGCAAGCAACCGTTTGCTGCTGCTCTCTCTACTTTCACATTTGACATCAAGTATAGGGCTGGTAAATGAAGACCCCATGGTAACCTAGGAGATGTTATTGAAAACATGTATATCTAAAGAAAATTAATAATTTTACTTCCAACCCAGGCTCATTAGAAAAACATACTTGTGCCAACATTTTTGCAAAATACGTTGCATCATCCACGTTTCGTGACAGTTTCAAAGTAAAATGTCCAGTGAGTGCCGCTAAAAGCGTGTTTTTAGAATCCCTCACAACAGCACAAATCTGCAAAACAGGGCTTCATTAGTTGCACAAGGTTTGCTTGAGCTAGAACACATGAAATATCTGAACTGGCTATGTTTATTGAGTGTCATATTTGACTGCATGTTAGAACTATGGCTAAGTCAAAAGAATGGTCCAAAAAGTTAAAGACAAGATATAACTGACCTTCACAAACAAGGAACAGGATACAAAAAGATATAAAAGGCGCTAAATGTTTCTAGAGACATCATAGGAAGGATATTTCGTTGCATAGGTGGTCCTGGAAGATTATACAGTGGCCATCAGTCACCTGACTTGAACCCCATAGAATATCTCTGGTGGGATTTGAAGAAGGCATTTGCAGCATGCAAACCCAAGAATATTACTGAACTGGAGGCTATTGCTCATAAGGAATGGGCTCAGAAACGCTGCCAGAAGCTGATGCCTGGTTATACATCGTGTTTGCAGCAGGTAATAAAAGCAAAAGGGTGTTCTACTAAGTACTAAAGATGCTTGTCATGAAGGGGTTGAATAATTTTGAGACCGCATAAGTCATTAAAATGTACATTTTCAGATGAATTTGGGGAAACCACTTTGTAACATTTGTTGTGTTAAGCTATTTCAATTACTTTTGTTTGATTTGATAGACTAATTGTGCACCACACTATGTTCTTGCTGTAACAATTCTGTTGAAGTGAAATATCTGGTTACATTTAATTACAGTTCATGTGAAATAGTATTTGTGTGTTTACCAATAACTTGCAATTGTGCCATTTATCATATTAGAATCCACTGGCCTTTAGAGGAGGGTTACCTTATGATATAATATATTTATTTTTTAATGGGCGCTCCCATTAAAAACAATTTATTTTATTTTTTTACTCTTTGGTGGACACATAGTTACGGTATGGAGTCACAGGAGAGGAAGAATTGATAGTGAACTGTGATTTATTGAAATACAAAGGTGCAGGGATGAGGTGAGCAGGGTAGTGGAGTCCAAAGGGTGATCTTGCTGGAGACACAAAAGGAAGGAAGCCGTTGGAGATAGTCCACAAACTACAACGAGGTTGGACAATGATCTGTGGTGAGGAGTGTAGATTTGTAGTGGCAGTGATGAGGGTAACGATGATGACGTGCAGATGTGTGTGATTTGAAATGACGTGCAGCTGGGAACCAAGGAGAGAGTGGTGGGGGGATGGGGTGGGGGGTTATATTATTATTATAGGATTTAAAGTATTACAATTCACTGTAGTAATGTTTTCAATGAGACACACAACCTCCTGACATTTGGATTGAGAATGTTGCTATTTAAGCTCCCATTACGCCCTTGGCAGAAGACTACTCCTTGGCTTTCGCATCCAGTTACACTACTTGACCACACGAGGGAGCACGCTAAGATCTCTAAATAAAATAAATGTTATATTTGATTCTCTTATACAGTTCCAGCCAAAAGTTCTGGTACACTGCATGTTTCTAATAATCTGACCCTTTGATTTAAAGATGTATACCTGAGTGCTTGAAATTTAGACTTATTACAAATATAAAATTAATTTAAGAAATAATTAAATAGTTAATTTGGATTAGAATAAAAAAAAGCACTCATAATGGACCCATTACTTTAAAGAATCTAGTTTTGTGATTTTAATACACTGCATAATAGCCATACTTCTATTTTATTTTATTTATTTTTTTGTATTTACTATTATTCTAAAATGTGGTCTAAATATATCAGTCAACAGGATTACTGATTTTTGTTTCCCCTTGGAGTCTACATTATCATTTCTTTAACATTTTCATGTTAAAGTGAAAAAATAAAAATTGCGTCTAAAATATAGACTGACATTTGTTAGGAAATCATTCACCCTTGTTATATAAAAAAACAAATGACCCATGAGTCATAATAAGTAATTAATTTACACTGCAGCAGTATAGAAACTATGAAAAGATCTGTAATCTTTAAAGTCGGAGCTCCACTAGAGAAGTTTACTCTTAAGCAATTCAGCAACATATGATTCTGATTAATGATCAAGACACAAAAAGTGATCAAGACACAAAAAAGAAGCTACCATTAAATTAAACTATACGTTACCTTTAGGTTGGTTATCAAGAAAGTGAATTTATGAAGGCCTCAGACCTAATTTGACATTAGACGTAATTTTAAATAAATTATTTAATACACAAATATACAAAGCTCAGGACTGCAGTTAACTAAATTATACCAGGGAATTAGTTGGTGCTGATCTAAGCTTGCAGCTGTTTGTTCAAACTGCTTATGGTCCATGTTAGCAGTTGGCATGGTCAGAAATAAATGTAGCTTTGACAGCGGAAACCAGATAGAGGAATGTGGGTGTCCGGTTCAGACGCTTTTCACGTGTCAGCACAGGAGTCGTCTGATTGGGGTCACAGTGCCCAAGTGTCATATTTCAGGACCTTGTATGGAACACGACCAATAAAAGAAAACTTTGGATGTCTTGATAAAAAGCTATTAAACATTTTTCCTTCAAACATGATAAACAAAATAATTGTTTATAAAAGATTGTTCTTTCTACTGCAAAAATGTAAAAATGATCGATTGTCAAAAATCATTAGGACATTAAGTAAAGATCATGTTCCATGAAGATATTTAATAAATTTCTTACCGTAAATATATACATGTATTTTTGTGAGTGAATGCAGCACAATCGTGAACATAAATGCATAATTCTTTAAAGGAGATTTTCTCAATGTTTATATTTTTTTGCACCCTCAGATTCCAGATTTAAAATAGTTGTATCTCGGCCAAATATTGTCATATCCTAATAAACCATACATCAATGGAAAGCGTATTTACGCAGCTTTCAGATGATGTATAAATCTTAATTTTAAAAAAATTAACCAATGTGACTGGTTTTGTGGTCCAGGGTCACATATATTATATATATTGTGATTCAAAACACTGTCCCTTACAAACATCTTGCCACTAACATACCTTGAAAATGTCGTATATACAGTGCCCGACCAAAAAAAGTCACTGGTGTCCTGGAGGAGACTTTGGAGGAGGCATATATAAAATTACCAAGAGAGCAAGTATATATATATATATATATATATATATATATATATATATATATATATATATATATATATATATATATAATGTATATATGGTTTAGTTTCTCTAGACTGTTTGGCCCAGACGAGCTGCAGGGCACAACAGGGCAGTAATTCCAATTAAAATCATGTTTGTTTTGCTATACTTGTGAGGATATTCCATAGGCGTAATGGTTTTTATACTGTACAAACTGTATATTCTATAATGTATATCCTAACATGCCCTTACACTGCCCCTATCCCTAAACCTACCCATCACCGGAAACATTTTTAATAAAACATTATTTTTTATGTTTTTTAAGCTATTTCATGAAATGTCATCATAAACCACGTTTAAGCTGTAATACCAGTGTAATACACATGTAATTATACAAATGTTGTCCTCATAAATCAAATAACAAGAGCACTCTCTCTCACACACACTCTCTCTCTCTCTCTCACACACACACACACACACACACACACACACACACTCTCTCTCTCTCCCTCTATCTCTCTCTGTCTCTCTCACACACACACACACTCCCTCAAAACATGAGTTGCCGTCGCAGTAGGTCACTGGTCTCTGCAACCTTGTTTATAACCCCATCATAGTCCAAGGACATCAGAATGTCTGTCTCTGTTGACTTAAGCATAAATGCTTCCAAGTGCTCTTGGGTTAGAGTACTCCAAGTGCTCTTGGGTCAGAGTACTCCAAGTGCTCTTGGGTCAGAGTACTCCAAGTGCTCTTGGGTTAGAGTACTCCAAGTACTCTTGGGTTAGAGTACTCCAAGTGCTCTTGGGTTAGAGTACTCCAAGTACTCTTGGGTTAGAGTACTCCAAGTACTCTTGGGTTAGAGTACTCCAAGTGCTCTTGGGTTAGAGTACTCCAAGTGCTCTTGGGTTAGAGTACTCCAAGTGCTCTTGTGTTAGAGTACTCCAAGTGCTCTTGGGTTAGAGTACTCCAAGTGCTCTTGGGTTAGAGTACTCCAAGTGCTCTTGGGTTAGAGTACTCCAAGTGCTCTTGGGTTAGAGTACTCCAAGTGCTCATGGGTTAGAGTACTCCAAGTGCTCTTGGGTCAGAGTACTCCAAGTGCTCTTGGGTTAGAGTACTCCAAGTGCTCTTGGGTTAGAGTACTCCAAGTGCTCTTGGGTTAGAGTACTCCAAGTGCTCTTGGGTTAGAGTACTCCTAAGTCTATTTTTAACAAACTTAAGGGTGGAAAAGCTCCTCTCTCAGGCCACTTGAGTGGTCGATAACGTCAACAGAAATTTGTAGGCCAGTCCAATGACATGGTATGCATCTGTCAACAGATTGTATTGTGCCAGGACAAAATACACACAAATGGCACAGTTTTTACACATACAGACATTCTTATTAACCAGCTCTGGCCCTTCCACATCCTCTCCGTCACAGTGTCTGTTATTACATTATAAACTCTGACCTCAAAGTCTCTCTCAGCTGTTGCAAGTGGTTCATCTTCTGCCAACTCTCCTGGCATGGTCTTCTTCTTTCTCACCCGTTTTTCAGGTAGGGCTACCTGCACCACCATCTTACAGTCTTTTTCCAGAAGCTCATCATTGGCCCACTCCACAAATTGGCTCACAGCTTTTTGGGCCCCACTGAAATCCCTCACACGCTTCTTTAAGCCATCTGCCGTGCCCACAACCAGACGCATCCCGCTTGTCTGGAGATATTTTGTTAAGGGTCCAGTGTGCTCAAAAGCCTGAAGAAAAGTTTGAGCTGTGAGAATGGTCTCGTAGCCTTAACCCTAGCAGTTGACTGCATTGTTTTGTCCTCTACGATCACTGCTAATGTCAAGATCAGGTCAAGGAACATGACACTTTCAGGCTTTCCAAAACACCCAAACACCTTTCTCAGAGCAGCATCCTTAGCCCACCATCATGTTTGCCCAATTGGACAAAGTCTTCTTTGACGGTTCCCAAATTCTGCAGTTATGTCGTGACACTTCTGCATCCGTTTATACGACTCATGTAGGAAGACAGCAACATCATTTAGTAGTTTGTAGTACAATACCTGTTGTGTCCGACAACACTAAGTTCAGAATGTGTGCATAGTACCACACATGAATTTGGTTAGGGGCCTGCTCACTGAGAAAGGCAGAAAAACCTTTGTACAGAATTTTTTCCACCAGCAGTTCCACAAAATACTGCCCATTAGACGCCTCGCAGTCAACCACAGCAACCAATCTCTCATTGGATCTGTCACATATCTGAGGATGACAGAGCACTGATCATTGGATGTTATGTCCTGTATGGTGTCAATTTGGACAGAAAACATCCCTGCTGCTCTGACTTCATTAGCAACTGTTTATTTAATTAACGGGCTGATAATTGTGATGATTTTGTTCAGTGTCTTTTAAGAGCAGAGTGACAAGTGACCCTCTGCCTTTCCCCCCAGCCTCATGTTGTTTCTTACTTTTTTCAATGCACTCTGTGACATGCTGTTGCATGCAGGAGACATATCTACTCAGGAAAAGTATCAATTCTAAGAAGTTGCCATGGTCAATAGTGTTATCTTCAAGGGTGTAGGCAGATTCTGATTTTGATCCCCTGTAGCCGAGACCACGCACACTTTCACGGCATTAACAACACGCTCCATCACCTGCCGTTTAATTTTCACTTGTTGTCGATGTAATGAAAGCTGGTTTCCACTTCTGCTCAAAATGGCTCCTCAATCCTCTGATGTACATGCTTCCAGGCTTGCATGCCTCCTCTGACAAAAGAACTGTCTGATACAGAAGGCTTTGAAAAAGCGATGCAAACAGTGCAATAAAGTGCATGACTTGCTTTACAATATGTCAGCCTCTTACGATTGAGCCCATCTTTTGTGTAAAAAATATTTGGTAGGGCTCTTTTTGGGGTTTGTTGGGGGTGGAACTGCAAAAATAAACTGAGGTCTTTGGACTGGGGGCGGGCAAAGTAATCAAAGCTTTCCTCATTCACTTCCATGATCTTTTCTGTTTCCTTCCATATTCTTCTCTCCTGTTTCAGTCTCTACGCTTTCAAAGTCCTCAGCTGTTTCTTTCTCTATTCTGGACCCTGAGGTAAAAGCGCCTCTGTCCCTTGCACTGCTTGACAGATCATCTACATCTGCTTTAAATTATATACAATAAAAAAGCTAACTATCATCAACAGTATTACTACTACATAGTTAAATGTAACCTCATTGATTAACACAATATTTAAACAATAGTTGTTTGATAGTAATTGACCATAATGATGTAATGATACAACACAATTCAGATTTTTTTTCTACTATAGCACACCTTTACCTATATCTCTCCATATGCTACATTAATTCATTTCACTTTTCATGAGCAAAATATAATATTGCTGAAGTGCATTGATAAAAAATTTAAGTGCATTAATGAAAAATTTTCAGCAATGCACTTCTGCAATATTACATTTTGCTCATGAACTACATTCTACCCTGTTGCACTCATAAATAACATTGTGCAATGTGCACAGCTGTGACTGTAGCTGTGGTTTCTCCTCCTAGCCCTATCTCGTCGTCACCAGTTTCATCACTGGGCTGAGTATGACTGACTTCTTCTGATACTGTGGGAGGTAACAAGAACAGGGGCAGGACATAAGCGTGTGTGATAGAATTACACATGCAACGGCCATGTCCCTTTTCACATTTCCGGGTTTCTCTGAAGCGGAAATCGTCATAGTTGGGTTAAATTCTATAGCGGTGAATGAGAGAATATATTAAATATATTTTTTGTGTTGCAATTAGCTCAAATAGCAAAAGAAAAACTCCTCTATAGTTTTATTCACAACTTTCAAAAAGAGGAAAAAAATTGCGAAAGATTGATAACAGCAGTCAGAAGAGGGACATAGATGTCAATTTGTCATCACTCCCACAGACACTGTAGTAGAAACACCCTCACTGCAGCATTAACTAGTTTTTTGTGATTTTATACAAAGGTAATTTAATATAAAGTATAGTGTTATAAGTAAGCAATAAGGTACGAGAGGCTGTGCTGCAGGCCCGGTTGCAGGATGAAATGATAATCATATCACAAATGCTCTCCTTGCTCTGTTCTGTGATGCGCGTTCGTGACGTCATGTAATACGCAGTTACGTTGGAAAGGTCACGCTTCTATGAAAAGTAAAAAATTCTGTCCTGACGAAAATTTTCTTTTAGGCTTTTTAATATTACAAAACCCAGGATACGCACACGAAATGGGCATTTTAAAAGATAAACTGACACAAAGACATTTGAATTTGTGTGTATGGTCCTCCTTCCGCACATTTGTAAACACTGACTCTGTACGTCAAGTGTGACCTTTTCAACGTAATTGCGTATTACGTGACGTCATGAACGCGCATCACAGAACAGAGCAAGGCGAGCGTTTGTGCTTATAAAACTTAAACTTTTTTATTTATTTTTGAAATGACCAAAAGTTTCGCTAGATAAGACCCTTATTCATAGTCCGGTATCGTTTAAAGCCCTTTGAAGCGGCACTGACACTGTCATTTGGACCTTTCTTTTCAACTGAAGAATGAAAGACATGGACATCTTGGATGACATGGGGGTGAGTAAATTATCAAAAGTTTTTTTTAAAGTGAACTAATCCTTTGAGCAATTCAGCAACATATGATTCTGATTAATTCAAGACACAAAAAAGAAGCTTCCATTACATTAAACTATACGTTACCTTTAGGTTGGTTATCAAGAAAGTGAATTTATGAAGGTCTCAGACCTAATTTGTCATAACGTGTTGCTATTAATAATTAATTTGAAATAAATTATTTAATATACAAATATACAAAGCTCAGGACTGCAGTTAACTAAATTACACCAGGGAATTAGTTGGTGCTGATCTAAGCTTGCAGCTGTTTGTTCAAACTGCTTATGGTCCATGTTCGCAGTTGGCATGGTCAGAAATAAATGTAGCTTTGACAGCGTAAACCAGATAGAGGAATGTGGGTGTCCGGTTCAGACGCTTTTCACGTGTCAGCACAGGAGTCGTCTGATTGGGGTCACTGTGCCCAAGTGTCATAAAACTTTGGATGTCTTGATAAAAAGGTATTAAAATTGTTTTGTAGATAAGTTACAAAAATGTTAACTTTGATTGAAAAAGTTATAAATGATAACAAAGCAACATAATATATACGTATCAACTCTAAATTGGGGCGATTCAGTGAGTTTTGACATTTCACATGTGTGTAAATCATGTCCTGCCTCATCTGTTTATTTCTGAGCTAAACACTATATCCCCTGAAGGTATTTAGGGTTGTGAGTGATGAGAAGCTTGATAGTTGTTGGCTGTTAGTGGCTGTAGAGAAGCCTCGATGAGCTGCTGAACAATGCGAGCTATTCCTAAACAGTTCAAAACACAGCAGGTGTGAAGTTGTCAACCTCTCATCTCAATGCGTTTTAAATGTTAAAGATCTATGAAGCCAAGCTGCCCGACTGCATACTTCTCTAATATGTTTTGGCATGTAACTGACAGTACTTTCATACAGTTCATTCACTCAGAGGGCATTGCCATTTAGGCCTGAATGTACTTTACATACAGGTCATTCCCACTACTGTCCCTTACAAACATCTTGCCACTAACATACCTTGAAAATGTCTCACATATTTCTCCACTGTTTGTCTCAGATAAAGAAAAAAAGTGACTTCATTTTAATTTAGTTTCAGGCAGGGTTGTAACCATCACTGACATTGACAAAATTCAGAAAATAAGTTGATTTTTAAATGTATGTTTTTCTTATATTTTTTTTATAGGATTATTTACCATAATTGAACAAGGATTGACCCCACCCTCTGATTTTTTTTTTTGAGCCACTTGCATCACACAGGCATATATTACACGTCCTTTAAGAGAAATGACCAAGAGAGCAAGTATATATATACAGTTCATGTTTCTGTAGACTGTTTGGCTTGGACAAGACTGAGCTGCAGGGCACAACAGGGCAGTCGTCACGGTTGGCATTTGGCAACATTTTCAGGAACGTGCAATTAGGATGCCAAGCAAGTTTTGAACATTAAGGAAATGGCTTTGAATGCGGTAAAGACTTTAATGCATATCAGATTTAATTTCTTCAATAACATCTTACTTTTGCATGGACTGACAAATTTAATTTGTAATTACTCAAAGCCAATTAGTATTGAATGCATGATGGTAAAAAAAAAAAAGTTTTGACTACTAATTGGCAGTAAACATATTGAACATTTATCTAACTGTACTAATATATGTATTATATTATGTATATATATATATATATATATATATATATATAAATGTTTATAGAAACATAACATTGAATACAAACATCATTATTGGTCAGGAAAAAACATACTGTTAATTTTAATTTACAGTAAAAAAATTTAATGTTTTTTATTTATAAAATGTTTTAGCAATATTTTAAGCAAGTAAGTTAATTGCGGAAATACATTTAGCAAAAGCTCAAAAATAGAAAAAGTAACATACTACTAAAAGTTCGGGGGGGAAATGTCAGTGGTGCATGCCCATGCGAACTTGTTCTGTAAAAAATCTAACTTGCAAATTGTTAACTCAGTATACAATTTTAAGTTGAGTGGGCACATTTTTGAGTGCAATGTTGAGTTTACTTATAAAAACTATTTAACTGCACGTGTACTACTATTTTGTCCAATGAACACAAACAACTAAGTTGATAAAACGTAATATTTTGATTTTATAGTTCGAACGTTTAACTTCCCGTCATGCGCAGTCTGTCTCGCTGTACGTTACTCTGGGTTTCCTCCTTCAACCACGCTTTCGAAGGGACTGGATTTCGTCTGATTGCGGTAAGTTTTCTTTAAACTTTATGAATGAAAATAGGCTATAAATTGCACACATATGTTGATCAAATATAGTATTATGTTAAAATATATATTTTGTGGTGATGATAAGTTTCTTGTTAGAGAATGGAGATTATCCGCATAGCACATTGCTACTTAACGTTATTGTTACCTAGACTAGAGTGAGGAAACGTGCTTGAATGAGAAAAGGACAAGGACGTGCATGGTGTTTAGAAGATGTTAAAAATGTTAAGCTCAGTAAGTCGTGAATAAAGACTAAAATGCGGTGCTTGTGCTGATTGAGAGACAGAAAGCTGCTTCTCTCGGACAGAATCTGAGTGCGAATTCAGGTTTTCAGAATTTAGTGGCTTATTGCGATTTAATAGTGAAATACACATACAAGTATGTCAACAACAAACAAACAAACAAACAAAAAAACACAGTGTGTATAGTATTCAAGTAAACACAGTCGACAATGTCTTAAGTAAACATAACCAATTTGCTGAAACCCAGATGTTTCAGTATAAGATCCATGCATGAGCTATTAAAGTGACCGCAGTTCGTTCAATTCAATTTAATTTGAATTGTATGGATAATTTAATACAATTCAAAGTTTATTTGTCATGTATACAAGCGTCATTTACAATTTGTACATGCTTAGGTAGAGGCTCTGGCATTCTACAGTAGTGCAATATAATTCAATACAATACAATTTAGAGGGGGAAAAATAAATATATAGGCCTATATATGCAAAACTAATGTGTTATGTTAAAAATATGTATGTTAGCTTTGTATATTAAATAATAGAATGGGTAGTATGTATGCAGTGTGTTTATGTATCCAAGTAAATATTGGATAAAAAATATTGTGTATCCTTAAACAAATATTAGGCTAAATGTTAATCATGTTAATGTTAATGTTAACCAATTAACTAAAGACAAAATCGTTTACTGCTCTTATAATAACTTTTGTATCTTTAAGAAAAATGATATTGAATTAATACAGTGAAGAATATGCATTGATTCTTTTTCACATTTGATTATTACATTTCTGTATTAATTTTACCACATGTTAAATTCACCTACTGTTTTTTTTTTTTATATGTTTAAACTGTAAACATATTTTGTTCTGCTGTATTTGTCATTTTTAGACTAAAGAACATCAGTACAGTGACAAGATCCTTGGATGTGCTAAAACAGTGGCCTTTGTTTTTTAAAAGATCAGGTGAGTTTATATTTTTAATTAGCTGGACTGAATTTACTTGTGTTGTTCTACACTTAATTCTTACTGTTTTAACCCTTTTTTTCAGGGTCTCTGCCGAGTATTACAGGATCACAACCTAACCCGAAGAGCACCTTTTTCTCTTCGTTAGATGAATACACATCTAGTTGTACAGAGCAAGTGGTGGAGCGTATGGAGATGAGATGAAGATCCTCGTAGACCAACTTGATCGTCAGGTAATAATTTTGCGTGTGATCATATCTCTCTGATTAAAGGCTGAATGGTGCCATCTCCTTGTTCCATATTCATTTTTCTGTCTTTCAGACACAGTATCTCCAATGTATTTTGTGCATAGTCTTTTGTTTTAAATAAATCTTGAAGAGTGGAATATAATGTCATCACCTTCTAATAGAAAATGTGCCGTTTTGCAGAATTGTCAATAAATAAGTTATATAATGATAGCAATGTCTTTTGTATTGTGTTGTATTTACAGTGTGGTTTACTCCCAGCATTTGGATTCTTAGTGTGAAGGCTCTACAAGAATCGGTGAGATATTTGAAGAAGTTGAATCAACTTAAAAAAGTAAAGCAACCAGCTACAAAGCTTTTTTGAGTTTACTGAAGGTATAAGTAAATTAATCAAATAAGTTTAGTGAACTTTAAAAAATTATTTGGCACAACTTCGACCACTTAAGTTGAGTAAACTCAAAAATGCTTTGCAGCTGGATGCTTTATTTTTTTTTTTAAGTTTACTCAACTTTTTTATTTGTGTTACTATCCAGTTGCTAATGTGTTTTCAGTGGTTGTTAGCATATTGCTATGCTGTTTCTAGAGTGTGCTGGGTGATTGCTATGTGATTAAGTTCTGGCTAAGTTAAAGTCTCTATATGAGATTCATTAGATCTGGCTCTGGCCCCTCCTTCATTTCAAGTTTATGGGGTATATTGTACTGTTTGAAATTTTTTTTACAATGTTTTTGACTTCAAAAATTGTAGTTATTGATTTGTATTAAATTACAACATGTACAGTACAACAGAAACAAATGAGAAAAGTGTGTTTATGTGTGAGTGAGTATAAGAAATCAATGTGACATGTAAGAACAAGTTTTCTGTTAAAGTTTTCAGGTCAGTGATGTAGTTAAGTGTTGCCTGGCCTTTAGGCAAGTTTAATCAATGACTGATACAAAATAAAAATAAATGAATAAAGAGATGTTTAAATGTGGCAAAAAAAGGTGTTTGAAACCAACATACTGTAGATAACATTGCTAGACAAAAAGCTTTTATGCAGTAGGGCTTGTTGAAGAATGTATCCACCTTTTTCCTCCGTCCCATGACTTTCCTCAAATTATGGGAGTAACTTCTGTTAAACTGTAAACAATCAGCAAACGGCTCTGTGAATGCAATAATATCCATTATCAAAAACTGGGTACAATGAGATGATATTATTCTACTCACCCTTCAACCATCGAACATTAATATAAGTACATTTTAAATATTTCACTGTAGTAATATATCTCTGTAATGTGTAACATATGTTGCCTTTACCAAAAATGCTCATTAACTGGAACATTAAGTGATAATATTTCAGTGATATTCGTAATTTTGACAGACAATAAATATTGTTTTTCTGCTTTAGAAGCATTCCAGTAAACTCTTCTCATAAAAATAAATATTATTATTATTATTATTATTATATTATCAGTACAATTACATTTTAATGCATCTGTGAAAACAAATCTGGAAGGAGATGTGAGGTTCTTAGTGCATTTCAGTGAATTATTCATGGATATTTCATAAATCGGGGGGGCAGACCACAAATGCAAAAAAAATATATATATATGTTGTCTTTATTCATACTGTTATACAGTGAAATACAAAACATAAAAGAGCTCTTGCCATAGATATTCTTCAACTGATAGATAAGGATTATTTGTAGCACAACCTTATGATTTGAAATGATTAGTTTCAGTGTTTTTGAGTGGATTTTCTCCAAACCGTAAGTGCCTCCCATAGTCTAAAAAGTAGTAGGCTCATTAGGAAAAAGGTGCATAGCCTTTGTGACAACTAGCCTCTGCCATAGGAATACACACACATGCATCCACTAGTAGTCTATATGGCCATTAGTATGTTCACTCTTAAGAAAAATAGTTTTAAACAATACCAGATTAGGGTCCCTTGGCTTGTAACAATTGCAGAACTTTTTTTGCAACTCTTTTCCCCCCCATAAAGAATTATGTTTTGCACTGTGTTATAAAGGACCTTAATGGTATAATAAGCAATATATTGTTATACGCAATAAGCAATAAGGGTTGTTGTTAAATCAACTAAAACACTCTTAGCTGTTCTAAATTCACTGTAAATCACAGCTTCAATGGGCTTATTGCCTTTGTAAAACGGTTATTTTGCACAAGGCAAGGTGTCATTAAATAAACACGCAGACACAAAATGTAAAGCTATTGATAAACAAAATATTCTTCCGCCAAGCAATATAGTTCTTCAGAAGTGGAATGGTTGCCAAGCAAGTGACAGACGCTGCAGCACAAAACTCAAGACAGTGGTGCAGTGATACTGATGTAATGAGGCCACAGGTATGTTTATAGATTAATTTACAAGTCTTTGAACGTGGCTCAACCAATTATAATCAAGGACTGGAACTATCCATTTAGCAAAGAACCTTTTGAATAATACTTTATTTTTTATTAATATTATTATTTATTGATAATGTTTTGATATCTTCAAAATCCTCAATAATGTCTTTACATCCTTCATTATGTGTGTATTTTGGTATAATTGAGTGCAGATGATACGGTTGTTGGTCATCTCTCTGGTTAGAAATACACCTTTTTGAGTCTTTGCACCTCTTCAAATAAGACCAGTTGTTGTTATGATAGCCTGAAGAAGCGATTGTAAAATTACAGTATGTGAACCCTTCATGCTGAAATATCCCAAACAGTTTCAACCTCAATGTTGAAAGCCCAAAATGTTTGATGTCTTCTTTTTGTGAAGTTTTGCTGCTACAACATTGTGATTTTCCCACCCACAGAATAAAGACAAACCCTACCAATGAAAGTGTGTGTTAATGGTTTTCATTATTTGTAACTTCCCCATTATAACGCAAGTAGATATATTCAAGCTGTATTTGTATACTGTACCTGGCATACAGACAGAAAGTCCACTGGAGAGTCCCTAGTCACTGCAGTCAGATCAAGAATGTCTGTTTTAACCTGTTTGAGGATTCAGTTGCGTTTTATTTGAAATGTTCACAAAAATGCACAACATAATAAACGGATTATAAATTATTCCATCCAAATCGTAACTAAGCTTTTAATTTAGACAAGCCAATTCATTCCCCTGATCATGTTCACAGTGTGTATATCAATGGGCTTTATGCACAGCTGCACTACTTCCTGAACTTCAGCCAGCTCCTTTGTTTCCTGTCTGCCATTATTGGACAAACTGAGTAATCCAGGTGACCAACAACAATAATCAGACACACCTGGATTAATCAGTTTGTCTAATAATGGCAGACAGGAAACAAAGGAGCTGGCTAAAGTTCAGGAAGTAGTGCAGCTGTGCATAAAGTCCATTGGTTGTATAAGCTGAAGTTTGTTCAACAATGTACATAAAATACTGAAGCATTCTTTTGCCTTATAAAACAATGAATGAATAAAAACAATGTATAAGAAAACGAAACACCAACAGAAGTATCTTCCTGTATGTCTAAAGAAACAAAAGTGTTTTCCAAGCACATGTTTTTGCTAGAATGGTAGATGAGCTAAAAACACTTTACCCCCCTTTACCATTTACCCTGTCCTCAAGAAACATCAGGTCATTTTTACCAGCATGCAAGTCAATCATCATGCAAGTCTACTGTCCCCTTAAATCCTACTGATGACATTTCTTTCACATCGATTTAGCTATTAAAAGATCCCCTGAATATTTACTTGACCCTTGATATTGTAATCACGATCAAAAACTTAGAATTGATATTGAAATACTTATTTTGTGTGAGTCGCATTAAGGTCCTTGCACACTGAGTTGTCAAAAATTTCGTGAAAATTGTCGAAAATCTGCCGTTATTATGTTAAGCCCGCCCACCGACTCTATACACGATGTGATTTGGCTGACTAGAGTTTTCAAGGCAACGGAGAGTTGCTAGATTTTAGTTTTTTTTTAGTTTTATTGAAAGGATCCCCATTAGCTACAGCCGTGCTGCAGCTATTCTTCCTGGGGTCCTGAAAAATATGTACAGAAAAAATAAAAAGTAAATCCACAAACACATACACACATACATATACACATGTACAAACACATAGCAACGTACATATGTACCCTCATACGGGCATGAGATATACACACATAAAAACACATTCTACACATGTGCATGTACATACATATTCACACACATCTATAAATAAATAATTATAAACAGTCAGATGTATTATTTTGATAGATGCTGTTTTACATTTAATTTAAATTTATTAGCATTGTTAGTAAGCATGATATGTTTCGGCAGTTTATTCCATTCCTTCATACCTCTGAACATAACAGTGTTTTTTATGGCATTTGTTCTTGCTATGGGTAAGGTGAAGTTGCCTTTAGTTGCATGTCTGGTACTGTACTGATGATTGTCTACACTAAAAGAAAGATGCTTGAACAAAACAGAAGGCAATTTTGAGATGGAAATGTTTCTTATGAAAATTAACAGTGAATACAACAGTCTATCTTCGACCAACAACCAATTAAGATCTTTGTGCATTAATATAATATTTCTCCTATAGCTGCACCTAAGTACTACACGAGCTGCTCTATTCTGTATAAGTTGTAATTTATTAATATATTCACCAGTGGCATTCGACCAAACTGCTGGGCAATAGTCGAGGTATGTCAATGTTAGTGCTTTCATTGCATAATTCATAATATTTGTAGTCAAAAAATGTGCATGTCTTCTCATAATAGATATACCTCTTCCCATTTTTGCAATAATATTATTAATATGTTTTTTCCATGATAATCTAGAGTCAACTATTACACCCAGCAGTCTAGTCTCATGCACCTGTTCAATAATTGCATTATTAATTTTAATATTAATTACAGGATTTTGATTGATGTTATAATTTGAACCTAAAATCATGCAGTTAGTTTTTACTGTGTTTAATGCCAGTTTATTTAATTTGATCCAATCTACTACATATTGTAATTCTATATTTAGAACAGTTTCTAATTCCATTTGTGTACTTGCTGATGTATATATAGTTGAATCATCAGCGTACATGACAATGTTAGCCTTGTTTAAAATATGCGGTAAATCATTAGTAAAAATATTAAATAATAATGGACCCAGACAACTGCCTTGGGGTACTCCACATGTGATATTTCTGATACCTGAGAGACTGCCATTAAAAAACACTGTCTGTGTTCTGTTTGACAAATAACTGTACATCCATGTGATTGCTGACTGCTCAAAACCATAACAAGATAATTTTGTTAATAACAAGTCATGATCTATGATGTCAAAGGCAGCCGAAAAATCTAAAAATACAACACCTGTAATATTTCTCTTTTCAGTCTCTCTAAGCCAATCATCAGACATGTGAGTCAGTGCAGTGGCAGTGGAGTGACTTTTTCTGTATGCATGCTGAAAATCTGTAAATAAATCATTTGTATAAAAATAGTTATTAATTTGATCGTATACTATAGATTCCATTATTTTCGATAATACAGGTAATATACTTATCGGACGGCTGTTGGGACCAGAGAAAGGCAGTTTTTTATCTTTGGGCAGAGGAACTATTTTAGCCTGCTTCCATGCCTGTGGGCAGGTACAGCAGATAAAACTGAGGTTAATGATATGGGTTAGAACAGGGGCAATAAAGTCAGCAGCTAGTTTAAGGAGTCTGCTGTCAAGACCGTCAACACCCGGTGGTTTATTTTTACAGGATTTTAAAAGATTCTTTACTTGATCTGTATTTACACTTTCTAATTTAAAACTTAAGTTTTTATTTTTCATCAGTTCATTTCTTATTAATCGGTAAGACATGTCATTACTTAGATTAGGCATATTTTCTCTTAATTTATCTAATTTTCTTATAAAATAATCATTAAGATAATTTGCAATATCTATTGGCTTAATTATAAATGTATCCCCTGTTTCCAAAAAAGATGGATTTATTTTATTTTTCTTACCAGTCAATTGATTTAAAACATTCCATAACCTCCTGCTATCATTACCTATATTTTTAACATGATTATAAAAATAGATTTTCTTCTTCTTTTTATTAAGTTTAGTAACAGAATTTCTCATTTTACGATATAGGTCCCAATCACATTTATTTCCTGTAGTGACTGCTGTTTTTTTCATTTGACCTCTTATTTTCATAGAATTTTTCAGTTCATCATCCAACCAAGGTGTGACGTTGTTCCTGACAGTAAACTTCTTTAACCTGTTAACCTTCACCAGAGCGAGGACGCTCTGAAGCGTTTTTTTTTTTAAATAGTTCAAAGTTACTATCAGATTTAATGTTATTACCTTGACAAACTATACATCATTAAAAATATATAAGTCTCACGTTTCAGTATTTGACCACTATTGTATTCTGAGAAACTTATAGTGACAGTTATGTCTTAATTTGTGTCAGGATTTATGTAATGAAAAAATGAGTCGATACCTTTAATATGAATTATGAGCGTCAGCTGCTCCATTCAGAAAAAAACTCCGGTGCTGTTGTCTTGAGAACGCGTGACAAAACAACGTTCCTCAGGGCTTTTGGCTCAAAAATGTGCAGATTTGGAGAAATATTGATATATTATCATAGGTTTACATCATATTTCTATAGACAGGAATAATATTTATTGAATTTATATCCAAATGCGTCGATGTATACATAAAGAGCGCTGGATACTCTGATGTACTGTGTTTTCAATCCATACAGCAGGCTGAGGGCGCCATTTGCACAGTTTTTTCCAAATATGAAAGCTCACGAAGAAGAAATAACCTGTGACCTTCCAGGACGTCACTGACATAAACAGCTAACGTTAGCTTTCAGAGATCGCTATAACATGCAGATAAAGATGTTTTGAAGACAATAAACATGATTGCAATGATATTTGATTTACCTGTGTTCTTCGAGCCATGTCAGGTATTTTTATAATAATAGATTATATGTATAATGTAGCAGTGCTAATCGGTATAGACTTTACAATAGTGCAGAATAATATCAAATCATATATTTTCTGTCTGATTTTCTTTTCTGAAGCCAAATAAGCTCATAGAATATTATTTAAAACACTCGACTTGCACTATAAAGTAAGTTTGGAGCTCAAACAGGGTTTTAATCTCATAAATTGTCGTGTATTGATGGTGTGCTAAGCTAACATGCTAGCTAGCTCTCTAGTTGCACCTGCCATCTAGCTGTTATTTTTTATGATTTTTTTTCTAAATCGGAATGCTTACTGAAATATTTCTTTATTTAAGAAAGGCATTTGATACAGTTTCAAATGTGAAGTGAAGATTATGAAAGAAATTAGGGGGTGAAACACCGTGATTAGCCAGTCGTTAGCGATTATAATGGAGACAAAGGAAAAGAATATTTATGGCCATAAGCCGGCTGGAAAGGTGTAAATGTGTGCAGGAGAGAGTGACACTGAATGGGGCTCGTTTGCACCACAAAACAATAGAGACAATAGACTGAATAGATGCTAATAGATGACAATAAACACAAGTTTGCATTTTAGAGTCAATTCAAAATAAAGTCATTTGAGATGATCTTGAAAAACATTTAACAAAATACAGAGTTTTAGACTTATCACCTTCAAATTTTAAATATAACATGGTCAGACATGTGTCTTTAGCTGGAGTGCATTTCTAGAGTGCTGACGGGCCAACTTCAATTTAATTTTCATGAAGATGTTTCATAAAAATAAATTTCTAATAACTTACACAACTTTGAAGCTATTCATAATTTTTTTTTCATTATGACAATAATTCATTCTACATTTCCAATAAAGTGCCAGGTGTCAGCTTTCAAATGAGACCATACTTGAGCTTTTAGGACAAAGGGTAAATTAATTGAATCTTTTTTAGGTTGGGTATGCTATTTCTGGGGATTTTTCAAAAGTGGCGCTGAAGGCTAACAGGTTAAAGGCGCATGTTTCTCAATCAATGACAAGAATAGATTGTTAAATTTAAAGAGAGCAATTTCTGGATTACTGGCAGCCAACACATCAGACCAGCATATAGCTTGAACATCTTCAATAAACTTGTCACTTTTAAACAATTTATACGATCTTTTAAATAAGACTGCAGTTCCAGATCCACTCAGCTTGGTTGTTAACGCAGAAATGATCAAATTATGATCACTACTACCAGTGGGAATAGACAGTACCTTTTTACACAGTTCAGGACGGTTTGTGAAAATATGATCTATACAGGTAGATGTTCTGGAGCCATCACTCTTGAAACATGTTCTTGTAGGCTTATTTATCAGTTGAGTAAGTCCACATGCATTTGCAGTAGTTAACAGTTTTCTTTTTAAGTGGCAGTCTTTAGAAAACCAGTCAATGTTTAAGTCACCCATGAAATATATGTCCTGACTTACATTAGTATTTATATCCAACATTTTACAGATAGTGTCAAGATATTCACAATTGGCACTTGGTGACCGGTAACAGCAACACAAAAGTATCGACTTCCGATGAGGTAGATGCATTTGCAACCATAATATTTCAATGTTAAAACTCATTAAATCAGTTCTTATTTTTACTGGCAAGTGATTCTGAATATAAAAAGCAACTCCACCACCAAAACCATTTCTGTCATTTCTGTATATGTTGTAACCTTCAATAAATAGCTCTGTGTCATCAAAGGAGGAGTCCAAGTGGGTCTCCGAGATAGCAAGAATATGTATTTTATACTCATTTAGCAGTTCAGCAACTTCATTGATTTTATTCCTAAGGCTGTTTATATTAATATGTGCTAGTCTTAAGCCTTTTCTTGGTAATGAGTACATGAGTTTTATGTGCTATCATACCTTCAGAGTTGCGCAGAGATTACTCAGGGGTGCTAGTGCGGGAATGGATGATGAGTTTGTCGTATCTGAGGTAGGCAATGTCTCCTTTGTCACGTGCTTCTTTCAACTTTGGCATCAATTCCTTTCTTTTTAGCCGCACAGCATCCGTGTAATCGTCATTAATGAACATTTTTGTGCCCTTGAGGTTCTTTGCTCTTTGCATAACAGCAGCTTTGTCCTTGAAGTTCAGAAATTTAACAACCATAGATCTCGGTCTGTTTCTAGCAGCTTCCGGTTTTCCTATTCGGTGTACACGCTCTATCTCCATGTCTCTTTGTAGTTGTAGTTTTTGCCTAAAAATTACCCTCACTTTTTCTTCAGAGTCTGCCCAGGATTCGCCAGTTGATTCAGGAACTCCATCAATCACAATATTATTTCTCCTTGATTGACTTTCAAGATGTTCTTGTTTTTCACACATAACTTGTAGATTATCACAGATTTTCACTATATCAGTTTCTGTGATTTTTCCATGCTCAGATTGTTTAGCTTGAGTAACTTTAAGATCATCTACGTCCTTCTGTGTGTATTGTAAACTTGTTTTTAGCTCTTGTAGTTCTTTGGAAACATTATCCATTCTGGTGTTCACTGAGTCCATAATGATTTTAACAAAATCCTTGAACATTTCCTGCTGTTGCTGTAACAGAGCCATGAACATATCTTTTTGCTGTTGTAACAGTTCATTTACATGAATGATGGTTGCATATTCCTCCTCTGTGTTCCTCAACTTTGGAGGAGCCATGTTCTGCTAACTCTGGAAGCTGAAAGCCTGAAAACCGGCCTGGTGGTGTTGGTGGCTGGAAGCCTGAAACCGGCCTGGTGGTAGTGGCTGAAGGCCTGGAGCCGGCCTGGTGGTGGTGGTTAAAAGCCTGAAAAGCCTGAAAGCCGGCCGGGTGGTGGTGGCTGGAAGCCTGGAGCCGGCCTGGTGGTGGTGGCTGGAAGCCTGAAGCCGGCCTGGTGGTAGTGGCTGGAAGCCTGAAGCCG
Organism: Phoxinus phoxinus; assembly: GCF_949152265.1. NCBI lineage: Eukaryota > Metazoa > Chordata > Actinopteri > Cypriniformes > Leuciscidae > Phoxinus > Phoxinus phoxinus. Next base: position 34,010,275 of record NC_136884.1, on the reverse strand, counting down.
GCCTGGTGGTGGTGGCTGGAAGCCTGAAGCCGGCCTGGTGGTAGTGGCTGGAAGCCTGAAGCCGGCCTGGTGGTAGTGGCTGGAAGCCTGAAAGCGGCCTGGTGGTGGTGGTGGTGGCTGGAAGCCTGGAGCTGGTTTTAAAGATGGCTCCACTACAACCGGCAGGCCCAATCTCAATCCACCAAATATCACCCTTCAGTACCTCAATCCACTGCTTATAACCATCCAAATGACTAAACATCAATCACAAAATCTGTTCAGAAAGTTCCTTTTTTGGAGGATAATAAGCGGATCACTGATTATTGTTGAAGATGCGAGCTTAGCAAAGCACAAGCACACCCAACCAGAGCCAAAATCAGTGTTAGATGACACTGGCTGCAAAATTACATTTGCTGCCTCTAGGGTGCGTCTAGATTTCTAGGCTAGATTTCTGCAGTTATACCTTCTTTTCTTTGTTTTCTAATATCACAGAAAGAATCTGTAAACTATCACTTAATATTTTAGGTAAAATTACACAATTATAATTCTGTAAAAATACAGACAATTTCCTTTAAAAAACAACAACATGTAAAATTGATGTAAAACCAAAATACCGGTACAAGCAATTACCTGTAAATTTAATAGTGGGCATAGTGGACCTTTAAATTACAGCAAATATCTGTAAAATAACAGGCATTTAATAAAACCTGTATAATGACAAAAGGGTAAAATTCTGTAAAAAACTGTAAAAAATAAAATAAAAAATACAGACCATTACCTGTAAAATTACACTTTTTTTAAAACAGTGTAACTCACAAAACTGGCATCATAATGGTTTGAGGATCTACAACAGGGTAGAGAGAGCTTTGGTGATCACAAAGCACATTTTTAAGTAATTGTAACACTACAATTCTAATTTCTCGCTAGAAATGACAACAAGTAGACAACATAGATTTACACACAAACTTATCACCAACTGTGACTTTCAGACGTAATCTTTATTTTTTTAGCTCAACTGTCACAGAATGGAACGCACAGGATTGCAGTGGGATATCAAAGCCTTATTAAAGCTATTTAAATTATTCAGTCAAGATCAGTGACTTATTTCCCTTTGTCATTTGTTGTTTGATTATCATTAATGATAGACTGCAGCAGGTATATTATGTTGCTGTCAAATTAAGAGCTAATGTACGGATCTAATATACTGTCTGTTAAACATTTCTTTCTCAGCTGTGAAAGCCTAGAGGGATAGTTCACCCAAAAATGAAAGTTCTGTCAGTAATTACTCACCCTCATGTTGTTCAACCCCGTAAGACTTTCGTTCATCTTCAGAACACAAATTAAGATATTTGTGATTAAATCTGAGAGCTGTCTCACTCCTCCGTAGGCTTCTACTGTAGAGTTATTGAAAACATTGTTAAAATAGTCCAGGTGACTACAGTGGCTCAACCATAAGTTTATCAAGCGACGAGAATAATTTTTGTGCGCAAAAACAACAACAAAAATTATGACTTTATTCAACTATCCATTTTCTTCTCCGTGGGCCTCGAGTGAGTTCACGTAGTGTAATAGCGCAGCGCTTCTGTGTTGTATGTCATACGTTGGCTCACTATTGGCTGACGCTGGTCATGTGTGTTATTCCGAAGATGAACGAAAGTCTTACGGGGGTTGGAACAACATGACGGTTAGTAATTACTGACAAAATTTTCATTTTTGGGTGAACTAACCCTTTAAGACATAACCACTTGTGTTTCCTTGACTACTCTCCAAAAATAAATTTTTGTGTATGCGTGTTTATGATCGTATCTAAAGCCAATTTGCTTATCCATTTGGGCTCTGACTCGAAACACGCACACTGAAATTTGCTTTTTAATGTGCTTTTAATAACACAGTTTAATATCAAACATGTACCGCAGTTTAGTAAGAGTAAACTGCGTTTTACAACACACACTTATTTGCCTAATTCAGATGTTAAGTTTGGGCTTTTAGAGAGAAACGCAAGTGCACCACAGTGAAGGATTTGGACTAGTTTAAATACAGATCGGGTTATTAGGGTCCATGTAAATGAAGCTTCTGTCTCCACCTTAAAAGGGATGATTATCAGCCCATGACCTAGACACATGAAAGACAATACTTATTACACTCAAGAGAACCGCCAAAGAGAGAATGTCAACAAAACTATTTCTTACTGGCAACAACCTTTCCCTAAATAGCTTAATTCTTGTTTGATAGGTTGTCTTAATGACACCCAGATCAGTACAACCATCCCTTGTCTTTGCTCATAAATACTTTCCGTAAACACAAGTTACACACCATTAAACTTCAGGTTAAATGATGAAACTTGGGTGTAAAAATAAATAACCTACAGTATGTGGCACACATACTGTACATGGGAAACAGCTGATAACACATTAAAGCAGAGATAATCTCTCTTTAATTTTTTATTAGGTTAAAGGGCACACTGTGGGTTAAAGCAGCACAAAAGGACCATGTGTGTTTCACTGGCTGGAATAGAAATGGGTTTTTCCAGCATTTAAACTTATTTTCTATTAGGACTTTCTTAAATGGAAACATAACTAAAAAGATATAAATACCAGATATGAATCTTAAGATGTGGAAAAGCATATTGAGGAGGCTGAAATTACAGCTTGGTTAATATATCACGGGGTAAGGGGAATGACTCTGAGTACGTGCATGAGGTAAGCTAGCCAGCAGGATCAGGGGAAGGTATCTGTTGGTGTAGAGTGTTATGAGACAACATCAGGGCTCTCAAGTTTTGAAGACAGGCAAGAGTGACCCCCCAGTGACCAGGGGTCCCGGGGGTGTTTCATTAATAATATTATTATTAGTGTTTTTGTTGTTGTTAATAATTGCTCAGACTTGCAGAAGAAAATATTTGACACATGGAACTGACAATTCAACCAAATACAAAGTATACTTTTTACCTGACATCTTTGAAAGACAGATGCAATGATTAATGCATCCATGGCCAGGATATAATTATAAAATATGACATGATTTTAAAAGTGACCTATAACATCGACTATGCAATACACTTTAATTTATTAAGTGCTAATAAAATGATAACACCTATTTGGAGAGAGAGATGTTTATAATGTGACAATATGGCAGTCATCGTGTGATAACGAAAATGACTACTAGGCCTAGACTACTTGTTCTGAGCAGGTGTTGTCAGTGAACAGGCTGTAAAACTTTTGGGTATGGCATGAGTAGCTACAGACACTCATGAAAAACTGATGCTAATTATCTGGAAAACATTCTCTAACAGCAGTCAAGTTACAACTTACCAGATACAATAGTGCTATTTTCTGATTGGCTATTGTGCTACACAATAGCCAATCAGAAAATAGCACTATTGTACCCTTTCTTTTTTTTTGATTGGCTGATAAGTGGCAGGCTCGACTAACCCCCAATTTCCACCAACTGCGGAACGGTGGCGGAGTCAATAGGTTTACATTAAAGTCAATGTGTGTATTTTCACTGACTGCGGAACGGCTGCATTCCGACTCCGTTATTTTTTGGGGGAATTATTGCTTTTGAATCTAATTTGGATGTTTTTGGATAATATTTTTCCATTTTTTGTTTATTTTTTCCATTAACGTTATATATTTAGGTTAGGATTTTTTCATGATTTTGCACGTTTGAATGAATATTCATTAATACTTAAATCTTTTTGTATTCACTCTGCCTCTGTTTAATTGGGCCACCCATTTTTTTGGTGCCCATTACTGGGTTCCTATTACAACTGGTGTCAGAAATGGGATGGCCAGAAGAGTGGAGTAGTGATTAGTAAAAAACAAATTTTTGTTGTTGTTTTTTTATTCTCCACTGCAGGCAACAGTGTTGGCCCAGATTGCCTCCTTAAAAGGTGCGGGCGGTGCAGCAGAGGCTGAGGAACCTGTTAGAGCTGAGATGGAGGGAGATGATGGTGAATCAGATGCTGAGTTGGGGAGTGTCTCTGAGGATGTCTCACGGGCGTAGCTGAGCGACATGTTCCGATCACATCTCGCACTGCAGCAGACTCGAGACTGCCGTATGGCACGATGGAGAGGAATGCAGCATCAGTTCTCTCTTCTACAGCATGAAGTGCACGTGAGAACGACACCAGATCCAAGGCCCGGCATTGATATCCAGAATGGCCTTCCATCACAACCAACGGTCCAGCGAGTACCCTCAGCTCTACAGGATGGTCCAAGCAGCAGACAGATGGCATCACCAGCAGCATCTTGTCTGGAAAGTCAAGGCCAGAGTCAGCTGAGAATTGAGAGGGAGCCACATCTGCAACGATTGAGTGAGACAGACGATGTAGAACATTATTTAGCTACATTTGAAAAAATCGCTATGGCGTTTCGGTGGCCAACAACCGATTAAGCAGTTAGGTTAGTGCCCCTCCTGACGGGCAAAGCTAGGGTTGCATATCGGCACATGGACATGGTAGACTCCCTTGATTATGAAAAGGTCAAGGCAGCAATTCTTGCTAAGTATGATATCAACTCAGAGACATATCGTTTTCAGTTCCGGTCTACCGAAGTGAAGGAGGATAAAACCCGAAGTTCCGGTCTACCGAAGTGAAGGAGGATAAAACCCGAAGGAGTTGTATGCCAGACTTAAAGGTATAGCGGAGGATCTTTCCTAATTTTAGAAAAGACCCGCCCTCTCCAACTTTTTTTAAAAATGCACATGTGCAACACTCTATTTGCTCCCGAGAGGGAACACCTACTAGCAGTGATTTTAAATGGATTTCTCCAAATAGCATGACAAACTTTACCTGTCTAGTAGAATATTCGCGACTGCGGCATCAGTGGGAAGCCCAGCCTGTGCTTTTAGCGCACGCCAGCGTGTGAACGGCCTTACGTAAACATATCACCAGAATGATTGACACTTAGGTGGACCAATAGGATAGGCTACCCACCCGGAAAAAGAAAATCCTCCGCTATACCTTTAAAGAACATTATTCCAAGTGGGTGCAGCCACAGCATCATACTAGGAGTAGATTGGAGAGATAATTGTTTTGGAGCAGTTTTTGCACATGCTGGCACCTGACCTTCAAGTCTGGATTAGGGAACGAGATCATGGCTCTGCTGCTGAAGCTGCTGCTGACACCTTTGTGGCAGCTCGACGCAAGACTCAGCCATGGACATTCAAGCGGTCGAAGGGGATTAAAGACACAAACAAGCTCCAGCACTCCTTACTGACTACAGTTTGAGCCATCAATGAAGGCAAGTCTGCGAGTGATAAGGTTAGTTAGCTTTTAAAGTTAGGATAAAGTTAGCCCTGGTTTTAAAGTTGGTGTGTGCATAGGAGTCTTATATGTTATCATTGTGGACAGGAAGGTCACAAACAGTCAAGGTGCCCTAGTAAAGCCCCGTTTACACCGCCAGCGACTTTGTCGCTGTATGTCTCTGTACTGTGTAGTCGCTTGTGGGCGTTCCTAGTATTGTCACTCTAATGTTATTGGTAGACTGCATGTCTGGCCATATCTATACCACAAAATACCATCACAAGTGATATATACAACTATATAATTTTAATTTGACTAGGAATTAGGCTCAAAAGAAACAGTATGCTGTTGGGAGAGTGTTTTTATTTTTCCACAGCAGTGTTCAGTGGATTAAATAATTTACTAGATTACCGATCGATCAATCAACAAATTAAACTCACTCATACTGTCATAAATTACTAAAACGTCATTCGAATTTGACAAATAATAAATTTTCTTGTTCCTAATAGTCAACATAATGCAAGGGAAACTGTAAAGTGAACTACAGCAGTGCTAAACTTGCATCATAAAATTACACCACTCGAACTATAAATGTATGAATTAAACTCACTGAGACTGTCGACAGTTTCTTTTCCATGCATCATTTTATTATATCTGTGAATATGGTTACAGTCAAATCATATAAAACAGTGAAATAGCCCTCGAAATCTTCTGTCTTGCCTGCACTCGAGACGGTGACGTGAGCTCCACTGAAAGTCTTCTTATTGGTTGTCGCTCGCGAAAATCGCTTCTCATTTGCATAAAGTTGAAATTTCAGAATTTTTGTCGCGTGTTTCGCATCGCTTGACACGCCCACATTCTGTCGCCAACGGTCACTGTCGCCGGAAGTCGCCAGCGATCCATTGAAATGAATGGGATCGTGTCGCTGCGTATCGCTGGCGGTGTGAATGCGGCTTAACACTTCCACCCAGGCCAATGTGTGTACCGTTCCAAGACCCAGCTGTTTGGCAACTCAAGTGGTATTGCCATATGTGGATGTAGTTCTTAATGGAATGGAATGGAAAATGGTTTTATTTGAAACAGGGACAATGCACAAATAAACATTAAACTTGTTAAACAAGAGAATATGTCTTGGGCCAGGTTATAGCAACAGTTGCTAATTTCCACCTGTAGTCCCTGGGCAGGTATGACAAATAAAAAAAATAACAATTTAAAATAGAAATTTTCACAGGATTATGGATACAATGATGTCAATCATAATTACAAACAAACAGGTTTGCAAAAACAGACACAGGGAGGTCATCAGCCCATTTACTATCTGTCTCCCCTCTCCCCAGCAAACACACTTAAACAGTTTAACAGCATCTTAAGCACATTAGAGTACAATCCAACTCTAATGGACAAAAGGTTACGGTGCTTTTAGACACAGGAAGTATGCAATCACTGGTGCGTTCTGACTTGGTACCTGTAGTTTTAAGGAGTCATACGTCTGTAGCACAGATTTGTTGTTCATGGAGAGGAAAGGCAGTACCCCACTGCAAGTATTGAGGTTAATGTACATGGACAGGCCTATTTATTGAAAGTAGGTGAAGTAGATGGTTTACCATATCCAATGATTTTGGGCCAAGACTTACCAGTGTTAGTAGATCTACTTACTGATGGCAATGAAAGCATTGGTAAGGAATGTAGTGTAGCTCTGATCCGGCTAGGGCTCAGAAACAAAAGGAAGATGTTGAGGACCTGTGTATGTTACCTTACTTTGGGGCAGATTTGAAAGCTCAGCCAGGTACTGAGATACCCTTTGGGTAAAGCCTAGGAAATCTAAAAAGCAAAAGAGACTAGAAAAGACTAGACTTTTTTTTCCTTTTTCTTTTTGCAGCGGCACCTGGTGATGAACCTATTGTAGAGTGTGTAGGCCCAGTAGAAATCCTTCGGGAGATTGGGTTGTTGCAGCAAGAGGATTCGGTGATTGGTCCCCTATATAGGCAGGCTCAGGAAGCAGTACAAGACAAAGACTCGACATCAGGTATTTCAGGGAATGATGTTTATTAAAGATGGTGTGCTGTATAAGGGGAAGGGAATAGATGCACGAATAGTGGTCCCCCAGAAGGCAAGGGATATCGTGCTTGAGTTGGGCAATTCCCTGGGCAAAAGATGTCAGCTCGGATTAGCCAATATTTTTTTGGGCCAAATATGAATACAGATGTGACACAATTTTGTAGAACTTGTCCTCAGTTCCAGAAGACTGCCAGTAGAGGTCCTCCTAGAGCCCAGTTAATGTAACTCCAGTAATTGGTGTGCCATTTGAACAGTTAGGGATGAATGTAGTAGGGCCATTAGAACAAAGTAAAGCTGGTAATCACAGATTACGCAACCAGATATCCTGAGGGTTTTCCTCTCAAGACAGTCAAGGCCATGACAGTTTCAATTTGTCTTATGCAGTTGTTCTCGAGAGTGGGTTTTCCCAAAACTGTATTGACTGATCAAGGATCAAACTTCATGTCTAAACTTTTACAACAAGCGTACTGCTTGTTGGGTGTCAAGGGTTTAAGAAGCACACAGACTGATGGTCTGATGGAGAGATTCACTCAAACACTTAAACAAATGCTGCCAAAGTATGTGAGTGAATCTGGATCAGTGGATTCCTTACCTATTGTTTGCTTACAGGGAGGTCCCTCAGTCTTCTACTGACTTCTCACCTTTTGAGTTGCTATATGGCTGGGAGGTCCTTTGTCCCTATTGAAGGAGAGCTGGATGGGAGGCCAGGCCCCAGAGACTCAACATGTTCTCTCTTATGTTCTCCAGATGCAGGAGAAGTTGAAGAGCATGACACAGCTAGCCCAGTCAAACCTAGTTCAAGCACAGCAACGTCAGCGGCAATATTATGATCAAAAGTCCAAGGTCAGAAGTTTTGAGACTGGAGAAAAGGTGTTGGTAATGTTACCTAGTGATACCAGCAAGCTGCTCGCTAAGTGGCAGGGGTAACTTTTGAAGTGGTCCGTAAGCTTGGACCCAGCACTTATGAGGTTGCCAACTCAGGAAAGCGCCGCTCACGTTGGGTACTGCATGTTAATTTGCTCAAGAATAGGCTACGACACACATAAGGGTCTCAGCGGCAAAAGTGAAAGTACCAGCGGGTGAAATGTTTCGAAATGTCTCTTTGCACAGCAAAGCACCAGTTTCAATAAAAGGATATATTTATATATTTTAGTTTGTTAAGCCTTCTTTTACATTTCCGCCACTGTTCTAAAAATCACCATCAGCCTACCTTATATTGCAGCTGCTTGAATCCCAGTGCAGGAGCTGTAATTTAGTGGTTAACGTTAGTTGATTGCTGTGGTGACTCGTGAGTCGTGACACTCGCGATCAGCGCTGAACACGCACTTTTGCCGGTACAACTTAACAATATTATTATTATTATTATTATCATAAATTTGTAATTAACTTCGTTAGGCTGTACAACAAGGGAATTGTAATTGGCTGCTTTTTCTGCAGAAAGCCGGTCTCGCAAGTTTTATTTATTTTTATACCGTGTATTCTCTGTGTAAATTCATGCACCGAACCGTGATGCCCGTACCGTTTCGGTTCAATACGAATACATGTACCGTTCCACCCCTACTAAGTACATGTAGTTAATTAGTGTTACTCTTTACTTAAATTTATAATTATACTGTAACAAGGACACCTTAAAATAAAATGTAACTGAAAATACACTTTCTGGGTACTTTTAATTGAGTCTAATGGGCTTCTGGGCGTTTAAATTAGAATTTTAACAGCCATGGCTCACTTGAACATTCCATCAATATAAGTCTATGGGATTTTTCTGAGTATTGATCATCATTTTAGGAAAACTGAAAGTCCAATCAGTTAGAAATGATATTGCAACCCGAGTCGGAACAGTTTGAAGGTCTGAGCCGAGTTTGGTGGATGTATCTATAAACCTTCTAAAAGGAAGCTCTAAGGCCACGTACATATTGCAGCTAAATTCAGTTGTCAGTTCACCTTTTAGTGCTTAATCCTGTTCTGTACACACACAGTTCAGTAATTTAAGGTAGTGACAACTGCATTTACAAACATTTTACAAAAATTGAACATTTAGTGACGTACAACAAGAGATTTGAGAGACGGCAGACGAGATATTCTGTTTACAGCATGGTAGTTAGCATTGATTGCTGGCTTTGACCACTCAAGGGTGAACATATTGTGGTTTTGAATCATTTTATTCTCCATGTGCCTGAGGCTTAGACTGTAGCTGTTTAAGGCCAAGAAATGTCTACAATCTTTGAATATTTGCAGAAATTATAACAAAGGGATTGACGTTTCGGTTAGGAGGGAATGGAGATGTAGTCGATTGTGTCGACTGAATGGGATCACGCCATGGAGCCAGTCATCTTCGAGTAGTATACAAACGAGCCAATGACCATTGGCCTGCGTGAATTGCATCACATGCTCCGTCCCGCTGCGCGGGTATAAATACGGAAGTGGATGCACGCATCAGTTCTTTTTCGCTGAGGAGCTGAGCGGAACCCGTAGTAGTGGTCCAGCGGTGGTCCAGTAGTAGTGGCAAGGGGACTACGTCTCTGTTCCCTCCTTTAGGGAACGAGGGTTACACAAGTATCCGAGACGTTCCTTTCAGTCAGTCACGTTCGACGTAGTCGATTGTGTCGAATGAATGGGATCCCACTAACACGCCACTACTACTGCCACCTTCCACTGCCTAAACAAAAGCCTCCAATCTTTTGTGCTTATGGACAGGGTTTAGGCCAGGAAGTTACAGCTGTTCCACAGGACCACAGGGAAAGCGTACCTTTTGTTGGAAGGTCTACGCAACGGAAGCCACATCCTGCTAAGGAGGTAACATGTGGGGATACACATATGGACTGAGCGCACTTAGCAGGCAGAACAACATATGGCATGTCACTGAGGTGGCTCCAGCCAGAACAGGGCAACCGGTCAATGACGGCAGAGCGGGCTCTGCCAAGTAAGACACTGGCTCGCCGCAGGGAGCAAACCGTGGAAGAAACACATATGGGATCACCGTAGGGATCACAACATATGGGCCCCACCTAACACAAGTTACACAAGCTAACAAGTGATAGGCCTAGTATCAGACGCTCTGCCACGTCCAACACCGAAGGGGGTGAGGAGGAACTCAACATGGTTCGGAAGTGGAACTAACTGGAGCAAAAGGTGCACTTATCCAGTCCATAAGAGGGGAATGGCGCAGTAAGCTGACACTACAAACCGGGCTTAGGTAAGGGAGCCTACTAAGCAACTGGCCTAAACACATAAGCTAACTTCTTAGCGAATGTTCGGTGTCGCCCAGCCCACAACTCTTAATCTGTCAGCGAGGCACTCATGTCAACGCCCAGGAAGGAGCTACACTCTCTTTATGGAGGAGCTCCTTACCCAGGTGCTTGTTGGGTGTCAAATTTCCACACTAATCCTAGTGGGCCAACCTCTGCATGAAAACCGCCTTCCTTACTGCTGGTTTTCCGGGACAGACAAGAGACGAAGAGGTCCTGCGACTTTGCATTCTCTTTCACACACAAAGATGATTTTTGCGCATCAGTTGGAACAGAGAAAAGTCAGGGCTGGGTCTGCCTCCTCCATGGGCAGCGCTTGCAGTCTCACCACCTGGTCCTGTTTAAAGGATAGGTAGGAACCTTGGGCACATATCCATGCCAGGGTCTCATTAGTGAGAGTTAGCCAGCCCGAAACCAGGCACGATCCGTTGACCGAAAATGTGTGCAGGTCTACTTTCTAGATAGAGCAATCAAAGATTTTCAGACTCAACTACCTGAAGTACTCAGGGGAGGTCTCAGAGATAAGTCCCAAGAAGGTAAGAGGGGGAGCAAGGAAGATTCCTCTTCTTGCACCACTCAGGAACCTGACGACCAAGTCGTACTCCCTATATATCAACTGCATCCTGATGTGCTTTAAGGGCAACATCAGTTGAGGGTGGAGCAGAGAAGCCGCACTCCAACCCCTCTTCTGCAGGAAGGAAGCACAGAAGTGATCGACCACTCTCAGGGGTCCTTAATAGAAGAACACCAACAACGAACAGGTTCTACTTCAGATGTCTCCGGTTCGGTGTGGGTGCCAACGGTGCCCCATCCCTGTGGAGTCTTAGAGGAATGGGTCAGGAAGGCTGTCTAGGGGACAAGGTCCTAGATGGGCCATGACGGGGCAACTAAAGAACCTGTTCCTCTTACCTGTACTTAACACAGTGGTGTGCAAGAGGGATCACTGGGGTTTTATTTAACGCAATTTGCGTAGACCCTGGCGTCAGCTGTGAGCCAGTGTCTCCGTGTTTAAGGGAGTAACAACTGGCAAGGGAACAACAGGGACAGCTGGAACGCCTGGGGATGGAGTGTCCACTCTCCTCGGCAACAGGCTGTCGTGAAGCCACCTGGGTGGCACGATTGAGCAGGCCAGAATTTTAAGTGGAAGAAGCGACCTCAAGAGCTTCTGACCCCAAAGGAGGAGATGGCAGGCGAGTTGTGACATGTGAGGGAAGCGTTGTGAGCAACGGTCGCTGTACTGGGCAGTGCATCTTGCTGAGCAGCGGCATCAAGCAAGGAAACCGCTAACAACTCGAGGCAATTGAATGCCAATGCAGTGTGAGGTATGCCCAAGCCCTCCTGACTGCATGCCCGTTGTACGTGGCCCCTGTTAGCTAGTGTTAATATACATTTGTTCAAGGGACGATTAGCCCGGAGAAGCAAAAAGTCTGCACACTGCTGAGAGTTTGGCAGCACACCAGCTATTGTTAATACACATGGAGCGTGCTGCTCTGCCACGACCATTCACAGGGATGGCATTAGTAATGTGTACTGTGTAGTAACCTGAACGGGGGCTTAGAAAAAGGGTACGAAACAAACACACAGATCCCTGATGGGCTAACTCACAATACATTGAGTACAATGAAAAATAGGCCTCACTTAGAAGCGTATTTTCATATCGTAAGGAGGAACGGCTCTATCGCAACCCTCACCAGAAGGAAACGATGACCACACATACGGCAGCATTATCTGCACACAGATGTGTAACAAACAGTGCTGCACATAGGTGGGTGCCGGACGAACTGAATCGTCTGAGTCAGTCGGGAGCACTCTCGGTGCTACAACAGTCCAACACAGGGGGCTAATGTATCAGAGACGTACTCAGAGTGAGGCAGCGGGTTAGAGAGAGGGACCCAGCTCGGAAGGCCCGGAGCGGGGTCTGAGTTGTAAGACACCTGGCAAAGAATGCGTGAGAAGGCGTAAGCGGGTCCTCAAACTCACTCAAACCCAGCTCATGAAGCCGAATCTGTAGTTACGGGGGAAACGCTGGACCAGCCAGGAGCACCATGTAGTGCTACAACTGGGTGAAACAGCGGAACTGTGAATACCACAGACTCTAGGCAACAAAAAGAGACCAAGCTCCGAAAGGCCCGAAGGTGGTCCGAGACAGGGTCTGAGTGTGTTAAGTGCAACTCTGACCTGTTTTTTAGAAGACCCCAGCGAAGTGTGAGAGAGTGCAAATCAGAGGTAGCTGAAGTTTGCAAGACTGTCAGGGTCGCACACCACTAGCTAACTTCTCTGGGCTCAGGAACAGAGGAAATTGCTCTTTCTTTGAAAATGTAGGTACCGCTTGCTCCACTTTTACAGGAGCCAGCGGTGGAACAGATATACACAACAAAGACTCCCCCCGGTCCTCCACCGAAGGAAGGGAGTGGATCGGTGACCATCTCCAAAAACTCTCACTCCATCCCTGAGTGGCCCGCTTCTGGAGCGCTTGCGCTTACCACCTGGCTTGGCAGCACCTGGAGTGGGCGGGGTGTCACGTTTGCGCCCGGGTCAACGCTGAGATCTGGGTGGAGGCTGCTGTGATGACTCAGTGGAAGCAGGGCGGATGCAGATGGACGCCCTCGACGACGAGCAGGCAGAGGATCTGCCCCAGCCGGACAGTGGAGGCAGTAGCAGGATGTGCTGGATGGCCTCCGTCAGCTTTTGGACAGCAGAGAACTGTTGGGAAAAGTTCTCCACTATGTCTCCGAATAACCCAACCTGGGAAATAGGGGAGTCCAGGAATCAAACCTTGTCCGCTTCCCTCATACCCGCCAGGTTGAGCCAGAGATGGTGCTCTTGGACCACTAATGTGGACATCGCCAGACTGACTGTGCGAGCTGCAACCTTCGTGCCCCATAGGGCAAGATTGGTTGCAGTGAGAAGCTCACCCATGAGTTCTCGGTCTGAGCTACCCTCGTGCATATCCCTAGTAACCCTAGTAACCATAACCCTAGTGCTTGGGCCTGGTGGACCTGAAGCAGCGCCATAGCATGCAGTGAAGATGCAGCCTGCCCACAAGCTCTGAAAGCTGGGCCCATAAGGACAGGCGAAAACTTACAGGCCTTAGAGGGGAGACAAGGATCCCCCTTCCATGAGGTGGCGGTCGCCGGACACAGTTGCATCACGACAGACTGCTCCACTGGAGAGATCGCCTCGTAACCTTAGCTGCACCTCCATCAAGGGTAGTGAGGGCGGTGGAGCTACCCAGGCGGTTTCGGGCAGAGCAAGGTGCCGTCCACGACCTAGTAAGCTCCTCATGCACTTCAGGGAAGAAAGGCACCGGGGGGTTGGGCCGAGAACCAGCCCGGCCCGCCCCGAGAAACCAATCATCCAGTCTTGACGGTTCGGGACGCGGTGGAGAATTCCAGACGAGCCCTACCACTTCAGCGCCCGTTTTCAGCAGCCGAATCGTCATCTCCAGAGCACAGCTCTCCCTCCGATGCTGCGATGGACATCCTGTCCTCTGGAGGGGCCCCGAATGAAACGACTGGTCGGCCCACTACAGAGGGACCAGCATGTTCCTCGGGGAGCTCCACCGGCTGCGGTGTAAGAGTGGAGGGAGGGATCCACAGGGCTTTTCCGGGCAGATTTCCCCTCACCATAATCCTCAAATCACCCACACCCTGTGGCGCTCCACGCTTCCCCTGGAGGATGCTCTAGAGCGGGACATAGGCGTGGGGACTGCGCCCTCGCTTTTAACGAAGGCGAGTCTTAATCTTAACACCGAGATGGTCATGTCCCCACAATGAGAACATTAATCATCCACAAAAGCTGCTTCAGCGTGCTGTAAGCCTAAACACGTGATGCATCTATCGTGACGCATCTATCTAGAAACGCACGGATGGAATGGCATCTTTAAAAAGACGCAAACACACCTGTGATGCTCTTTTAGAAATGTCATACGTCACCAGTGCCGGAGCACACGGGAATAACTTTTCAGTGAAGCACTCACTACTTCCTACTTCCGCCCTCAACCGGCCGTCAACAAAACACTCTTTAGAAAAAATGCTGTGAAAACAGCAGTTGAGAGCTTCCGTAGCTCGCTATCACCGCTGCCCTGCTGTAAACACCGACACTGGGAGAATCTTCCAGAAGAACACAGACACACTCGCTCGTTGTAGCCACACTCTTCAGAGATATCAGTAACCCGATCAGCTCCAAAGCGAAAGACAACTGATGCGTGCATCTAGTTCCATATTTATATCCGCGTTGCGGGCGGATCATGTGATGCAATTCACGCAGTCCATTGGCACGTTTGTATACTACTTGAAGACGACTGGCTCCCTGGCGTGATTCCATTCAGTCGACACGATCGACTACGTCGAACGTGACTGACTGAAAGGGAATTGACACTTGTTGTGTGTTTTCACTGTATTAGGCATATTTTACAGTATTTTTCTATATTCTTGAACTATATATCTTGTCAGATCTGTAACATATTTTATTGTTTAGCCCAATTGCTGCCACATTAGCCTGCTACAAGAACTTCCATGGGTGAATAGATGAAATGTTTTCTGATTCAAAAAAGAGGGATGGGGAGGGCTGAATGTAGCCTCATCCCAAAAAAGGATTTATTTACTTCAGTGTGTGTCATATGTCAAAGTAAGTTATTAATAGACTAAACATAAATAATTATAATACACATGAACTTTAAGACGGAAGCCGTGGCCTATATATTATTTTGAAGCATTAAAAATGTTTGACTTATAACTGATTTCATTAGGTAGGTTGTCTCTGAGTCTGTCCATACATTTATTGTGTCAAGAAAGCGCATCATAAATCTAAATATATGAGGTTGCCCATGAATAGATTCTGCTTAGTGTGCATGATCAACTTCTATAAAAGCCAAGAGGGTAGACTAGAAGAGATGCAGAGAAGACCTCAGAAGTTCCATCAAGTGGTAAGAGCCTATGCTGACTGTGACTGAAAGGAATTTAACATCATCACTTATGCGTCTGTACTCAAAGTAATTGTGTTTTTATTTATATTAATACATTTTAATGAATTTATTTTTTTTAATCCAAGGGTAGTGAACATTTCATCTGGTCTCAAGGACAAAAGGCAAGTGAGTTTAAGATTCAGTGTGTGGATTAGGGTAGATGAAAACAGTTGTTATAGTCTGTATTATAGACGAGAACTGGAGAAGCATGCTGTTTTTAAAAACTTATGTAATTTATTTGCAAAGAAATGTGTTTAAAATGTATTAGTAAGATTAATTTAAGGAAGAGGTCCCATTGACCCTTTATTTAGGTGGCAAACATAGGCACCTATTGTATTTGTTTTTTATTGTGTTGTATTGACTGTTTTTCTTCTTCAACTTTTGAGTCTATGAGAGCCCATAAAACCCCTTGTGGGAAAGTTATACAAATTTGGCCCAAATATAGAGGACATTCGACACATTTCTGTGCAGACTCAGTTTGTGGAAACAGAAAAAGAAGCGGGAAAGGGACAATTGATTATGCTATAATAGAGCGAAACATGAAATTGGCTCTAACTACAGAACTGTGCATCTGATCAAATTCAAAATTGGGATGCAGTGTTGCTATTATAATCCATGATGACATTTGCATAAATATAAATAATTAGAAATGTCTCAAGTTTTATCATAAAATATTGAATTAATAAATAAATAAAATCGTATTCATATATGTTAGGAAATCTTATGCATCCATTGAGAGAAAAAAAAATTCAAGTACACTTATCTACAGAGGAGAAAAACTTCTCTTTAGCTCTCTTTGTGAGCATTAGAGAGTACACACATTCAATGTAATGTCCGTTTCATTCATACTTGTAGCATAAGTATGCACTCAGGCTGAGAGTCCAAAAGTAAGCCTAATAGTCGGCAGTGAAAATCTCTGTATTGTCCTGAAACTTCATATATGCCACAATTCATATTTCACTGTATGTGCCATCCACTGACACCAGCGATTCAATTTCATCACCAGAAAGACATATTCAATCAACATTTTTACCATTAATGGGCCCCTTACCTGCTTCTTGCTTGTTTTATGTGTCTGTATTTATGTGTAAGCCTAAACTTAGGAATATGCCTCATTCCTAACACAATTCATGTGTTTTATATTTTGTGTCTTGCCTTTGTTGAATTTTTAAGAAATTTGTAATGGATAAGTTGATATTTTCTCTCTATAGTAAGCCGCCACCATGAGTACGGACGCAGAGATGGCCGCTTATGGCAAAGCTGCCATTTACCTTCGTAAGCCTGAGAGGGAGAGAATGGAGGCTCAGGCCAGACCATTTGATGCCAAGGCTGCCTGCTATGTGGCTGATGTCAAAGAGTTGTACCTCAAGGGAACTATCAAGAGCAGAGACGGTGGCAAAGTCACAGTTGTTTTGCTGGATACTAAGGAGGTAAATTTGAATTTCCATTTCATGTAGATGCTCATTAAATTACTTATTACATTGTTTTATTTTATATCTAATTTATAGGAGAGAGTTGCTAAGGAAGAAGATGTCTACCCAATGAATCCTCCCAAGTATGACAAGATTGAGGACATGGCCATGATGACCCATCTCAATGAAGCCACTGTGCTGTATAACCTCAAAGAGCGTTATGCTGCATGGATGATCTACGTAAGTTCTGAAATGACATAAAAAGCATTAAAGTTCATTTTTTCTGTGTTGTTGGAATCTGACAATGTCTCTGCTCATTTCAGACCTACTCTGGCCTCTTCTGCGCAACTGTGAACCCCTACAAGTGGCTCCCAGTGTACGATGCAGAAGTGGTGTCTGCCTACAGAGGCAAAAAGCGTATGGAGGCCCCACCCCACATCTTCTCTGTGTCTGACAACGCCTATCAGTTCATGCAGACTGGTAAGACATTATGGAATTTAATTCTATAGAATTCATTAAGATGAATTAGATGTTGCTGTTAATATAATAAATATTTACCGGATATTTTACAAATTTCAATCAACAGATAGAGAAAACCAGTCTGTCCTAATCACGTAAGTATTTTAAATGAAACGCCAGTGCAAAAATGAAAAGTATAACATAGATGGAACATTTATGGAGATATTTACAAAATAGAATTTAGGATTGAACAAAGATTGAATATAATTTGAAAAGTCTACATGTATTTCAATCTTCTGTCTTCTAATCTCTTATAAACCAGTGGAGAATCTGGTGCTGGAAAGACTGTGAACACGAAACGTGTCATCCAGTACTTTGCCACAGTTGCAGTGTCAGGTATCAAGAAAGAGGCCAGTAAAATAAAGGTACGAGATACAAAACTATGTCATATTATTTTAAAAGAATTTGTGAAATGTGTGAATTTGTGAAATGCCTATAAATTGTGTTTAGTCATGAAATAGAAAAACAATTGAAAATAAATGAAAACACTTCAAACATCACAGGGCTCTCTTGAGGACCAGATCATTGCTGCCAACCCTCTGCTTGAGTCTTATGGTAATGCCAAGACTGTGAGAAATGACAACTCCTCTCGTTTTGTAAGTTAACCACTGTTTATTTACAGTACAGTTGTGTTAAATTTGACTGTACAGAGTTTTCTATAAAGAGATTATAATAATTATTATTTATGTATTATACTATTATGATTTAAACAGGGAAAATTCATCAGAATTCATTTCGGCACAACTGGAAAACTGGCTAGTGCTGACATTGAGACATGTAGGTGGACATGATTTCATTGAACCATCCTCAACATTTGTCTTTATCTGTCACTCTTCAGATGATTGTGACTCAAGTACATTCTCTCAACAGATCTGCTGGAGAAGTCTAGAGTGTCATTCCAGCTTCCAGATGAGAGAGGCTACCACATCTTCTACCAAATGATGACCAACCATAAGCCTGAGATTGTTGGTAGGTGCACATATTTCATTAAATGTTTCAGATAATATTGCGAGATGCTTTTTCATATATGCTGTGTATTTTACAGAAATGACGCTCATCACCACCAACCCCTATGACTTCCCCATGTGCAGTCAGGGTCAGATCACAGTGGCCAGCATTGATGATAAAGTTGAGCTGGATGCTACTGATGTGAGTCATTGCTATATGAATATTGACATATTCTATTTAAATATGGCAAATCATATATTTTATTATTCTCTGTAATTTACAGGAAGCTATTGACATTCTTGGTTTCACAAGTGAAGATAAAGTGGGCATCTACAAGTTCACTGGAGCTGTGCTTCATCATGGTAACTTGAAGTTCAAGCAGAAGCAGCGTGAGGAGCAGGCTGAGCCTGATGGCACAGAGGGTGAGACTTGGCTTTAAAATAGTAATCGTTGGATCGACTTTGCTGATAAACCACAGAAACTGTGTATAAAAGGTTTAGTGTAAATTTAAACTAGAAGTTGCATGCATATCAATAAATCTGAAAATAAAATGTAAAGTACCTAGTGCCTGATTTATTGAAATTTAACACAAAAGACTCTATAGAGCAAAGATAATTTATTTTAAAATGTATTCAACAGAGTCTGACAAAATCGCCTACCTTCTGGGTTTGAACTCTTCTGATATGCTGAAGGCTTTGTGCTTCCCCAGAGTTAAGGTTGGAAATGAGTATGTGACCAAAGGCCAGACCGTGCCACAGGTATAGTAACATTTCCAGCATGCCATGTGTTTAACCTAAAATTCTGGCTAATTATTGCAGAAGCAGAATAAAATGTCCACTCATTCTACTTACAGGTGTACAACTCTGTTAGCGCCTTGGCCAAATCTATCTATGAGAGGATGTTCTTGTGGATGGTCATTCGTATCAACCAGATGTTGGACACAAAACAACAAAGAAATTTCTACATTGGCGTGCTGGATATTGCTGGCTTTGAGATCTTTGATGTAAGAATGATTATTTTATCTCTTTTTATGTCAAAATGAATGATATTCAGAAGGTAGTAAATGTTTCTGTCATTTTTTGTCCTCCAGTACAACAGCATGGAGCAGCTGTGCATCAACTTCACCAATGAGAAACTGCAACAGTTTTTCAACCACACCATGTTTGTGCTGGAGCAAGAGGAGTACAAGAAGGAGGGCATTGTTTGGGACTTCATTGACTTCGGCATGGACTTGGCTGCTTGCATTGAGCTCATCGAGAAGGTTATCAATTGTTTATGAATTTATTAATTTCCATTGATCCTATTCTCAAAATCTCCTATTTTTGATAATAAACAACATTCTCTTATAAACAGCCCATGGGTATCTTCTCCATCCTTGAAGAGGAGTGCATGTTCCCCAAAGCTTCAGATGCTTCCTTCAAGAACAAGCTATATGATCAGCATCTTGGCAAGACCAAAGCTTTCGAGAAACCAAAGCCTGCCAAAGGCAAGGCTGAAGCCCACTTCTCCCTGGTTCACTACGCTGGAACTGTGGACTACAATGTCACTGGCTGGTTGGAAAAGAACAAGGATCCACTGAATGATTCTGTTGTGCAGCTGTACCAGAAGTCTTCTGTCAAACTGCTGGCTACTCTCTACCCACCTGTTGTTGAGGGTAAAGAAAACATCTATTTAACAAAACTTTGATTCAGTTTTGAACTTTCTTTCTTGTTTTTGCATTTATACATGTTCCTTTGTATGTTTATCTCAATAGATGCTACTAAAAAGGGAGGCAAGAAGAAGGGTGGCTCCATGCAGACTGTGTCCTCCCAGTTTAGGGTATGTATAGAGATCACAGCAATATTGCTTTATTTGAGAAAAAAAGATATACAAAGCATGCCAACCTTTTTCTATTCTCCACAGGAGAACTTGGGCAAACTCATGACCAACTTAAGGGCCACTCACCCTCACTTTGTGCGTTGCCTAATTCCTAATGAGTCCAAGACTCCAGGTAAAGTTTTTTTGTTTTGTTTTTTAAACATACAGATATTTTGGTTCTCAATATATATGATGAAGTGTAAACTGTTCATTATAGGTCTCATGCAGAACTTCCTGGTTATCCACCAGCTGAGGTGTAACGGTGTCCTGGAGGGTATCAGAATTTGCACAAAGGGCTTTCCCAGCAGAATCCAATATGGTGACTTTAAGCAGAGGTAAATGGGACCCCATGAAAACAACATTTCCGGTGAGGCTCCTAATTAAAAGATATGAATTATTTTGATAAATTTTCCACAGATACAAGGTGCTGAATGCCGCTGTTATCCCAGAGGGACAGTTTATGGATAACAAGAAGGCCAGTGAGAAACTCCTGGGATCCATTGACGTTAATCATGACGACTACAGATTTGGACATACGAAGGTTCATATTTAGCTTTACAAATTTCAAAGATTCAGTGATCATGGTCATTTAGCTTAGACAGTTTAAATCAATATATTTTGATTGACTGTTTTACATTAATTCAGGTGTTCTTCAAAGCTGGTCTTCTGGGTCTTCTTGAGGAGATGCGAGATGAGAAACTGGCTACTCTGGTCACGATGACTCAGGCTCTCTGTCGTGGTTTCCTGATGAGGACGGAGTTTGTGAAAATGATGGAGAGGAGGTGATTATTGTCATGAGTAAAGATGACATCAATGATAACTGTGCAAACTTGATGATTATGCCATTTAATGATGAATTATTCACAGGGAGGCGATTTACACCATCCAATACAACGTCCGTTCATTCATGAATGTCAAACACTGGCCATGGATGAAGGTTTATTACAAGATTAAGCCTCTGCTTCAGAGTGCAGAGACTGAGAAGGAGCTGGCAACCATGAAAGAGGACTTTACAAAATGCAAAGAGGCTTTGGTTAAGGCTGAAGCCAAAAAGAAGGAGCTTGAAGAGAAGATGATAGCACTGCTGCAAGAAAAAAATGATCTGCAGCTGCAAGTAGCATCTGTGAGTATATTTTATAATTAACTGAATTTTGGCTTCATTAAAAATGAGCGAGGTTGTTTCCAATGAAATAGCAATCTATTTTACTAACAGGAATCTGAGGGTCTCTCAGATGCTGAGGAGAGGTGTGAGGGTCTGATTAAAAGCAAAATCCAGCTTGAAGCTAAACTCAAGGAGACAACTGAGAGACTGGAGGATGAGGAAGAAATCAATGCTGAACTGACAGCCAAGAAGAGGAAACTGGAGGATGAGTGCTCTGAGCTGAAGAAAGACATTGATGACCTGGAGCTCACTTTGGCTAAAGTGGAGAAGGAGAAACATGCCACTGAGAATAAGGTTAGAGATTGAGTTGGTTTAAGATTAGATTTAATCTCTGTCTTATGAATTGATATAGAAAATGAATTGTAATATTTAAGCTTATTTGAAACAAAAAATCATACAGGTCAAGAACTTGACTGAGGAAATGTCAGCTCAGGATGAAAGCATTGCTAAGCTTACGAAGGAGAAGAAAGCCCTCCAAGAGGCACATCAGCAGACACTGGATGATCTTCAGGCCGAGGAGGACAAAGTCAACACCCTGACCAAATCCAAGACAAAGCTTGAGCAGCAAGTTGATGATGTGAGTTGATTATGTAAACTAAGTATATTAATTCATCAATTCAACTGTTTTCTGCTGTTAAGACATATTTTATAAATCATTGTCCTGTAGCTTGAGGGTTCCCTTGAACAAGAGAAGAAGCTCCGCATGGACCTGGAGAGAGCTAAGAGAAAGCTTGAAGGAGACCTGAAATTATCCCAAGAGTCCGTCATGGACCTGGAAAATGACAAGCAGCAATCTGATGAGAAAATAAAAAAGTAATTAAAGCAGGAAATCTTGGATTTCTTTTATTTTTTAAAAATGTTGTTGTTGTGTTATGTTTTTTTTTTGTTTTTTTAACAACTACTTATTGTTGAACGCCAACAGGAAAGACTTTGAAACAAGCCAGCTGCTTAGCAAGATAGAAGATGAACAATCTCTGGGTGCTCAACTCCAGAAGAAGATCAAGGAGCTTCAGGTATTTTGAGATTTTTTCAAACATTACATCATTATGATCAAATGCAGATCACCAAAAATCGAATTAACTACTTTCCACCATAGGCCCGCATTGAGGAACTGGAGGAAGAGATCGAGGCTGAGCGCGCTGCTCGTGCCAAGGTTGAGAAGCAGAGAGCTGATCTCTCCAGGGAACTTGAGGAGATCAGTGAGAGGCTTGAGGAGGCTGGAGGAGCCACTTCTGCTCAGATCGAGATGAATAAGAAGCGTGAAGCTGAATTCCAGAAGCTACGTCGTGATCTTGAAGAGTCCACCCTCCAGCATGAATCTACTGCTGCTGCCCTCCGCAAGAAGCAGGCAGACAGTGTGGCCGAGCTGGGAGAGCAAATCGACAACCTGCAGCGTGTCAAGCAGAAGCTTGAGAAAGAGAAGAGCGAATTCAAGATGGAGATTGATGATCTTTCCAGCAACATGGAAGCTGTTGCCAAAGCAAAGGTTGGGAAAAATTCTAAAGAATATATGTGATCCATGCTGGCAAAATTAGTCGGAATGCACGTGTTAATTACAAGCTACAGGCAAATGTACATTTTAGTCGAATTTAATTTTTTATTCACAAAAATTAGTTCATTAAGGCCTCTTCTAGCAATCCCAATGCTCCAAGTAGTAATAAGTAAACATCTAAAATCATCTTTATTTTTACGTTTTCTGAGAGGTGTACCTTCCTAAA
The DNA here is from genome assembly GCF_949152265.1 of Phoxinus phoxinus. Taxonomy (NCBI): domain Eukaryota; kingdom Metazoa; phylum Chordata; class Actinopteri; order Cypriniformes; family Leuciscidae; genus Phoxinus; species Phoxinus phoxinus. Next base: position 33,987,166 of record NC_136884.1, on the reverse strand, counting down.
TCTCTCCTTTGTTTTAATACTCCATGAAAAAATGCCATTCTTCTTTGCTCGCTTCTCAACTGGTGCTTCCCCTCAGCACAAGTTTTAATATCCATCGTGAATTCTCGATGGCATAAGTATGAACCAATGAAATATGATTTTTAAACTCATAATGTAAACAAAACGATCTTACTCACACTGACTGACAGATCAACACAAAGCACAAAGACAGCACGGAATCCCGATATACACATGTACACAGAATTGCAGTATTTAAAAATATCTTGGCGAATATTCACGCAAACATTATCTGTTATGCCTTTAGTGCACGTTAGGTTAACTGTTGGGGGAAAACATCAGATATATAAAATTATATTAGATACGTGCATTACAGTAGGTCTCAATATACAGGCTGCTGTCTCATTAATTGTAATCAAACAATTGTGGTATCATGGAAAAAAAAGTAATATATATTTTTTCCTATATATATTTGCTTTTGATTTGGTGTGTGCCAAATTTGGTGGTATTACCAGGAATTTTAAGGTATGGTTGCTAGGTGATTTTTGTTTTGGATCCTTCTTTAATAACAATAAAAGTAAATAACAATAACTCATTTTTGAAAATGTGCTCATTGTGACTCCTTTTGCCAGCACAGGTAACATACAACAAGTCTTGAAGTTCTTTCAAATATCTAATGGCTTTTGTATTTGCAGGGCAATCTTGAGAAGATGTGCCGCACACTTGAGGACCAACTTAGTGAAATTAAGTCCAAAAATGACGAGAACATTCGTCAGTTAAATGATCTCAGTACTCAAAGAGCAAGATTTCAAACTGAAAATGGTAACTCATGAACAAATTAATATTATATTAAAAGTAATTAATGTCAATAATTAACAATAATTATCAACAATAATCAATTATAATTATTAACAATAATTAATCAAAAATAATAGTGTATTATGATTATTCAGCTGTACATTTCTGACTGTAATACTGATAAAATCTTACATCCATTTGTTTTGAAATAAACTATTAGAGACATAGAAAAGTCTGACAGTGAATCTAAATCTATTCAGGTGAGTTTAGCCGTCAGCTGGAGGAGAAGGAGGCTCTGGTTTCTCAGCTCACCAGAGGCAAACAAGCTTCCACTCAGCAAATTGAGGAGCTTAAGAGGCATATTGAAGAGGAGATTAAGGTAACAAAGCATAATCAATTAATGCACATACTTGTCAATTACTTTACTGTAGAGACAGGCTAATATTATGCGACTCTGTCCCTTAGGCTAAGAACGCACTGGCCCATGCTGTGCAATCAGCCCGTCATGACTGCGACCTGCTCCGTGAGCAGTTTGAGGAAGAGCAGGAGGCAAAGGCTGAGCTGCAGCGGGGAATGTCAAAGGCCAACAGTGAGGTTGCTCAGTGGAGAACCAAATATGAAACTGATGCCATCCAGCGCACTGAGGAGCTTGAAGAGTCCAAGTATGTATATTATTGTATAATATTCCCAATTCTCACAGCTATTTTATAGATTAGAATTCAAAATAATGTGTATTACTTAACAGGAAGAAGCTGGCTCAGCGTCTGCAAGACGCAGAGGAACAAGTTGAGGCAGTGAACTCCAAATGTGCATCTCTGGAGAAGACCAAACAGAGACTCCAGGGTGAGGTGGAGGACCTCATGATTGATGTGGAGAGAGCCAATGGTTTGGCTGCCAACCTTGACAAGAAGCAGAAGAACTTCGACAAGGTAAACCGTTTTAGTCATATTATATTCTCTTAGTAAAGTATTGCTAAAATGGGCTTTGTTCAACATTTTTAAACAAACTCTGTCCTAAAATATCTCCACTAAAGGTCCTGGCAGAATGGAAGCAGAAATATGAGGAAGGTCAGGCAGAGCTGGAAGGTGCTCAGAAAGAGGCTCGTTCCCTCAGCACTGAACTGTTCAAGATGAAGAACTCCTATGAGGAGAGTCTGGATCACCTGGAGACCCTCAAGAGAGAGAACAAGAATCTGCAGCGTAAGAATGAAACCGTTAAATTAGAAAAAACTTAATGGGATTGTTCACCCAAAATGGAAATTATTTTACTAAATACTGACCCTCATCGTTCCAAACTCTTGAGACGTTTGTTCATCTTCAGAACACAAATTAAGATCTTTTTGATGAAATCTTAGAGCTCAATTCATATGGATTAGTTTGTAACTCTTTGTAACCTTTTTGAAGCGTCAAATAATCAATTGTATAGCTGTCTATGGAGGGACAGAAAGCTTCAAATGTCATCAAAAAGATCTTCATTTGTGTTCCAAAGATGAGGGTGAGTAATTAATTAATGATAACATTTACATTTATGGGTGAACTATCCCTTTAAATGTTCTAATTCACAGTGAGCATTAAAAAGGAAGCACATATGATTAATGAATGTGCATTATGATAAATATTATATGTTTTTCTCTCTATAGAGGAAATTTCAGATCTGACAGAGCAGTTAGGTGAGACTGGTAAGATCATCCATGAGCTGGAAAAGGCCAAGAAGACAGTGGAGACTGAGAAGTCAGAGATTCAGACTGCCCTGGAAGAGGCTGAAGTGAGTATCTGGAGATCAATATGGAGTTCTTGCTAGAACCATCATACTGTGTTGTTGTATTCATCAATACACTGTGTGTATTTTCATTTTTATATTTAAATGTTTGCTTTATTTGTCATAGGGTACACTGGAGCATGAGGAGTCCAAGATTCTTCGTGTCCAGCTTGAGCTAAACCAGATCAAGGGAGAGATTGACAGGAAGATTGCAGAGAAGGATGAGGAGATGGAGCAGATCAAGAGGAACAGCCAGAGAGTCATTGAATCCATGCAGGGCACGTTGGACTCTGAAATCAGGAGCAGGAATGATGCCCTGAGAATCAAGAAGAAGATGGAGGGAGACCTTAATGAGATGGAGATTCAGCTGAGCCACTCCAATCGCCAGGCTGCTGAGGCCCAGAAACAGCTCAGGAACATTCAGGGACAACTCAAGGTATGCATAGGAATTATTATTTTCTGACTTTGGGATGTATTCATATTTTTGTTTAAATAATCGAACATATGGTAAGTACAGCCTAGCAGAAACCACATCAAAAGCTCATTCTAAAGCTATTGTTATGTTCAGGATGCCCAACTGCACCTTGATGATGCCCTGAGAGGACAGGAAGACATGAAGGAGCAGGTGGCCATGGTGGAGCGCAGAAACACTCTGATGCAGTCTGAGATTGAGGAGCTGAGAGCTGCTCTGGAGCAGACAGAGAGAGGCCGCAAAGTGGCTGAACAAGAGCTGGTGGATATCAGTGAGCGTGTTGGGCTGCTGCACTCTCAGGTAAGGGCATATTGTTTCTTTGAAAATAAGGGAATTGAGAGCATCATTCAAAATGTTCAAACTGTTGCTTTCCATTTTGTAGAACACAAGTCTCATAAACACCAAAAAGAAGCTTGAGGCGGACCTTGTTCATGTCCAGAGTGAAGTTGAGGACACTGTACAGGAAGCCAGAAATGCAGAGGAGAAGGCCAAGAAGGCCATCACTGATGTGAGCAACAGTAGCTGCCAAATGTTTCATAAGACGCTTACGTACTTACAAAATGTAGATCTAATGACTTTCTGTATTAATGCAAAAGGCTGCAATGATGGCAGAAGAGCTGAAGAAGGAGCAGGACACCAGTTCTCACCTTGAGAGGATGAAGAAGAATCTGGAGGTCACAGTGAAGGACCTGCAGCACCGTCTGGATGAGGCTGAGAATCTGGCCATGAAAGGAGGAAAGAAACAACTCCAGAAGTTGGAGTCCAGAGTAAGCCTCTTTATAGTTATGATATGGGCAAAGTGTTATATTATGATTTGTTTGAATAAAAATAATATTTTCTTTAGGTCCGTGAGCTTGAGGGTGAAGTTGAAGCTGAGCAGAGACGTGGAGCTGATGCTGTTAAAGGTGTCCGCAAATATGAGAGGAGAGTGAAAGAGCTCACTTATCAGGTATGACCATATTCCTCAAGTTTGTTCAGACAAAATAGTCTCTATACTAGTGTATGTAGTACTGACAACGCCTATTTTTAGTAAAGGATCAATGCTTAATTTTGTAAATGTGTATTTTTTGAAGACCGACGAGGACAAGAAGAACATCACCAGACTCCAGGATTTGGTTGACAAACTGCAGCTGAAGGTTAAAGTCTACAAGAGGCAGTCTGAAGAGGCGGTATGTAAAATCTAATAGAACATTTTGACACTGTAATTATTTATATTGGAATGCTAATTTGATGAAACGTGATACATGAACCATATAAAAACCCTTTAGGAGGAGCAGGCCAATGTTCACCTGTCCAAGTTGAGGAAGGTGCAGCATGAGCTTGAGGAGGCTGAGGAGCGTGCTGACATTTCTGAGTCTCAGGTCAACAAGCTCAAAATTAAGAGCCGGGATTCTGGAAAGGTCAGACTAAGTAGATTATTATTTTCTCCGTTATTTATTCAACTTGTTTATCCAAATGCATGAACATTTCAGCAGATGTAATGGAACTATAATAATTGCATTTTGCTGATGTTACATATTCTGTATGACATTTGCACATCTGTATTCTATTCATTAAGTAAAGTGAAGAACATTTTTGTTAATAAGACTAATGTTTGCCTCTTCCTTCTTTCCCAGGCCAAAGAAGAATGAATCTGTAACACTTGAAAGGAGCATTTACGGAAGTCATATAATATGAATGTTCATTGTAATAGTACCTTTCTTAATAAACCTGTTTTTTTTTTCACCAAATATTTAGCCTTTGTGTGATTTTTCAACAAGATACACTATTACAACACTAATCTGATCTATATGATTACATTAAACCTTATTATTCACATCATAAGATCATTCACATCATTCTTATTCACAACATGCTGAGTATCAAGAGTGTCTTGAATCCAAATGTGAACTTTTTAAGGTTCCATAAAAGGTTTCATAAAATTGAATTCTCATGTTTACTGAATGCATTTGCTCAAACATTTCTGCTATAAAGTTTCCACCCTGGATTTATGTTATTGACTATTTCAATATTCTGTGAACTAGCCTTACAGTTAGCACAATTAAGCCTCTAATGATGATCCAGAGATCTAAAGAGTAAATTTAATACCTGTACAAATCTGTTACCTATAACATTTATAATTTTCATTAAATTATATTATAGTATAATATATATTTATTATAGTTATTATTTTTAATATAATATAATATAAATTAATTTATAATATAATACCCTATATAGCAAAAAGGTGTTTTTCTGAAATACAAAAAATATGAGTGAATGACACGTGTGGAGTGTACTGTGAGGTAACCGGACAGTACTGATCAAGGCCAAAAATTGTACATAGATACAATTTATAATAACACAACTGCATAAATTAAGATTGATATGTTAGACACACATGTGTCAAACTCCAGTCCTGGAGGGCCACTGACCACTGTCCTGCATAGTTTAGCTCCAACCAGCTCCAAAAACACCTGCCTGGAAGTTTCTAGTAATCCTGAAGACCTTGATTAGGTGGATCAGGTGTGTTTAATTAGGGTAGAAACTAAACTCTGCAGGGTTGTGGCCCTCCAGGAACTGAGTTTGACACACCTTAACAGTCTTGAGTCAGCATAAATGATCATCTCAACAAAATGGTGGTTTATACACTTCCTTTTTTTGAACCAATAGACCCCTTCACGGTTGACGTCACAGGGAAATTAGAAGTGCGTAGTGCGCATGTCGGGGTCAGAACGTTCCATGTACTTCCACCGTGTGTTAACCAGATAATTTCTCGTCAAAATGCCTACTTGTTGTGTCGTGGACTGTGCAAATCGCACCAGTTGCGGAGTCAAGTTTTTCAGGATTCCTGCAGGAGCACATCCTTTTCAAAAAAATAGAAGACTTCTGTGGCTGCAAGCAATTAAACGGGCAGACTGGGACAATGCTACGATTAAAGAGGCTGGTGTTTGTAGTGCTCACTTCATATCAGGTAAAGTCATCCTTTATCATTCCTTTCTATTAGATTAAACTCGAAAGCCTGGATTGCATTAACAGTTTTCTGTACACTAGCCTATAACGTTAAGATATGCTGGTTAATCTTTTTTTTTTTTAATGTCATCATGGACCTGTGTCCAGCTGCTAGCTATCAGTTAGCCGCAGGCTAGCGCCAACTTTGTGACAACAACATTTGTTTAACCGTTAACTTACTTACCATGTCTTAACTCTAGACATAGTAAGTAAACAACTGTTTTCTGTAAACTGATTTAATAGTTAGGGGAAATTTGATATCTGGCATTAATTGTGACCTGTGTCATGCTAGACTTCGCAGACTAGCTTTACATTTACAAGTAACGTTACATTAATGGGTGTATTTTTTATTTTATTTTTTTTGTAGGAGAGGCATCACTTGACTCCAGTAGTCCTGACTTTGTGCCCTCCTTGTTTGTGTACAAAAAACAAAGCCAGGCACCTAAGACAAAAAATGGAAAGGTATGAATAAAAAAAAAAGATATATCTATAAGGCTTGTCTGTTTCTCTAGCAACGTCCAGAAAACTGGCGGAGTAGTTTAGACCACCTAGTCTAATCCTTATCCAAATGTCTTTGAACTCCTCTCACTAGCCCTCTCTCTCAATATACTCATATTGGTCTGATGTTTGTCAGTGCATATGCAAGCCTCAAGGATATACTATAATATTGCATTAAAAAGATTACATTTACAGCATTTTAATTCACTGTTCATGTATAGTATTATTAATTAAATTTAATTAAAGCAATATTGTGCAGGCCTAGTTTAACTAGACAATGACTAAATGTTTTCACACAGCACTAATTGTTCCTTTTGTTTTCCTTTAGGTATCAGAGGAAAAGGAAGAGAGATGAACGCCCTGACATGCAACCTGCTTCTTCTATGGCTGAGATGGAACAAGACTGTACCATTGATCATTGCAGTGGTATGAATAATCTTTTTAACGCAAAGCTAAAACTAATGCAGTCTAATACATCAGCCCTGTGGTCCCACAAGCTACACCCTCCAAAGTGGTCATCATTTTTCACTGAACTTCTGTATGTCTGTTTGTTTTCTGTTCAAGATGAGGAGGAAGCTGAAGGGGACTGCCCAGTGTCGAGAAGGGAACATGATGATCTTTGCTTTACACACCATCAACTACAGGAAGACTACATCAACCTGCAGCAGGACTGTTTCAAATTACGCAGTGAGAATGAAGAACTTAGGAATGAATTAAAGAAATCCAGATTTTCATACAGCAATGTTAAGAGTAGCATTCGACTATTACTGTTTTTCACTGGACTGACCTCTGTAATCTTCGAATGGCTCCTAAAAAAATTAGATGGCAGTATTGAGATAAGTCACCAAGCCCTTCCTCTAGAGGACCAACTGTTGATGGTCTTGATGAAATTAAGGATGGGCCTCAGTAACACTGACCTGGCATATAGATTTCATGTAACAACAAGCACCGTATCAAATATTAATCGGAGCTGGATCTCTGTTATGTCTGTCGTCCTCAAGCCATGAATTAAATGGCCAAATAAGGGAGCTATACTTAATATGCCCAAAACATTCAAACGTCACTTCAAAAAATGCCGCTGCATAATAGACTGCACAGAAATTTTTATAGCTCGACCTAGTAATTTGACTGCAAGGGCCCAGACCTGGTCTAATTACAAACACAACAATACATTAAAATATTTGATTGCCATCACACCTGCTGGGGCAATTTCATTTTTGTCTCCAGGGTGGGGTGGGCGGGTTTCTGATAAACAGATCAGCAAAGAGTCAGGTTTTCTGGAACTGTTGGAGCCTATGGACGAGGTTCTAGCTGATAGGGGATTTTTAATACGGGATGAGCTTGCAGCTTGCGGTGCCATTCTTCGTATTCCTCATTTTACTAAAGGTAAAAAGCAACTGTCTGCACTGGAAGTAGACACATCCAGACAACTGTCTCGGGTTAGGATTCATGTTGAACGAGTCATTGGTCGGTGGAAAAACTTCAAGATTTTACAAACTGTTATTCCTGTGTCTCAGGTTGATATGCTAGATGATGTAGTGATTGTGTGCGGTGCTCTAACAAACCTCTGTAAAAGTGTAGTTCCCAAATAAGTCATTTATTTGAAATATTTAATGATTAATGCTATTTTACAATTTATACATTTGTTTGTATTTTGTCAAAATATGTAACATTGTTTCTGGACATGTTCCAATAAAGAAAATCTTAACACATAATTTACTGTCACTTGTTTTATTTAAGCTACTGGATAATGACATGGAATTGTACATGTCTTAAATTGATGTGCATCTGTATACAAACAAGTAACAATTACAAGTGCATCTGAATATAAACAAAGTATACAAAGAAATACAACAAACACATAAGTGAAACGGTAGTTCATTAGTCAACAATTGGCTTCTGCCATTGACAAAGAAAACAGTCAGTTGTTTTGACATTCTCTACATAACCAAGTTGCTGACTTCCTTTTGATCTGTGCGCAGCTGTAATGGAAGAGGCAATTACATCTGGCACAGTTGATCATTTTCCCGAAATCTGGCCTTTCACAGATTTTGCAGACTGACTGTGCCCGTAAGGAAGGGTCATGTCTTCTTGTTAGGATCACAGGCAACACAGTTGAAATGAAGGCATGTTGAGCCTTTGGCAAATTCTCCTGCAGAAACTCTGCGTTTTTAAGGATGCGTTCCACTATAACCTCGTTTCTCGTCCACAACACGAAGTCACAGTAGCTGACGTCACTTACAAACATATGTAGTTGGGTTTGATAGTAGTATGGGTGTGAATTCTTCAAATTTAAAGACTTGTCCAGGCAAAACTGCCTGTCCTCTGCGCTTCCCTGAAGACCATCACGGTATTTGTAAGGACACTTAATTTCTAGTAAACCTTTGCCACAACAGGTACATCTTACTATGCCATCTGGTGATGATCCGAGGTGTGGCTCAGAAGGCAGCAGCATTAGGCCACAGGAACTTACACTGAAGTCTTGATGGTTTTCGACCATAAGGGACGTGTAGGCTTGTCTTGCAGTTTCTTCCATGGACTTACCCCAGAGAACAGATGGGACATTTAGCTGTGTGTGGTTGTACTGCATTATCTCACTCAGGTAGGTGTTGCTGATATTGTCAGCTGTAGCCACACGATAAAACCTAGTACTTGTAATTCGACCAGCCCGGTAGGTTTGCCAATCCTTTGAGCTTGACTGTTGTCGTGTGACAAATTCCAGTCTTTCACACTGATGAGGTTGCAGTTTATTCTTCAGTCTGTGAAATGTGTCCTCACTTTTCACCTGCAATTCTTGTGGTGAGAGTTCCCTGAGTCAAATAAAGCAGTCAAGCGCTCGGGTATGTTTGAGTGTTCCTCTGTATCAGTTTCGGATGCTGTGTCTGTATCACTGTTTTCTAGACTTGTCAGTACTGCAGCACCAGGGGCTATAATCTGCAACTCTTTGATGTCATCATCTGTCAACACTATGAAAGGAGAACTAGACAATTATAACACTATAGGACATTTACAACAGTAGTATCACATTTTCACAAAAAAATTGTGTATCTATCTCTCCTCAATTTGTATAATAATATGTAAGGGATAATGTATAGCGTGGTGGTTGTTATAGCGAATACAACCCCGACAGGCTGGATTGTATTCGCTATAACAACCGCCTCGCTATACATTATCCCGCTTATTACATGGCTACCTACTAAATAAATCAATAATTTGACACAAAATATTGATTTAAAAAGGAGTTTATTGATTTAACAATGATTGTATTGCAACAGTGTGTTATACTTAGCAGCGGTCTGTTATCAAAAAATAACATGCATGGCATGCAATTATGCATTACAGTGTAAGTAGAATGTAAAAAGACTTGGGAGGAGTAATGAAAATAAACAAAATTAACTTTTGGCAAAAGGAATCTTATCTCTGTCAACTATTACATGCCTGTGGCTCTGGCGGTGGCACTAGATCTACTCCTGACCATTTCTGGAAGCTGCCTATCTAGCCTGCCTGTCCTCTTTGGTTTGTGGAAGCTGATTTTCTTTAATGGGGCTGGTTCGACTTCTTTCCTGCTTAAATCTTTCCACTTGCACTCTCCAGAAGTGACTGCTGGTTTCTCTGTCCATCCCATTCTAACACAGATTTCGATTTTGAATAAAATTGCAGCAGCATGACTGCAGCATGACCCAAGCCTGAAATTAAATAATTTACATGTCAAACCATTATCCTTCATGAGTGGGTCTTGAAATTAACACTTGCTCTCAAGACATAGCTACAAACTAAATACTACTAACATGCCTACTATGCCTACTACTATGATTATTTTTTAAAGTTGGCTATGTATGCATGTTCTAACCGTGCGTGCGCTATGTGTCTTAATGACATTTTTTGACCTCATCACGCACTGACGCGATTTCCACGCATCTCCGCGCTAACTGGTGAAATGACAGACACACGTTTAGTTTAGCAGTAACATTAGCTACCCTAGAGGAAAGGTGACGGATGCAGGGTATAAGTGATTAGTAGTCGTGACAGTTTTTATAGGAAAATAAAACAATCAAGTCAAGAAAATCAGTCAACAGTGCATCCGTCTCCACTGATAAATACTTAACGTTACCCTGCCATGCAGGTGCAATTTGCGGTATGGATGTAGCCTTCCCGCTTGTTGATCACAACCCAGGCTTGGTACATAGAGGTGTTTTTCCCTTGGCGCTGGCTCGGTAAAACCTCCGCTTTTAACACACAAAAGTCATCGCCTATATCGCTATATAAAACCGTCTGGACATGACCACAGACTACATAACTATAAGCGTCTAGCGATTTGTAGGCTCTTAGTTTTTCTTGCGTGTAAACACTCGGCTTGTCCACCAGATAGCTGTATATGGCGGGCCAGTGAATATCTGGCCACTTGCTGACGTTGTCTACCCATTCTGTTATGAGCTCGGGATCAGGCAGACAATCGCCATTAACTAAAACAAGTTTGTTATGGTACTGTTCCCGTTCCTGTGGTGGCAAAGACAGCGCATAAGTTGACACAATATGCCGGTCTATTAGCCGCGCCATTTTTCTGACCCCTTGCTGCGCGCGCACCTAACCGACCATTCGAATGTTTACAAACATTGAAGGGGTCTATAGCAACCTTTGTTAATTACCATGCCAACTAATCACCTGATCCATGAACAAGGAACGCCTATTGATCTGATTTGCCCCGCCCACTTTTAAAATTTTAAAGATATATATTTTTTAATTTTCCTTCATTCATTTTTTATATTAAAAAAATGTATATATATATATTTTTATTAAATGTGTTTATGCATTTTTTTTTGCATCAAAAAAGACAAGACAAAAGGAACTTTTCATCAGCGTTGTTCTGCCGCCTGCTTGGCGTCCAAATTCAGGGCGTAGAAGCGGTCAGCCGTGCAGGTGTCGTGGCACATAAACTGTGCCACCTTGTGCCGGTTCCCGGGGCTGTGGGTGTTCTTGGCCTGTACAGAGAGAGGAAAGCATAGTTAGAAGCAAACACACACATGTCAGAAATTCACAGGGCAGAAACACGCCCGGGAATGCTCACGTAGGTCCGGAGGTCGGTAAAGTTTCTAGCAGGACTTAATTAGATCCAGGGAGTAGGCCAATGCCACGGTCGGGTTGGTTGCCTGCAGCTCGGTGAGGTTTTAAGACTATTGACAGTATATTCTGATTTACAGGATAACAAAAGTAGATATCCATAGATCCCTCAGTAATTTTTCCCCATCTAATATGTGAACACAATGAAAAGAAATTTGAACCTGGCTATATCCAATACTCAGATTTCGTTTTTTTTTTAATATATGCAAATTAGTATATATTTAATTAGATCATGCCTAATTTGCATATTTAAACATTAAATTACAGAAAACTTGTAATACATTTTCTGCTAGTTAAAATGTTTAGCCTATTCACCTGTAGTGTCTCGCCTTAAAGGGATTCACCCTCAAGTTGTTTCAAACCTGTATGAATTTCTTTCTTCTGCTGAACACAAAGGAAGATATTTTGAAGAATGTCGGAAAACCGAACAGTTAACTGGTCCCATTGACTCCCATAGTATTTGTTTTTTCCTACTATGGAAGTTAATGGGACCAGTTAACTGTTTGGTTACTGACATTCTTCAAAATATCTTCCTTTGTGTTCAGCAGAAGAAAGAAATTCATACAGGTTTGAAACAACTTGAGGGTGAGTATATGATTATAGAATTTTCATTTTAAAGTGAACTATCTCTTTAAATAGCTATTTAATGATTTGTAGACATCGGGATAGAAATAAAGCACTTCGAATAACTTAATCATTTATTGCAAGTCAATTGGTTCAAATGACTCTGATTTTCAAAAAGCTCAGTTTGTTTGCCAGTGACTGAATTCGTGTTTATGATAAACGGATTCAAGATATAGTGAGCGAAATGAGACTAGCCATTAATTTCACTCATGCATCTTTTGTTACTTTGCTCACACAACGATGATAAATGTAAGATAAAGCTATAAAATGATACATTTAAACACATTTCTTGAAACAATGCCTCGTATTCTCAAAACAGTAAACACAAATCCATAACGTCTCACCCAATTCCCCTAACATCCTATTTTCAGGTCAAAATGAAGCTCTACATTCAAAACCATTCACTCTTGCTGAAAAACCAAACTTTGCCCTCAGACTGGACACACAAGCCCTCACAACACACACACTACAACATAGTCTAACACATGGTGCAATAAATTCAAAACAACATTTTCAAAACTGGTTGTGTTCAAGTTGTGTTGCTATTTCAAATTGGAAAAAAACTAAACAAACAATCAAAAGGGAACTTACATGGTCAACAACACAACAATTCCACACAGACCATGTCTGAATGACAGCTTCTTGGTTCAAACAAATGGAGACTGAAGCATAATTAGTAAGGGACCACAGGTGATCTTATTACAGTTTTTCTCGATTGCTTAAACACATTTCTTGTGTTACGCATCTGCTCAGAGACAAGACGTTGAGATCCAAATGCAGCTTTATTAGGGTTTATCCAGACACGTAATCCAAGAAACAGGCAATGGTCGAAACACAGGTAAGCAGTCCAAACAAACAAACCAGGAAACACAGACGGGGTCAGAGGCAGGAAAATAATCCGAGGAACAGGCAGGGGATCCAGGAAACGTGAAACCATGAAGAAGCGCTCAGGAGTGCAGTGTAACAACATACAAAACTTCACAGTGAGTGATGGGGTGAACCAGGCTTATATGGGGTGAACTAAACAAGATGATGAGATACAGGTGAATGTGATAACAAGTGCTGATGAGTCCAGGCAGAGAATGATGGGAGATATAGTCTGTGAGTGAACATGAAAGTCTGGTGTGGAGTGCCCTCTGGTGGCTCTCAAGGGCACTCCAGCTGGTGACCGTTACATCTTGAAACTATGCCTCATATTCTCAGTAAACAGTAAACACAAATCCAACGTCTCACCCAATTCCCCAAACATCAAATTAAGCTCTACACTCAAAACCATTCACTCTTGCTGAAAAACCAAACTTTGTCCTCAGACTGGACACACAAGCCACCAAAATCACACACACCACAACATAGTCTTACACACTGGTGTAATAAATTCAAAACAACATTTCCAAAACTGGTAAGTTATGTTGCCACCCCACCCCCCACGAACCTTTTCACATGATGAACACAAAAGATACAACCAATGGATACATTGGCACATTTTTATTCATTCATGTACTCTTGTAAAAGTGACCATCTTGTGTGTGACCATCATATGACAGTAAAAGAGCACACACAAACCTTATTCAAATATGGAATTGTATTGGAATGGTAAAGAGTGTTGTACGTGACAGGAGGGCCTCCACTAAAGGATAAAATATGATGAACAAGTTTAAGAATGTTCCACGTATGGTTGAAAAACCATCATTGGCCTGGAAAGATAACTTTCTGGGAGTCAAGACTATAAAGGAGGAAAGATGCTCTCCCTTCACTGTCACACTCTGCAGCCACTCTGTGTGACTGTACGACTGCTGGCCTTTTCTTGCTAGAAAATAAACCTCATCAAAGACAATTGGAAATGTTTGTCTCTTATTCAGTGATAGAATTGTGTTTGCCACCACACATCCCTGAAGCTTCTGATGATGGAGGCGACGGTGAAGTGTCTGAAATTCGGCCTCACTCGTAGCCCAGCCTCCCCCATAGTCATACCATGGACAAGGACATGGTCAACTAAAGTGGCTTGAATTTCATCCGAGACAGCTTGTCTTCTTGCCCTTCCCTCCTCCTCCTATCCCTCCTCGACTTCTTTCTTCATGTCTTTCTGGATCTATTGTTCCAAAACTCAATAAACTGATTCGGGCCCTTTTATCTATTGAAGGATCTGATTGATGTGTGTTACATTTTGACTCTTAGTGTTTTCACCTGGGGAATTGTGTGCTAACTGAGCTGAAGCTGTGCTGACTTGAGTGAACAATACTGAATACTAGTGCTTTCTAAATGACCACATGGTGTAGGCAATGAGAAATGAAGGGATTTGTGTTTATAATTTAGTGAAATGGGTGTGCTTTTTGATAAAATGCATTACGGTTTTGAAATTTTAGTTCAAAAGCCTGGCTATAGTGTTTAAGCAATCGAGAAAAACTGTAATACACATTTATAAACTTAATTATTGAAATTGTCGTCTCATGTGCTTTCTCTTCCTTCATACAATTGTAATGACAGTTTTTTTTTACTCGAGTGGGGCCAATTTTCATGATCTTGCCTAGGGCCCCACAACCCCACGGGCCGGCACTGACAGTCAAATGCAGCCTTGGTGAGCAGAAGAGACTTATTTTAAAAACATTAAAAATCTTTCCGATCTAAAACTTTTGACCGGTAGCGAATTAGTGAGCATTTTGTAGAGAAGTGTGGTGGGATCCGTGTGTGTGAATACTGTGATAATTACGGTACTCAAGGTCTCCCACTACATCACAGGCGGTATTATGCAAATTAGTGTGTGATGCGCTACTGTGTATATTTCTTATGTTTTCGTATATTTTTCATTCTATTCTTATGTATTTAAATTTATCATGTATGAACTATAGCCTACAGAGCTATCCTTTTAATGTGTGTAGTGGGTCTGGGTATTTTTTTAGCTACCGTCTTTGTGAACTGTATCATGTTTAGTAAGGTCCACGCAATGATTCGTTTTAATGCGCTCACCCAAGCTTTTTGTAACATTATTAATCAATAAATGATTACAGACGTCTTAAGGTTTAAGGGGGCCCCCCATGCAAGGCGGGGCCCTAGGCGACCGCCTATATCGCCTAATGGACAGGCCGGCTCTGTGTCCAGTCCAGGCAGCTGGTAGGTTAGCTAACAGTTTGACCAGAATATGTGAACTAGCCAAGCTAGCCGGTAGAATCCCTGCTAATTTCAGTAGCTATTCTGACATTTGTTTAGTATTAGTTCTGATTCAGAAGGAAATAAAAGGAAAGAATATACTAAAAATATTCCAAATTATTATGGAATATTAATTTGTCATTTGCCTCTTCCCTGACATCTTTGAAATAGACAAATGCAATAATTAATACTATGCATTGTCTGGATAAAATATAATGAAATATTATTTTCTATTTCATTATGTTTTATCCAGACATTGCATAGTATTCATTATTGCATTTGTCTATTTCAAAGATGTCCGGGAAGAGGCAAATGAGCATTCTTTCATGCTTCACTCTGAAGGATCAGATCCCTAAAAAGGTAGCCAGGTCAGAGGAGGAGACAGTGGAGGAGGCAGCTAGGGTGTCAGTAGAGGATGAGTCTGTGGAAGAGACTGTGGAGGACACCATAGAGGAGACAGTGGAGCAGCCACCTATAGGTTTTTTTTTTTAAAGAAGGAGTGGTCAACCCGATGGCCATTCATCACAATGGGAACCACCAGCTCCTTCTACTGGTGCTCAGTCTGCAGACAAGAGAACTCCTGTGCCCATCAAGGCGTGAGGGACATAAGCAGACATGTGGAAAGCAAGGGACATTGAGCCAAAGAGCAGGCTCTAAAATCACCCAGCAGTGTTGCACAGTTCTACACGCAAGCAACTTCTGTTGGAGGCATGAGTGTACAAGAGGCCAAGGTACATAGCACAGGAAAACCAAAAGACTGGTGGCAATGTTTGATGAATTGCAAATTGTTGGTTAGATTACCATGAAAATGTATCTAATGTTTTATGAGTTAATAATCAATTGTCTCTCTTACAGACCAGAAGGGCTGAGGTGAAGGTTGCCGTTGCAATGGTGCAGCACAATGTTCCATTTGCTGTTGTTGACCATTTCAGCCCCTTGTACAAAGAATGTTTTAGAGACTCCCCCACGGCTCAGAGCTTTAAGAGCGCAAGCACCAAAACAACGTGCATCATAAATGAAGCATTGGCACCTCATTTCAAAAAGGAACTGGTGATGAAGTTGAGAGAGAATCCCTTCACACTTGTTACAAATGGCTCAAATGATACTGGTATGAATTTAACAACTACCAGTAATTTGTATTTTTTTTTATCATTTATCATTTTTTACATGCACACTCATACAATTTTTACATGTAGGTTTAGTAGGTTTAAATACAGGTGCCAAAAAATCAATTGCAGCCAGAATGCTGAGGGAAAATGGCAGCATTTACATACATGGAAGCCCCTGTCATATTATCCACAACACTGCCAAACATGCGGGGCAGTTGTACTGATACATCTTCTGATGCACCCGGGCACATCATCAGTGATGTATCCTGAGGTCATCGGGTGTTTCGGGTCTCTCAAACATCAGACACCCTCACTCAGGCGACCCAGCTGAGGTTGATCAAGCCTCAGCTTGTGCCCTGGCAGCTCAACCACGGTTCCGCTCTCTTAATCTAGAGCCACCTAGAGGCTTTCTCCGTTGCCTCTGTGCTGCTACAGATGGCTCTTCTCCTCCTTTCGCCTGTGATGCCGAGTGCAGTATATGCCCTGCAGAGGGACTGTCCAGCAAAGCCTCTGCACCCTACCTCTACAGGCAAGCACCTTGCCTTCCAGCCTTGTTCGTGGCAGTTGCTGACTAAGTCCTGATATTTCCCCTTTTTCCACTCAAAGGCCTCCTCCATTCGCTCCTCCCATGGCACAGTGAGCTCCAGCATGACAACATTTTTTGCATCAGATACCAGGATGATGTCAGGTCTGAGTGAGGTCTTGACTACATGCTGGGGGAACTTGAGCTGCTTGCCCAGGTCTACTGACAGCTGCCAGTCCTGTGCAGTTTGGAGAAGCCCTGATGTTCCTTTCTTTGTTCCTGGCTTTTCTCCAGCTCTAATGAAGCTGATGGTTTGCTCCCTAGGTCTGGACTTTTGGCAGATGGAAACAGCACTAGAGATGCTCTCTGCGATAGTCTTGAGCACCTGATCATGATGCCAGCGGTATCGGCCTTCCCCCAGAGCTTTTGGGCAACAACTCAATACGTGCTCAAGGGTCCCCTTGTTCTTCTGGCAGAGGGGGCATGCTGGTGATTCGGCCAAGCCCCAGCAGTGCAGGTTGGATGGACTGGGAAGAACATCATAGACCGCCTGGACCAGAAACTTGATGCGTTGTGGTTCTGCCCTCCACAGGTCAGTCCACGAGATCTTCCTCTCCACAACTTGCTCCCATCTAGTCCATGCGCCTTGCTGTCTCATCCCCACCTGAGCAGCTGTGGCTGGTCCTCTCCTCCTCCACAGCTGCTCTTATTTCCTTCTGAACCAGTTGCCGCCGCTCCTTCCCCCGCGCTTTGTCATAACGGGGGGCTGCAACGGCTCCTAGTCCAGCCTTTCCTCTGGCCACAGTTCCCACAAGGACTCCATGGCGCAAATGGGACTCTGCCTGCTCCACTGCCACCTCTGCTCTCCACTTCCTGCCAGTCTTGACTACCACCCCTGCCCCAGAGACTTTTGGGTCTGTTGATTCCCGGAACTGCAGCACCTCTCTGGCACGCAAAACCTTAAACTCCTCATCGATAGATTTCAGAGGTAGTGTCAGTTTGCAGCTGTTGCCATAGAGTGCGATGTTGCTTAAGCTCCGTGGTAGATCCAACCATCTCCTCAGATAGCGGCTGACTCTCCTCTCCAGGTCTGTAATGGTGGAGATCGGGAATTCATAGAGAAGCAGTGGCCACAGAACCTTCGCCAGAATCCCGTGCTGGTAGATCCACGCCTTGAATTTGCCGGGTAGGCCCGTTTTGTCGACGCTCTTCAGCCATTTCTCCAACTCCTCACAGGTGTTCTTTATTGAAGCTGTGTCCCTGAGGCTGCTGTCAAAGTACCTCCCCAGGCTTTTCATAGGCTTCTCGGAGATGGTAGGCATCGGCATCGGGTAGATCGAAAACCGGAACTTGTCGACCACTCTGCCCTTCTTCAGGACCAAGGATCTTGACTTTGCTGGCTTAAAAGACATCCTGGCCCATCCCAACAGCCTCTCTAGGCCTCTCAAGATCCATCTGGCTCCAGGCACTGACTCAGTGGTTACTGTCAAGTCGTCCATGAACGCACGGATTGGTGGTTGGCGGATCCCGGACCTGGACTTGGGGCCTCTACACTCTGGTTCAGCAGATTTTACTAACATGTTCATTGCTAGTGCGAACAGGATCACAGAGATGGTGCAGCCTGTGAAAATCCCAACCTCCAATCTGTGCCACTCCGATGTTACTGACCCTGTTGAGACTCTCAGACTGAACTCGCTGTAATAATCCAGAATTAGGTCTCTGACTGTAGCTGGAACATGGTGCCCTCTCCCATGGTGCCCTCACTGCCCTCTCCCTTGTTCTCCCTTGCTTCTCTAAGGAGCTGTGTGACCACGCCTGTGTGTTCTAAACACCCCGGTACACCAGAAATGCCGCCTTTCTGCACTGAGGTGTCGATGTACCGTTCTTAAGGAAGAAGTCAGCCAGCCTCCTAACCACAATGCTAAAGAAGATCTTCCCCTCAACACCGAGTAGTGAGATGATTCTGAACTGGCTGATCTCTTTGGCGTCCTCCTCTTTAGGGATCCACACACCCTCAGCAAACCGCCACTGCTGCGCTGCTTTCCCTCTTCTCCAGATGACCTTTAGGATCCTCCAAAGCCGGTATAGCAACTTGGGACAGTGTTTGTATACCTTGTAACACTGTCCCAAGTTGCTATACCGGCTTTGGAGGATCCTAAAGGTCATCTGGAGAAGAGGGAAAGCTGCGCAGCAGTGGCGGTTTGCTGAGGGTGTGTGGATTTTTGGAAGTAAGTTGAAACATGTACACTTTATATATTACCAATATATTAATATATTAATATATATATATATATATATTGGTAATTAATATTAATTAATATATTACCAATCTGTTAAGCCCAATGCTAAGTAAAACAGTTTGCTGATAGTGTTGTAATAAATATTTGAATTAATGTATTGCAGATATCTGGATTTGATCCAGAGGATCTGACTGTGGATGTTGGGTATTGGTTTAAGGGAAGCAACAACCGTAAAGGTTACCTGGCAGGTTTGTGATTCAACCAGCTCTACATTTTTACATTTGTTTGCAATTGATGTTATGTATATATATATATTTTCCCCAGAATTTTGTGACTTCCATGACAGCGAGTACATGGAAATGCTGTTGCACATTTCAGTGCGATGGTTAAGACTGGAGAGATGTATTACACGAGTTCTGCGGCAGTATGGGCCACTTACCACCTACTTTAAGTCTTTAAGTATGTTGCTATTTTCATTGACAGTAGTACAGGTGAATTGCACCAGACTAAAATATGTTTTTTTAAGCACAGCCTGTTTTTATTTACAGATGAAAAACAACCAAGGTTTAGAAGGCTGGTGGATGCTTTTTTCAAGCCCTTGACTGAAGTGTACCTCCTCTTCTTTCAAGCAACGCTGCCAATGTTCTCCACACTGAACCTCCTCCTCCAGAGAGAAAGGTCTTCCATCTTCCAGCTCCATGGAGAGGTAAAATGCAAGGGTTGGGCCATCTTGCTGCCAAGGATATCTGCTTATTTTTCATTGGCTGATATGTCCTTTTTCAAGTAATGCATGGATTTTTTTTATGAACTACAAATTTGCAGATGACAAAGTTCATCATGAAACTGTGTGCGAGGTTCATGATGCCGTTAGCACTACAGGGCCGACAAGTCCATGACATCCTCTACAAGGACCTAAACCAACTGCCAGGTAAAACTTTTAAGTATCACATAAGGAGATAAACCTGTATTCTCATTAACTTCAAATATACTTTTTGGGAAGATTGTTATTGGGCGATATCTCTGATGTTATGGAAAAGGTATAACATGTGTGTAGGCAGGCATACAATGTATATGTAGGCTATGGGTAAAATAGTATGTTTACATAGAGGAATACCTTCAACCACTTGCACTTATTGTGCATATTTTGCTGAATCTATGTGCACTTACTGTTTGTCTATTCAATTTTGAGTTAAAGGCCCCGTTTACACGATGGAAAAACGCAGATATTTCTCTGCATTTTGGCCTGTCATTTACACGAAAACGCCGTTTTTATCCCAGAAAACGATTATTTCTAAAAACTCCGGCCAAAGTGGAGATTTCTGAAAACGCCGGTTATGTGTTGTCGTGTCAACTGGGAGAAACGGGGTTTTAGGTTCTCTCTTGTCGATTCTGAGGATTCTGATTGGCTTGCATGGCTTTATCCTTCTCCCTACACTGCCGCCCATAGGTTTGGCATAGTTATAAAGGCGCTCGACGGCGTATTTATGCGGGTTGTGTGCACAATGTTATTATTGAAAACGGAGGGGGGGAAATATTCGTTTCTCTAAATACCCGGCTATGTGTAAATGTGGCCAAAGTGATTTTGATTCTGAGATATTGTTTAAACTACCTGGACAGGCTCCTTGAGGCTGGAGACATCACACCTCAAGAGGTGCAGCTATTCCAGCAGGCAGCACTGGCGTTTCTGGTCAGGGCTGTGGAGTACGGAGTCAACAAACTCCCCCTGAAGGAGGCCCTTCTGAAGCATATCCCCATGCCCAAAGATCCCACAACCTTTAATGTTGAGGAGTTTTGGGGGAGTATGTCCTCAATCAAGAGCAAGGTAAGAAATATTTGACATACACATTTTTATACACATTTTTAATTGAAATCATAAAAGCAAAGCATTTGAGTAATAGAGGCTCTTGGTTCCTTTTTTCAAAGGTGACCAGTTTGAGAGGCTTTCTAAAATAGCTGCATTAGTGTTAGTGCTCCCTCATTCAAATGCAGACGCTGAGAGGGTTTTCAAGTTCAAGTTCAAAGAGTTTATTGTCATATGCACAGACAGAAAACATAGTTTCCCTGCACAATGAAATGCTTACTTTGCCGTTCCACACCAAATGTCATCCAATAAATACAATATCATACAACAAAAATACACAAAGTGAACAGTAAAAGCAATGAAGGCAATAATGTTAAGTGCATTTCTTAATAAGAGCAATAAAAAGCTAAAAATTTAAAATGAGGTAGTGCAGTTCTATATAAAATAATAGAGTTTCAACATACTCCTATCAGCTGTTTAGGAGTCTGATGGCAGAGGGGAAAAAAGAGTTCTCAAGTCTGGAAGTCCTGCATTTCACACTTCTGTACCTCCGTCCTGAGGGTAGAAGTGTGAACAGTTCGTGCTGGGGGTGGGAGGGGTCTTTGAGGATGGAAGCAGCTCTTCTGCGGACTCTGCAGTGGTAGATGCTCTGCAGAGAGGGTAGTGGAGTCCTGGTGATCTTCTGTGCAGTCTTCACCACTCTCTGCAGGTGTTTGCGGTCCATAGCAGTAGTGCTACCATACCACACAGTGATGCAGTTCGTCATGACACTCTCAATAACGCAGCTGTAGAGGTTTTTGAGGATCTTGGGCGACATGCCAAACCTCCTCAGCCTCCTCAAAAAATACAGCCGCTGTTGGGCCTTCTTGACCAGCTGCGTGATATGAGGTGTCCAAGTGAGGTCCTCACTGATGTGGACACCTAGATATTTAAAACTGCTCACCCTCTCCACTTTAAGCTCCTGGATGAACAGTGGCTGGTGTATTCTCCTCCCTTTTCTCATGTCCACTATCATTTCCTTTGTCTTGTCCGTGTTGAGGATGAGATTATTGTCTCCGCACCATGACACCAGACTAGCAACCTCCCTCCTGTAGGCTGCCTCGTCGCCACCAGTGATACGTCCTATAACTGCAGTGTCGTCCGCAAACTTCAGGATAATGTTATCCTTGTGGGAGGCGACACAGTCGTATGTGAACAGAGTGTAGAGGATGGGGCTGAGTACACAACCCTGTGGAGTGCCAGTGTTTGTGATGATACTGGCTGAAGTCCTGTTACCAATCCTGACAGACTGAGGCCTGCCAGTCAGGAAGTCTTGAAGCCAGTCACAGAGTGTGGGGTGCAGTCCAAGTGTGGAAAGTTTGTGGGTGAGTTTATGGGGGATGACCGTGTTGAAGGCGGAGCTGTAGTCGATGAAAAGTATCCTTAGATATGAGTCCTTAGTTTCCAGATGAGCAAGAGAATAGTGGATGGCAGCAGCAATGGCATCCGAGGTGGACCTGTTGGGCCTGTAGGCATACTGCAGGGGGTCAAGAGTGTCTGGTATGTTGTTCTGGATGTGGGCCAGCACCACTCTCTCGAAACACTTCATGATGATCGGAGTGAGTGCCACTGGCCTGTAGTCATTCAGGCTAGTGGGTGTGCTCTTCTTGGGCAGTGGGACAATGATTGTGGTCTTAAAGCACAAAGGAACGACGCACTGGCTGAGGGAGAGATTGAAGATGGAGGCGAGCACATCAGCCAGCTCGTAGGCACATGCTCTGAGGGCCCGCCCAGGAATGTTGTCTGGTCCTGCTGCTTTGCGGGGATTTATCTTCCTCAGAGCTTTGTGTACCTGGATTGCTGAGACAGTTGGTGGAGGGGAGGGGGGTTGGGTGGTCCCGGTGTGCGTGGGCTCCCTTTTTGCAGTGTAGCTGGGGGCCTCAAAGCGGGAGTAAAATGTATTGAGGTCATCCGGCAGGCTGTCTGTTAAAGTGATGTTATTTGAGGTGACCCTGTAGTCAGTGATGTGCTGCAGGCCTTGCCACATCCGCCCCGAGTCAGCAGTGGAATAGAAGCTGTTCAGCTTCTCTCTGTACTGCCTCTTGGCCGCTATGATGGTTTTCCTCAGTCCGTACCTTGCAGCTTTATACGTCTCATTGCCTGATCTAAATGCCAGAGATCGAGCACGCAGCATGTGACGTACTTGAGTATTTATCCAGGGCTTCTGGTTTGGAAACTTCCTAATTTTTATGGTGGGCACGATGTTATCAACACAAGTGCTGATGTACCCAGTCACATACTCAGCATAATCCTGAACACTGACGGAAGAGTCCTCCAGAGTGGCTGCAGCCTCAAACACATCCCAGTCTGTCAGGGCAAAACAGTCCTGCAAAATGCTTTCCGTCTCTGGGGTCCAGAGTTTAACCTGTTTAGTGACAGGGTGTATTTGCTTCAGTCTTTGTCTGTAAACAGGGTACAGGAACAAAGAGATATGGTCAGAGTGTCCAAAGTGGGGTCGGGGTGCAGCCCTGTATGCACCACGTATATTACTATAAACATGATCGAGAGTGTTTTTATCACGGGTGGGAATGTCCACATGCTGGTGGTATTTAGGGAATACAGTCCGTAAGCTGCACTGATTAAAATCGCCAGCAATAATAAAAACAGCATCAGGGTGAGCCGTTTCTAATGCGCTGATGACGTCGTGGAGTTTGCTGAGCGCTGCCGTGGGATTGGCTCGCGGGGGGATGTAAACAACGGCCAAAAACACAGCAGTAAATTCCCTCGGTAGGTAATAAGGACGACACTTCAGCAATAGAAACTCCACATCTGGTGAGCAGTATTCATCAGCCATCCGTATATCTCCACACCATGATTTGTTGACAAACACACACACACCTCCCCCTTTAGCCTTACCGGACGCAGCAGTTCTGTCCCCTCGGTAAACAGAGTGAGTCTGTAGCTCAATGGCAGCCTCTGGGACTTTGTCTGAGAGCCATGTCTCGGTGAAAATCAGAGCGAACATTCTCTGGTTTCCCGCTGGGTTGTTATCCTGGCTCGTAGCTCATCTAGTTTGTTTTCCAGGGACCACACATTCGCTAGCAGGAGGCTAGGTAGCGGCGGTCGGCTAGCGCGAGCTTTTAGTCTAGCATGTAGCCCTCCCCTCTTGCCTCTCTTGCGTCGCCGTCTCCGCAACGCTATCCTGGGGACAGCCAACTCACTCGGTACCGATGCTTTGGGATGATTTCGGTGATGCTTTCGGTTGTGACTCTGGTAGCGAACAATGAATTGTAGCTCCGGCGGAATAAAACTATTAAAAACAATGTGTCGTGAGTTGACAATGTCTAGTAATGCCTGTCGATTGTAAGTTATCAGTGCATGAGAGTTGTGCACTGCAAAAAATACAAGAAACACACAAAAATAAAAAAGAATCCGACATTTGGGTGCAGAGCGAGCAAACACGTCTGCCTCGGTGGGCGCCATGAGCCATGAAAATGTAGCCTAATCTAGCCTAAAATGTAGCTTTCTCCATGTTAGACTAAACAAAACCAAAATCAGGAACAGCTTGGCACTAGATGGAACTCTGTCATCCATCATGACAGTGAAAATGGCTGGCCTGGAACCACAGTGTTTCAAATGGGAGCCACCAACCCCTGTGCTGAAGGCCTAAAAACCTGCTACCAACACCTACAATAAACAACACTAACCTCTCTCTCTCTCTCACTCACACACACACATGCGCACACATACACCAACTTGCACACACACACACACCAACATGCACTAAGAAATTCTGAATGAAATAAATATTTTTTTATTTATACGAATTTGTCATTTTTCAGATCAGACCCCTGTCCCCACCTAGCCTGACTACGTCTGACTTCGTACTTCCGCTCAATTTCATTTCGCTTCTGTACTTAGTCTGAGACATCGACATGTCTCTCAGTTTTCCTCCGGCCTGAAAACAGCCGGCCAATCAACGAACAGAGGGCGGGCTGAGAGCCATGACGTAGACGCTAAGCGCCGAGTTTGAGATTGGGAAAATCGAAAACGACCGCGGATATGGAGACAAGGGATGCAATTCGCTCTGTTGTGGAGAATATTCCCGGCATTTCCAAACTGAAGGACGAACAAGAAGATTGTTTGGTAAACATTTTGAATGGAGGTGATGTCGATATGTGATATCTCAAACTCGTAATCTCAAAACTCGTAATCCCAATCTCAAACTCGTAATCTTGGTGTAATTTTTGATCCACAGTTAAGATTTGAAGCACATATAAAACACATCTCTAAAACTGCTTTTTACCATCTGAGAAATGTGGCTCGACTTAGACCTTTTCTTTCCTTTGCAGACTCAGAAAGGCTCATACATGCCTTCATTACAACTAGGTTAGACTATTGTAATGCCTTGTTCTCTGGCCTTCCAGCTAAATCACTGAACAGGCTACAGTACATTCAAAACTCTGCCGCCCGGGTGCTCACTCGTACCTCTCCTCGGGAACACATTACACCGGTGCTTTCACAGTTGCACTGGCTTCCCATAAATGCGAGAATTGATTTTAAAATTCTAATTTTAACATACAAGGCACGATATGGGACTGCACCGGAGTATCTTTGTGATCTCATTAGCCCTTATACTCCATCACGTTCTCTCCGTTCATCAAACTCTCTTCTACTGCATCAGCCTGTGTGTAAGCTTAAGACCATGGGGGAAAGAGCTTTCTCACATAAAGCCCCCAAGCTATGGAATCTGCTTCCTCCGATAATTAGAAATGCACCAACGTTGGGACACTTAAAAAGGTTGACTAAGACTCATTTGTTTAAGGCTGCTTTTCCTTAATTGTTTTATTATCCTTGTTTGTTTCTGTGTTTTGTTTTGTTTTAGTTTTTTATTGTACGCGCTTTGGGTTTAAGAAAAGCGCATTACAAATAAAATTTATTATTATTATTATTATTATCTAACGTTAGGTCTCTTTTATCTGTCGAGCTCGAACTGGCACCCTTTTGACAGGTCAGTGTCTCCTTTTTTTTCCAGTTCGTAAATATTGCCATGTCATGCTGTAATCTTGCAATTAAGTTGCAGCATTTCGGACAGACTCGAAATGAACAAAGAGCTGTGTTTGACATAACTAATCTTAACTTTGACAGTTGGCTGCAAATATTTTCCTGTTTCTCTTTACTGTCAAATAATAGTTTAGAGGCCCCGATTGTGCCGTGGATGCGTAGATTTACATCACATAATCTACAAAAGTCGTTGACAGCCATGTTCACTCCGGTATTTCTCTCGATGGTTTCGTTTGTGCATTATTTATAATGCGTTTACAGTGGCAGTTCGATGCTGCTGAGCTGGCGCATAACCAAACGTTATGTGTTTGGCTTACGGGTAACCAATGATTTTATACTTCAGACGAGCGCCCCCCTGCGATAAAGAAAACACTTTTCAATGATGCCATGCCAGACTCTGTCTATGAAGCAAAGCGAAGTAGCAGAGTTTGGTATTACCAGGCTAGTCCCGACCCAAACCCTGCCAAAATCTCACTCTGAACTCAGTTCAAAACTTGAGAGCCCTGCAGGTTGTTTAAATCAACGAACTATGTGATATTAATCAGATATTTATATTACATCAAACTTAATATTACGACTTATATCTGCACAAAATGACGTGAATGCACAAGTGAACTTGACTCTGCTGGTCCGAATGTGTAATACTGTTCTGGACGCGCTATTACCACAACAACGCGCTGAAATGGCAACTAAGCCCAGAGAATTCACAACTTTTTATTACAATAGTGTTCTCATTATAATGGCATGTAAATGACAGTCCCAATTATAGTTATAAATGTATTGCTGTTTGAGCTGCGCACACTAAAGAATAAAGATGATTAGCCTACCGGTACAATTAAGCGCTTTAGCTATGCATCGTCCATTAACTCAACCAAACCTATATTAGATTAATCATATATATACAAAATAAACATATTACGGGACTAGGCCACTCCGAAGTCTTCATTTTGTTTATCTTCAGCCATTCAGAGGTGGACTTGCTGGTGTGTTTTGGATCATTGTCCTGCTGCAGAACCCAAGTTCGCTTCAGCTTGAGGTCACAAACAGATGGCTGGACATTCTCCTTCAGGATTTTTTGGTAGACAGCAGAATTCATGGTTCCATTTATCACAGCAAGTCTTCCAGGTTCTGAAGCAGCAAAACAGCCCCAGACCATCACACTACCACCACCATATTTTACTGTTGGTATGATGTTCTTTTTCTGAAATGCGGTGTTACTTTTATACCAGATGTAATGGGACACACACCTTCCAAAAAGTTCAACTTTTGTCTCGTCAGTCCACAGAGCATTTTTACAAAAGTCTTGGCAAAAATGAGACTAGCCTTAATGTTCTTTTTGCTTAGCAGTGGTTTTCATCTTGGAACTCTGCCATGCAGGCCATTTTTGCCCAGTCTCTTTCTTAAGGTGGAGTCATGAACACTGACCTTAACTGAGGCAAGTGAGGCCTATTTTAAAATAAAATAAAAATAATACCTGTTGCAATTGTTCAAACATTATGGATGTTGTGTACACATAAATTCATATTCCATCCATCCATCCATCCATCTTCTTACGCTTATCCGGAAGAAGATGCCCAGACTTCCCTCTCTCTAGCCACTTCCTCCAGCTCTTCCGGGGGGACACCGAGGCGTTCCCAGGCCAGCCGGGAGACATAGTCTCTCCAGCGTGTCCTAGGTCTTCCTCGGGGTCTCCTCCTGGTGGGATGCGCCCGGAACACCTTCCTCAATATCTACAGCCTCCCTCGGGATCCGGTCGAAGCTCCGCCGGAGGTGGGAGTTGAAGATCTCTCTGACAGGAGACTCGGCCAAACGTTCCCAGCAGACCCTTACAGTACGCTTGGGTCTGCCGAGTCTGTCCAGCTTCCTCCGCCGCCATCGGATCCAACTCACCACCAGATGGTGATCAGTTGACAGCTCCGCCCCTCTCTTTACCCGAGTGTCAAGTCATCTTCATTTATATACGGCTTTTAACAATGTAGATTGTTTCAAAGCTGATTTACAGATATAAACATATAATTTAAGGTAACAGATTGTTTTGGCTTCATAGCGGTTCTTGAATAATGTTATTTTCCAGCTAAAGTTAGTTTTGATTGATTCACTTCCGTCGAAAGGATAATTTGTTAAATTAGGGGCCGCTAAGACGACACTGTTCTCTTTAAACAGACTTTAAACGCGAACCTGTGAGAAACGCAGATGGTGCACACGTGCGCATCAAGAAATAATTCTTGTGTTAATAGTGTCAATTGTATTTTTCAGTGTTTTGATCTAAAATATTAAATGTTCATACCACATATATTAATAGTTCACGTATATACAAATATACTGTATATTTAATCAGTGTTGTATGTGGTTTGTGGTTTTCTAATAGTGAAGGTATTTCAAGTCTCAAGTCTCATTTATTTATATAGCCCTTTCTACTACAACGTAGACCAAAGGACTGTACATCTAAAACCAAGAAAAAACATACAGCAATGACAGAGTCAACAATTAAAAGAAACAGAATACAAATGCATTTTCACACGAATTTTAAAAACATCAACTGACGGTGCAGATCTAATATCAGGGGGAAGAGCATTCCACAGAATCCTTTGTGAATGTATTTCACAATCCTTATCAACAATAGTCAAAGTTGTAGGCGTTTCCCTCATTGTCATTTGTGTTTGAAGGCCACAATAGCCCTGCAATGCCAGTTGCATAACCTGGAGGCCATGAAAACGGAAATGGACATCACAGACAATCAACTGGAGAGGTGGATCATTGATATCAATGAGTGGGCAGAATGGAGAATATACTGTTTTATACTGTTTGATATGGTGCTTGATGTATCACTTCTGACTAATCTTGGCTGCAATTCCAAAGAGGCTCATTGTAATCGTAGTCAAAGAGCACATACTCTGATTGCCGATGACGTGTGGACAAGATTATATCCCCATGGGTCAATAAAAAACCTAACTAACCTAACTATACTCAACCTTAGCTACAAGTGTAGCCTCTTAGTTACAGAGAAAAATTAAAAGATTGTTGAGGCTTTATTTTGCTCATACATCAGATTTTTTTTTTTTCATGGAATCAAGAAGCATATTTCTTATCTCTTCATTCCTTCCTCTAAGCAACAACATCCCCAAATGATGCTGATGTTGCCGCTGTTGCCAGCCGAATTGAGGAGCTGGTGGCAAGTGTTAGGAGGTCCCAGCGTCTTTATAAAGATAGTGACGGGTGCAAAGGACGTGCCCGAATCCGACGAAAGATCAGGGAGGAAAAAAAAATCTTACATTCTGTAGTGGAAAAGTATAACACATTGGTTCCTAAAGCATAAAAACTGACCTTGGACACCATTCTATCTGACGAGATTGTTTGGCCATGGCAGCTTACACACGGTGGTATGTACACAATTCCGTTGACTATGTGAAATAGTCACATAGTGGGACAAAATCTGTCATGCCTCAATTGTAACCCCAGAAAATCTTTAAATACTAATCCTAAATACAACCGACTTATGTTTCATCTATGTATTCCAGACTCTGTAGATCTAAGGACAAAGAGGAAGGCGTTCAACATTGTGATGGCAGTAAAGAGACTTGAGGAGGAGAAGAGGATTCTTATTGCAGAGATGAACAAGCATTGGAAGTCTCTTTGCACCCGTGACACCCTGAAGCAGATGTCATCCCAGCTTTCTAATGTGACATCAGGTATTGTGCTTTTGTAAAATAAAGAAATTAAACAGGGTGTGCTTTCTGCCTCTCCGTCTCGTGAACTTTTTTTTCTTGAGCACGTCTGTAAACATAAACAAAACTCAGCGAATACTTGTCACACATTTATGAGCTCTGTATCTTTATAAACATTTAAGTGTGTAGTTTTAAATGATATGATTCAAAACTAAAACAAATATTATCTGTTTAATTAATTTGTACAAAACCAACAAGATATCCAGTTTCTCAAACCTTTGCTCATTAGTTTTAATGTGACCACACCCACACGCGCAAAATATATTGATATCCAAATCGTCCATACGTCGCGCGAACGCGCCCATTACATCGACAACAAAGCGGCACCAAACTTTATCAGTCATCTGCTGTTGTCGAGTTTGGATGACACCCTGTGAGATTACATTGGATTTCCTGAATTATATTAGTTAGTATTGTTGCATAAACTTCACATTGCAGTCGAACTGTTGCTCGATGCTTCAGTGAATGTTCTCAGTCGTGCTGTGTGTTTGAAATAGAGGATGGATACCCGACCCGAGCCCACATTAGAGCGATAAGGCATTGAACATTTTACATTTAAAACCGCTTATTATGTAGGTAGCCAATGTGCCTGATGCTTTCACTTGATGCAAACGTTCGTTTTTGTGATTAAAATACATGTAAAATATTACCATAACATCTGTCTTCCTGTGTGCGGAAATTTGTTTATGTAGCCGTGACAACGAAACACGTGCATGCGTGCATGTGTTAAGAGCCTTGTTGCTCCGTGCGCGCTGATGCGCTCATCTGTTGACATTTCCGAATGCCTTCCTACAGTTGCTTAATAAAAGGGGCTTTCCACACAAACAAGCGTACATTTGTCATTAGTATGTGTAAAAAAAATGGGATTTTAACTGTCGGTCTCAGACATAAATATCTTTATGCCTGTCGGACGCGGGCCGGGCTCGGACAGAAAAATTAGTCCCGATCCGCAAAACGCACCAAACATAGGCTTCATGTTTTTACTCCAATCTCATTTCATAACGTCATATCGATGTAAACATTTGAAGTAACATATGATAATCAATATATTTTTCTCTAGTTTAGTGTTACTGAAGTGTTCATTTTTAACGATGCCTGCTTGTTATTATTATTTTATGCAGCCCTGCTGCACGTATATGCCTACTAGACACAACAAACCTGGTGTTCATTATATATATGTGTGTGTGTGTGTATTTTATGTAAATGGGAATAGGACCAGGCTTCACTCAATGATTGAACTTAAACTTTAAGAGTGCTGGCCTGAATGATTAGAATATATAAAACAGGAGAGAGGCCGCACTATGCATAAATTAACAATTTATGCATAGTGCAGCCTCTCTCCTGTTTTATGTGTGTATTTTTATAGATTTTAAAAAGCAATTTTAAACTGAACAAATCTAAAATGTATTCCCAAAATCGTGCAGCCCTAGTTTCTCTTGATATCAGCATGTTCACAGCTTCTTCTTTTTTTAAGGTACCAGTCCTGCTGACTTCAACATGAGCATGAGGAGGTAAAGTGAAAAATCAAACACCTGGGAAATGACAGGTATGTACTATGTTTCAGGAATGGCAAAGGTGTGTGACTGGTTAAGTCTCTGTCTTTAGTTCAGTGTGTTAAATAATGTGCTTTTTTTGCCATTTGTTGTGTATCTTTTTCATTTTATCATTTTTCCTAGCCTGATTTTAGCCTCTGATTTGAACGCTCTGTTTGAAGGGTGTGAAGGGTGAGTCTGTGTGAGATTCAGTGTAACCGGCCACTGCTGTGATTGGCTGACATGCTTGCATATGAAATAGCTATACGTATTACACGTGAAACTCTCTCGAATACGTTTTTACTATTACAGCTATCGAGATTAATGAATCGTCAGAAGTTTTTAAAGTATTTAGATCTATTCCCATCACATAAAATGTTGCCGTGATGAGCATTGAGCAAGCAGATGAGTCTGTTGTTGATCGCGAGAATGAAGATCTTATCATTGCAACGCAGTTTCTGCACTCTCTCTAATGCTTTCACCAATGCAAACACGATGATGTAAATACAGTAAGAGCTTCGTTGTGTGTCATTGATTTCATAACGAGTTTGGCAAGTGTCCAGGGGCCTATACCATGAAGCAAATTTATAGCAAATTTAGGTGGCTAGCCAGCTATGTTTCAGCTTAGTTTCCGCCAACCCTGCGTTTTAGGTACTATGAAAGTAGCTCGGCTTTAATCGGTGTTCGTTGCCATGGTATCTTACGCTGCACGGCTAGCCTGCTCCGGGGCAGGTTAAGTTCTGGATTCGAGATCTTAGACTAAAGTTTGACCAATCAGCTGTGAGCAAAGAAACATATAGGTGACGTAGCTAATTCCCAGTGTCTGTTGCAATGGCTTTACATTTTCTTCCAAATCCTGTGGACATTTCAGCGCAAATTGTTAGACGAGCACATCGTAGAGAAAGAGATTTTAGCCAGACAAAATCCCCTTGCCTTTCCTGATAGTTACTTGTATTTTCTGCGGAAGGAATATATTATCTTTGCGAACTTCTTGAGCCGCACATAAATAATTTAACATGTCGAAATCATGCACTTACTGTACCGCAAATGGTATTGCATTGCGTTTTTTTGCAAGTGGTAGCCTACATACTTGCACGATCGGTGATGCACAGAATCTAGGGGAAAACACGGTTTGTCGAACCATTCGCAAGGTGGTCCTCGCTCTGCAGGAGTACAAGTGTTCCCCAGACATTTATCGACCATGTCCATAAAAGAGGGTTTTTATAAAATTGCCGGTAAGATATATTGATAGGGTGACATCACGTTTTTTTGTTCTTTCAAAAAGCAAATTTCACAAATGAAATAACATAAAAAATGAACACAAATGAACATAATAAAAAAAAAATCCCCAGACATTTATCGACCATGTCCATAAAAGAGGGTTTTTATAAAATTGCCGGTAAGATATATTGATAGGGTGACATCCCGTTTTTTTTTTTCTTTCAAAAAGCAAATTTCACAAATGTACTATACAATGCAAATGTACTACAGTAGCCTACATGTTAAGAATTATTTTAAATCTTTTTTTAATTATTTGGTTAATCTTATGATAGGATTCCATAGAGTCATTGGAGCAATAGCCTGCACACATGTTGCAATCTCCACTTCTCTAGGAAAACATGAGGCAGATTATGTTAATAGAAAGTCCTTTCACAGCCTTAATGTTCAGGTAGAGATTATGTGAACATGTGAAATTATTATTTTCTGTGAGATTAATAGTAAAATTAAAAGATATAACAATGATCTACTTTCGTGAGTATGTTGTGTCAGCGCTTTGAGGAAAGCTACTTAAATTTGGTACAGTACAAAACACTGTTAATTTGAATTGGGACAGCAAAACCTACACAATAACCCCCTATCATGACCCTCAGACAGGGCCACAGAACCGCTTCAATGTGTCAGTAAAACCATAGTAAAAGTTAGAGATGACCTTTGGCATCCTAAAGGCACGTTTCAACTGTCTTCAGCGCTTAAGAGTCACCAGAGCGGGCATCACAGATGCATGTGCCATACTGCACAATATAGCCACTTAATAAAAGCACATTGGAACTGCAGATAGGTCTCAAACTGTTGAATTGGTTTTGTGGGATGGGGGGGAGAAAGAGAGCAAGAGAAAGTTGCATTAATAAATATTCATGCTAAAAGTTCCTTGACAAACACCTGTAATTTATTTAGGGTTAAGGTTATATGAGGTTTTAAATCCTTACCTTGTTCACATTTCTTCTGAAGCCTGTTGAGGTAGAGGCTTCAGTTTCTGGGCCAGGTTGTGAAAAATCCTACAATAAAAGAGATGTGTTAGGGCCAGTCCCTGTTTTATGCCACACATTCAAATGTTTGCCTTAATAAAAAGCCCAGTGCATTCACTGTCACGGTAGACGTATTCTCTGTTCCTTCTAGTCTCGTGTTTATGTTGTTGTGTGAGCGCATGGGTGTAGTGGGCGTGAATGTTATGACATTACCTGATCGCTCCAGCTGATCATCATCATCACATCACCAGCTGCGGGCAAACTCACCACCATATATATACTTACCGTTGTTCTATCATCCTTGTCAGATTGTTGTTTGATGTCGTCTGTGTTGGTGTTCCGGTGTCCTGTTCCTGCCTTGTGTTCCTGTCTCCGCCTCTTCGTGTTGGATTCCACTATCGTCTCACCGTCACTGCACTTCATCACGGATCCTGACCATCAAAGTCCCTGCGTCACTGTACCACCTGCTTGTACTGTTCCCCGTTGTTGAATAAACACACTGCTTGCACTTGCTTCCAGTTTCGTATCCAGTGATTATGACATTCACCTCAGCAACTGTCTCAGAACACAGAGTATCTTCATCATTTCCTCCACCCTAATAAATAAAAGTAGGCCAATATAAAGCATAACTGTTATAAAGCAGGTTATGTTCCTGGTGTTCTGTCTGCTGCATACTGACCTCTGTGTGCGAGACTGTGTGTGTGTGTGTGTGTGTGTGTGTGTGTGTGTGTGTGTGTGTGTGTGTGTGTGTGTGTGTGCTGGCTTCTACAGGGACACTGCATTTCCCTCTACTGCAGAACATACAGTCAGCCATATTTAAAATTTTAAATAGTAATGTATCGCACACGTACCCAGTGTTACTTGCTTAGAGGAGCCAGCACAGGGTCAGATTGTACAGCACCTGTAATCTCCATCCATAATCTGTGGCCCTCCACCGGTTTTCTGAATTTCACTCTTTTTTCGGTTTGCCTCAAACAAGTGTTTGTGATCAAATGTTTACAAAAATAATAAATGGTTGTGTGTAAATACTTACTTTGAATTATATTTTTATATTTTGTCTTTATCTGCTGCCAAGAAGGTTTGGAGAAAAAATCAATGTATATTAATCTTTATTAGTATATACATGCACATTTTTTATATATTATAAAAATATAGGCTATATTTCACACACACATTCATAGCCTACATATATACATAATTTTACATTAATATAGAACGTATTTGTTTAGCGTAGGCTACACATTAACGCAATCAGCAATCTTTCTCCAACAGTCTTCTCTTGCTTTGGCAGCAGAGACCGTATTGTTTCGAGCTTGTAATACATATTTAAATTCATCGTAATTCTGAATGATTATCTCTTGCTCCTCCGCGAAAAAAAATAATATCGCTCTATCCATATCGAACGCGATTGGTTGTTCGGTGCCAACGTCACTTTGGTATGTGCACGTGCTCGTGGATTAATCATAGCTTAAGATCAAAGCCTGAGTTGACAGAGAAAGTTGATGAGCTGCGTCATGGTACCAATAAAGCCTGATTGCATCGGTTTGGTTTTGTCAACTCAAAACTAATCCTGTAACCCCGAGTTTGTTCAGCTACAGATGGTAAAATTGCGGGTGTGTATTTGCTGCCTTTGACCGCTAAGAGGCGCTACAATCGCAGACTTTGAAAAGTCTCAGTTTATTCTCTCTATTGCGTAATCTGCCGCCGCGCCGCGGCTCATTGAGAATGATTGAAATGTGGTAACAGATCCATTCAAGTGAAACATGTATAGTTAAATGAATTCATATAATCACAAGACTGAAATTAAATGTAGGCCTAATACATTTAATAAATAATGAAAACATTTCAACACAAAACATTGCAATAGAAAAATATTAGGCTACATCAATGAGGCTTTGCAAGAGCAACGTCTTATCAGCGGACCGGCGATAGCGCAGTGGACAACGCAACAGCACGAGCATCACGGAGCTTCAAGCGATGCGAGATCGAATCTCATTAGCTTTGGCTGACAGCGTTAAATGCTTGACCATTCTTGATGCTTAGATAGGTAACTAACTGTTTATTGAAGTCAAGCGTTTTGTTTAATTATCAATGGCACATTACAACATAAATTTGTTACATTCCAGTAGAGCCGCTGCACAGACGACAAAACTGATGGAGGAAGATTGTCAGCCGATCGCGTCATAAAATGAAAATGACGAAGCTATCTTTAATCTGCTAAATTATTGTTTTGTGAATCATCCACGAAATTGAGATGACTGACATTGATGCCCGCCATAGCAAAGGAAGATTTTTTTTTAAAACAGATCCTGGACATTTCAAGGTTTAAATAAAGTGTCAGGGCAGTTTATTTATTTAAAACAGGGTTGCATCGAGTTAGTTTATTTTCTCATTAAGAAACAGAATCTTATTCTTGCGACATTTTAAATCTGTATTGCCAAAGAAATTGCAGCTAAATAAACAATTAAAACAGTAGGCTAGTCTACAAAACGAAAATATAGTTCAAAGCAACATAAATTAAGATCATGCGTTTTTCTTTGCTTCTCTCTCGCGCTGGATCTTTTATTTTAGTTTATTTAGTTTCCCTGCACTGCGCGCGCCGGGTCTCTCTCGAAATTAAACATTTCAGGGTAAAAACCCATCATACAGCTGATAATACTGTAGTATGTCGCTGTGTGTCATCCATACAAATCTTGAAAAAAAAACTTGAAAAAAAAACCAGGGTGTGCGATTTGTGAATTAGCTATTATTAGCTCAAATTCCATAAAGTCCTTCTGGTCATCATCTGCACGTTCAATAAGGAAATTGAAACGAACTGTTGACCACACTGTGCTAGCTCATTTAGGCAAGTCAACAATCACAGAATCAACAACGAACATTTTTAAATTTGGATAATTCAACATTCGTTCAATGAACAACAAAGCGCTGCTGATCTGGGATCTACTGAATGACTGTAAGTTTGATTTCTTCTGTTTGACTGAGACATGGCAG
The DNA here is from genome assembly GCF_949152265.1 of Phoxinus phoxinus. Taxonomy (NCBI): domain Eukaryota; kingdom Metazoa; phylum Chordata; class Actinopteri; order Cypriniformes; family Leuciscidae; genus Phoxinus; species Phoxinus phoxinus. Next base: position 33,950,556 of record NC_136884.1, on the reverse strand, counting down.
CAGCAAAATTATTTTTCTCAGCTGAATCAGTCCATTCCTCCAGGCTTTGTAAGGGTGTAGCCAAGAACAGGCAGGACAGGTAGTGAATGGATTGATTTATTTCTTCCAAACAATAAATTATATACAGGGGCAGATATAATGAAAGTAATTTCAAAAATAAAGTCCATATAAAAATCAAAGACTGAAGCTGGAAGTTAACTGAAACTAACAAAAATAAACCAGACCTAGAAAATAAATCTCCCCTGTTAACAAAATAACAAACAAACAAAAATACTAAAGGTAAGCAGATCATGATGTTACTGGGGCTGGACTGATCTTTATAAAATAATAAAGACGAGGCGCTTCAGTTGTCTTTTTCCACCTCTTGTTCGTCAGCGTCTTGTTCGTCGTGCTCAATCTGTTCAGTATTGAGACTGGAGAAAGATTGACGGCGCTTGCGCTGATGTAAGCCAATCAGTGAACGCGCTGCAGAGACAGACGCACGCGAAAGAATGTAAGAAAAAAAGCGAGCAGATCACGCCGGCGTGATTGCCGACCCCAGGGGATTAAGGTTAATAGTGCAAAGACCGAAATTTTATTAGTTGGCACTAAAGCAAAGCTGCGTAACTGTGACAGTTTCTCACTCTCCATAGACAATTCTGTTATCTTCCCTTCTTCTCAGGTTAAGAGTCTGGGTGTCGTCCTCGACAGTACTCTGTCCTTTGAGGCACATGCGAACAACATCACACGGTCAGCATATTACTATCTGCGGAATATTAATCGTCTCCGACCATCCCTCTCTGCTAATAGTACGGCTGTTCTGGTGCATGCATTAGTCACTTCTCGAATTGACTATTGCAATTCTCTGCTCAGTGGTGTCTCACAGAAAATCATTCACAAGTTTCAGATGGTCCAAAATGCGGCGGCTAGGATCATTACACGAACAAAGTTGAATGAGCATATAACTCCTGTATTAGAGCATCTTCATTGGCTTCCGATCAGATACCGTATCCAATTCAAAATTTTACTTTTTACCTGTAAGGCTTTGCATGATCTAGCACCTGCATATCTCAGTGAACTTCTTCATGTGTATCGACCAACTCGATCCCTCAGGTCTTCTGCTTCTGCGACTTTAGTTGTACCGTCTGTGCGTTTGACTACGATGGGGAGTCGAGCCTTCAGTTTTACAGCTCCTACTATTTGGAATACTTTACCACAAGACATACGTAATAGTCTTAGTCTCTTAATTTTTAAATCACGTCTTAAAACGTACTTTTTTAGATTAGCTTATCCTGATTGACTGTGGTAATGTTGGTGGGTACTGATTTTAGGTACTTACTGTTTATTGTGCTGTTTGTTTTTATGTTTAATTTTGTATTTTATTACTGTAAGGTGTCCTTGAGTGTCCTGAAAGGCACCAACAAATAAAATGAGTTATTATTATTATTATTTTTTTATATATAAATCTCGAACCACAGTGCTTGCTGCTGCTAAACTAAATAACATTTATATAATAATTATGAACTTTAAGGTTCTCTAAGCGATCCTGGGTGACGTCACTTCTTGTTGACGTTCGAACTATTGTCAAACAAAACGGAGGCTAGCTAGACCCTCCCTCCTCCTCATCCGCGCACTAACCCCCCAAACCCCACCCCACATCATTCTTGTCGGTTATTGGCTGGAACAGTTTGTTATGTTTCGTGGTGCGGGTTAGTCCAGTTTGTTTTTGTTGTTGTTTGTGGAGCCTGGGGTGTCTAACGAGACTGCATTTTTTTAGAGTGTGTTCAGGAGACAGACAGCTAGCGGATAGTGAGGAGATATTTGCTGTATGTGACAAAAAAATGTTTGGCCTAAAAAATGCGTGACATCGCTTAGAGCACCTTTAAATGAAACAATATCGCAACATTTCGACAAATACATTATCTGAACTGTTTTTACAATTTAATTCAGGGCGATTTAGGGCCAATCCCAATTCTATTTTATACCCCTTCGCCTACCCCTAACCCTTCGCCTACCCCTTCCCCTTGGCCCTTGAAACAGAGTGGCAAGGCGTAGGGGTGAAGATATTCCCCTAAGAAATGGGACACCACTACTACACCGTTCACGTCATTATACGTCGTCGCTAGCGCCTACGTCACAGGAGATGCGCCGATGTTTACCACAAACTTCCAAGATGCCGTCGTCAGCTGTAGTCATCTCAGTTGCGTGGGTTACTGCTATTTTTTTGCATTTAAATTGTGAAGTTCGCAGAAAACAACGGAGACGACGATATCTTCGACGATTAAGTTTGCTGGTGGATCAGTTTATGGTATGTATGATGGCTGCTAAGACGTTTTGTTGTAATTTGAACGTAACGTTTAACGTTAGCTAACCACAACTCGATAACGTTAGAAGCTGGAAAAACTGTAAAACGTCAGTGGACTTGTATTATGTGGTGTTTTATTAACACGTTGGAGTTACAGACCTATGTTTGTATGCATTTATTTATTTACTGTGTTTACAGGATTTATACAACTGAATAACCTTTTGAAGTTACTCGTTCGTGCGTGATAGCCAATTGTTTGTACCATAGCTTGTGTGATTTTGTTTTGGGGGAGAGGAGATGTGAAAGTGTTTACAATTCAGAATAATAATGTGAAATTTTTTCCAGGCTGGTCGTCCAGTAACGTACTGCAAGTTAAACCATAACGTGCCCATCTTGCGGTTGTGGTTTGATGTGGAGCTGGAGCTGAAGCAGGATTTCCGCCTGAGCAGAAGAGCAATGAATGCTTTGCAGAGGCTCTTGCAAAGAGAACAGGACCATGGCTGGGGTCATCAGCTGGAAACTTTGATCTATGTTTACTGGCTGGCCCATGGACTATCATATCGGGTAGTGTCCAGTGTTTTCAATGTGCCAAAAGCAACAGTCCATCGCGTAATCCACAGAGTGGCACAAAACATATGGATAAACCTGAAGAAAGCAATCTCCTTCCCACAAGCAGAGGAGCTGCAGGCAGTAGGGCAAGGATTTGTCCAACTATCAAGAACACCTGCATTTAACAACATTGTTGGTGCAATAGATGGCACCCACATCAGGATCAAACCACCACGGCGGCACCAAATAGACTACTTAAACTACAAGGGCTTTTATTCCATCAACATGCAAGCAATATGTGATTCCAGTGGACGATTCCTAGATGTATTTATTGGCTATCCAGGGTCAGTTCACGACACCCGAATACTGAAAAACAGTTCATTTTATAGGGCACAGCGGTATCCACCTAGAGGGTACATTATTTTGGGTGATGGGGGCTATCCCTGTTTAGACACCCCACTCTGCTTGATCACACCCTACAAAGAGCCAGTGTTTGGACAGGTCCAGGGACGCTTCAATTACTACCAGTCAAGGGCGCGCAGTATTATTGAAAGAGCTTTTGGTATTATGAAAACAAGATGGAGGTCTACACTTTTCAGAGCCTTGGAAGTTAAACCAACATTTGCACCCCAGGTCATTGCTTCCTGTGCCTTTTTGCACAATGTGTGTTTGGACAACGAGGACATGCTCGAGCCAGATGACGACATTTCAAGGGAAAATTCTGACTTCCAACCTCCCTGTGAAGCCATGGCATACAACGAAACATCTGGGAATGCTACAAGGGACAGACTGGCTGCCCTAGTTTCAGGCATTGTGCAAGCCACATGAAGATGATCCGTGTGCGTGTGTGTGTGTGTGTATATAGAAATGTTGTTCTTACACACACAGATTTTTTTCTTACATCTATAAATGTATAAATATTGTTCTTACACTCACATATCGATATTGTTCTTACATCTATAAATATTGTTCTTACACACACATATATCGATATTGTTCTTACATCTATCTATATATCAATATGTATATATAGTTCTTTTTAATCATTGTTATTTCAAATAAAATTACATTGCAAAAACATAGTGCATGGTGAATTGTGTATCTGTTTTAGGATATTTTGCTGTTTGGTATTGTTATTAATCCCCAGAAACACCTTTTTTAAGAAACAATATTTTTTATTGCCTTAATGCATAAAACTCTATAAATAGATAAGAACACATCCATTCACATAAAAAAATAAAATATTGCACTGGAATGTATAAACTTTGTAAATAAAAAAAATATAGAATAGCATATAAACAAAAACTTGGCATAAACCTGTACCTGTACAGTTGTGCAAAACAACTTGTAAACAACTGTTTAAACAACTTGTAAACAACAATTTAGAAAGCACATGAAAGACAACTACATTTTGTCTACCATTTTTTCAAATAGACACAAGAACCTCTCAGTCTTGGCCTCACTCTCGTTGTGGCGTCTTTGCTCCTCATGGGACTCCTCAACTAAAAATTCCAAAATAGGATTACTTTTGCGCTTTCTTTTCCTGGGTGAAGGAGTTAAGGTGCTTGCCATGGCCGTTGGGGTTGCTGCACTGTGAGAGGCTGTGGCTCCTGTATTTGGCAACGGTGAGAAGGCTCCTATGCTGCTGCTGGCTGCATTACTAGGCTCAACAATCTCCTAGGAGAACAAGACAATACATAAGTAATTACAATAAAGAAATGAATAATATATGTAATTTGCAGTCAAAATTATGAAAATCTACATTCTGACAATAATAAATGCACAATAATAAAATAACAAAAGAACAATAATAAATTCCTCCTGACCACAACAATTTAAACCTTACCATGACTATTGTTACTGGATCCTCATCATTGAATGATGCAACCACCACAGGAGGGTCCACAGAAGGCCTGGCACCCAGCACCTCGTGCATATCCTCATAGTACTGCCACGTAGCAGCTGTTGCCTCTCCAGAATCTGTTCCCGAACCAGTTTTAGGTGTTTTTAGGTCCTGGAGGAAGGTACAAGCACAATAGACATTATTATAATATAATCCTTACAATTAATCCTTTCATTTCACTACATTTTTTACATTAGCAATTAAATAAAAGGGACAAATAAATATTGTAAGAAAGTATAGCTTGATTTAATATAAATTAAATATGTGTGTGTTCATTTAACAAGGATACATGTTAAACATGTTGTAAAATAAATTACTATTATTACTATTACTATTAAAAGTTTTTATAACACCACATTGCTTACCTTATATTTTCTCTTTAAATTCTCCCACTTCTTGGATGCTTGTTGGCCAGTCACCTTTCCTTCCAAACCCATTTCTTTTACGAGGGTCCTGTAACATTTATAAATATAAACAATATAAATAGTAATAAATAAATCAGAAAAAGCTTTATTGCCAGGTATATTTATATGGGATTTGTTTTGGTGGCAGAAGCTTCCACAGCACAAGCAGAATGACAGTGACAAGGCACAGATAATAAAAAGAATAAAAATAGAATAAGTAAAAAAAAAAAAAAAATACACAATATACAAACATAGACAATAGACGGTATAAGTATGTTATGTACAAACGCAAGGAAATGTAATAAGTATGGTGTGTTAAATAAACAAATGTAATAGTGTGTAGTGCAAATGAAGTGCACATATCTAACAGAAGTCAGGCGCAAGCACAGTAACGTTTAACAGATTACTCACTCCCAAAGTTGTTTTGCACTGTATTTGGACTTCAGGAAACGTTGCTCGTTGTCAGCGCGAAAACGGATGATCCTCCGGGTTTCCTCAGGTGTCCCTGTTTGATAAAGAACATACAAAACTGGTTGATCATGTTGCAAAAAGCATGAAACTGTAAGCACTGTTTGTTTATATGTGTTCACGTATAACCACATGAAAATACGTTCATCGCAGACGTACGGTAAAAGATAAGCCCATTCTCTGCCGCAATTACATTCAGTTATCAGACATGAAAATATGTTGCGGGACTATCGTTAGCTAACTTCAGCGATTTTTTGACAAACGTTTCTTTTAAGAACATCACCGTAAATATGAACACAAGATTGAATGTAACATAAAACTAATGTTTTTTTGTTGTTAAAATGTTTATTAATGCAAAAAATACTTACATTTATGTATCTCCGTTCTCACGTTGGCAGCCATGTTGTCTCTGTAGCCGGTGTATGCTGGGACATTTCTCATAGCCCTTCGTTTGAAGTGTGGTCCTGAAAAATCTTCGTTTGAAGGGCTATCTGACCCTTCCCCCTTCCCCTAGCCCTCCAACTAAAAGAGAATCGAGACAGCCCTACCCCTTCACGTGAACGCGCAAAACAGAGGGGTAGGGGAAAGTGAAGGGGTAAGGGGTAGAATTGGGATTGGCCCTTAGCCTAGACTACATTTAATTATAGTGAGATTTTCACCCTTGTCCGTTCATCATTGGGAAGCACTCACATGATAGCTAAACATGTTTGAGTAGATCCTCTGCACCTCTCGGTTTCATACGGATTACCTAATCAGATAACATTTACAGATAAACTTTTGAATAAAAGTTTGAATATGAATAAAAGTTTACAGTTTTGAACGATGTAGGCTACTCTAGTCTACTCTGATCTGTATGACTAAAAAACTACGGAGTAGCCTATTATGGCCTAAGTTATTTTAGCTGTTATGAGAAAAATAAATCCAAATGAACGCGCCGCCGCGTCTGCAGAACACTAATTCAACATGCCAGAATAAAACCCGACTTTAGAACAATGGATAGCGCCACTGGGCGTGTGTGCCAAAATACTTAATTATAAACTTCAATTTTTCATTCAAAATAATCTCAAAATGCTTTGTGACATTTTGAAAGCCGTGCATGCATTAAGGCACTGGAACCATGAACTGAAACTGGTTCTGATTTTATTGTTTGTCGTTTAAACGTGCCTGTTGCATATCTTTACATTATATATTTTAAATGGTCTATTGGTGAAGTAATTTATAGCATTGTTTACTGTGGAGGGAGGGGGGATTCAAATAATTCAGCAGAAGCAGTGATGTTTAGACCAGAAGGAAATCCCCGTCCCCCCTGGCAAATCGCACCTTGCTTAAAACCATGTTTTACAAACTCTTTATATGAACCAAAAAAAAAAAGAAGACTATCCTGTATAAAAAATGTTTTGTTTGTTTGATTGTCTGCATTAATAATAGGCTATGACATGCATTAATAGGCAAATATAAAATGTACAGTAGTCTATGTTTGTTCGGGATTCGAACCAGTGTCATCCAAATGATCGATATGTAAGTTCTACCACTCGGCCATGAATTTACTCACTGAGAGTTGCCCGGTTTCTGCAGAGAAGCGCTCATCATTCGTCTCATTCCTCAATATAGTAGTAAACAAATAATCAGCTTCATTGCACCTAATTTATTTTTGTTTGTTATTTTGGTTATTATTATTATTTTATCACACTGCTCCCAAAGGTATATAGGCTTATGTCGCCCACCGACGTCTAGGCGTAGGCTACAATATGAAATAAAGGTTATATTGTTCTCGTCTCTATTTTTAAATTATGATTCTATTTTTCTGTCCTAAACAATGTTCTATAGTAGCCTATTTCATCTGTTAATTGACATTAACCCCGCTTACATTTCAAAATACGGCAATAGCGGCTGTTTTGCACAATGTCCCTCTGCGCCACCTGGCGGTCATTTCGCGAATGACTTTGAAATGCGACTGGATTATTTTTACCGCGGTAGTTTTGCCGCGGTGCCTGGCGCGGCGGTAATAGGCATTCTGGTTGAGTACCATCTGTACCTTCATGGTACAGGCCCCAGGTGTTATTATGTCGACCTATAGCAAATGTTATTATGTATGTGCTCAAGAGCAAATTTAAGTAATACATGTTCATATCACTTCTCTACTGGGTATTTTATTAATTTTATTATAATGTAGATTACTAAAATTAATGGTAAACCGATAATAAGATAAGATGAAAGTTAGCATTTATTATTAATTTAATACGGCCAAATCATTCACAAAATCGTACATAAAAGAATGCGCATGCTCAGACCTGAATCGTCTACACCATCGTCTGTATTTTAAACCAATTCAATTGTGTCGCCCCGCCCCGCCCCGCCCCGCCCCGCCCCATCGTCCAGACTGCACTCTGTGGTACTACCTCTTGGAAATACCTGATGAGACAGTTTATAACTATTTGTTCCTTTAAAACAAAACAGGAAAGTCTCCGCACAACTCACGCAGATTTTGAATTTCGAAACCTTGCTGGGTTCATGGACGCCATGGATGGGTGGGTTGATTATTATATAACAATTTAGCCATTCTATTTATTAAACCTCAATCTTTTAGGCCTATAGACAATGCAATTTTGTTCATACTTTTACATTATTTAGTTGACACATTGGTAACACTTTACAATAAGGTTCATTAGTTAATGTATTAACTAACATGAAACTAACCATGAGCAATACATTTGTTACTGTATTTGTTAATCTTTGTTAACGTTAGTTAATAGAAATACAGCTGTTCATTGTGTGTTCATGTTAGTTCACACTGCATGAACTAATGTGCACAAGAAAGTATTAGTAAATGTTCAAATTAACATTAACAAAGATTTATAAATGCTGTATATGTGCAATTCATTAATACGAACCTTATTGTGGCGGATTAGACATCCTGTGCCAGTCTCCCGCAAGTTTTTGGAACAAATCTCTGAACAATTAAAGTTGATAATTACGCTATGTCTGCAAAGACCCCAAGAAACGGATTACATATATTATCGGCTGGAAAGTGTTGTTCAGGTTGTTTCTCGTTTAGCTGCGGTTGTTTCATTGCCGAGAGAGGATGAGATTTTTCATTTTTTACACAGCAGTTTAGAGCTTTTGGCACCAGAAGTTGATGTAGGCCTAAACTTTGAAGAGCGTGGACATATGGTAGTAGGGAAAGAACAACTGCAGTTTTTACTGGAGCAACGGTTTAAAGTGCATGAGATCGCAAGGATGTATGGAGTATCCTATTCAACAATTAGGAGGTGGATGAAGGCGTACAAACTTTCCGTACGACAAACGTATTCTGACATCAGTTCAGAAAACTTGAAAGAAGTCATTCAAAACTTCATTGGACAGTGCCCGAACAGTGGATACAGGATTGTTGATGGCCACCTGAGATCCGTAGGCATAAGGTATGACCTTTATACTATAGCTTATATATTTTTTTCCCACCTACAAATCGTAAATTTGAAAATTGCATAATTCATACAAAAAATCATAAAATTTTGCCACGAGAGCGATTCAAAAGCATACGAGCCACCTGCTCTCTAATAGCTCTCACGGTACTTTTGTCATTCACCGATCGGTCTGGTCTGTGCAGCGCCGGTTCAAGTCGAACAAGCCTATCAATAACGATTCCACACATAAAAAACCAAACCCCCAATAAGGCACGAGCAAATCAGGTAGCAATATTGAGAAAACGCCCATCATTTGGAAAAACTCATTACAGCTCCACAGAGACCTGCGTGAAATAAATAGTTGCAGATTAGAATGCCATTGGACAGTTAATATAGTCCCACCCCTGGCCAATACGAGACAAGATGTTATGTTACTTGTATTGGTAATCATTTGTTTGATTATGATAAGTAAAATTATAACTTTTGCTGTTTTTAAAAAGATGAACGTTTAAGTAGACTTGATTACTATTTTATTTTGAAGACCCATTTTTTAGAATTATTCCCCTATAAATTAATTTTACAATGTGTGTAGCATTAATAATTACCTTGTTCTGAATGTTTCAAGGGTTAATCGTAATCGAATAATGGAAACAATGAGGCAAGTTGATCCTGTGGGGACAGTGTTGCGTGGCCTGGACCTACAGATTACACAAAGGCGGCCATATTCTGTGCCAGGTCCTTTGTCTCTGTGTCACATTGATGGCAACCACAAACTTGTTCGGTAAGCATTTTCATCAAACATTGAATGTGTACATTACATTGGCCCTTAATTGATGTAGTTTTCTTGTGTCTGTGCCTGTTAGGTGGAGAATTGTTGTCCATGGTGGCATTGACGGCTTCAGTAGGAGGATCATGTACCTAAGGGGCAATAACAACAATAGGGAAGCAACTGTTCTAGACTGCTTTCTTGGTGCAGTCCATGAACTTGGTCTACCTCACAGAGTGAGAAGTGATAAAGGTGGTGAAAATGTGGAGGTGACCAGGTTTATGTTGGAGCATCCAGAAAGAGGACCTGGTAGTTAACTTCAATCGAACTGATTGCAATATATGATATTTTAAGTGTATTGCAAAATGTAATATAAAATGTAAAGATGTTACTTTCCAGTGCAAGAGCTGTGCTAAATCCATGTTATCTGTGAAAATATTATTGTGTTTTTCTGTTTTAATTTACACACCTAACTTTTGTTTTAACAGCTTCATCACTGGAAAAAGTGTCCATAACCAGCGAATCGAACGGCTGTGGCGTGATGTGTGGTGCTGCGTACTTTGTAACTATTATGCCGCCTTCCGACATCTTGAAGACCTTTTACTGTTGGATCCTGACCAGGACCTTCACTTGATCTGCCTTCACTACGTGATTCTACCAAGGCTGAACCATCATCTTCAGCTGTTTATGAGGACATGGGACAACCATTCCCTTTCCACTGAAGGGAACAGGTCACCTAATCAGCTGTGGTTAGCTGGCCAAGTTATGGGTCCCCAGCAAATTCAGAAAACACAGTAAGCATAGATCTCTCTTATTTTAAAAAACTTTTAAAATATCACTGCTTTTTACGTCTCATCCGAAGGACGGCGCTCTTTGTCCCCGTCACTACACTGGGGTGTTAGGACCTGCACAGGGTGAGCGCCCCCTGCTGGCCTCACTAACACCTCTCCCAGCAGCAACCTGGACTTCCCAGGAGTCTCCCATCCAGACACTGACCTGCTCAGCTTCAGTGGGACACCGGTCTTAGGCTACTGGGGGATATGACTGCTGTTGGATATTGGATGATATTGGTTAATCATATAAGTACTATAAACATGACTGTTATGCCATAGCTGTAGTCAGTTTTATACAATATAACTGCAGTGTTGACTGTTAATTTGACTTCTAATTACCGGGATGTCAAAGTCTGTTATCTATTATTTAGATATGCTACAAATGAGTTTTGACATAAAAAAATAAAATAATAATTCAGTCATGTATACATTTTCACTCCTTATTTATTTTTTGTTGGTGGAATTTAACTTTTTTTCCAAAGATGCGGAACCCAATACAAACAATACAAATCTGTAAGACATTTAAAGCACTTAAGATATTTTATAAAAGCAAATATATACTATATCGAAATTGCTCCTTTCAGAAATTGTTAATGCATTGAGCCCTTAATGTACAGGAATAAATGACCCAAGACTTAACTGAAACTTCCTACAAGTATATCAAGGAGTGGACATATATATGTACCTCTGCTGCCACCTACTGATTTTAGTGGTCATTTCATGTAATTTTTGTTTTAACTGTTGAGATGCATCCGTTTAAGCCTTTTACTTTATTTATCTGGGCTGTCAATTCTTTGCCTGAGTTGGGCGAGATATTTGTATGCTCTCAACATAGTAGCAAAAAATGTGTAATATGACTAGGCTACATTTAATAGAGTGCTAGGCTTTTTAAAAACTTTAGTGTAGCTTTATTAAATAGTACATTTATGTTAAACAAATTTAATTTTTAATGATTACCGACTTGTTCAGAATAAGTATAGCAGTATCCAGCAATCAGAAGTAGGCTAACTAAATTGAGTTTAAAATCCAATAAGCTCTAAAAATGGTTTCTGAATGGTTAATGTTAAATACAGCATCTATGAGTGAATTTGAGGCATGCAAAGACCGCCTGCTGCAGAGCATTAACAAATCTTAAAAAAATAAAAAAATAATGATATGACCCACCTTTTCTAAATTTTACTAGCCCATTTTATTTGTCTCTCGTAAGATTGTATAATCAAAATACATGACAATCTATCATTGGGATACCAAATGTGACATTCAGCATTATATAAATAAATCAAATGTAGTCCTACATAAACTGCCAAAGAGCATAAGATTATCTATGATAATGTCTATAACAGTAAATGTATGAGAAAATAAGGAAAATTAGCTCCAGAAGTATGTCAGACGCACAAAGTCACGTTTGTAAACTTAGATCGTATAGCAGACGGGCAGACGTAATCCACATGTTAACTTCTAACGTGACGCCGCCGTGACGTCTGTATAGTATGAGGTGTATTTTGTGCATTTTTTAGCGATCGCTAAGCAAACTGAGAGGTGAACTAACGTGTATACGCATGCCAGCCGTCTGGCCAAAATCCCATAGTATTCAGGCATCAGACGTACGATTTGAGACGTTAGACGTCACGGTCACTTGTTGGAGCTTCGCTCAAGTGCGCGGCGGCGACGGAGCTGAACATTTTTTTTTTAAACTTTGCATCTGAATAACGTACGTGTGGATAAACGTGTGGATAATGTACGTGTGGATAAACGTGTGGATAACGTACGTGTGGATAAACGTGTGGATAACGTACGTGTGGATAAACGCGTGGATAAACGTGTGGATAACGTACGTGTGGATAAACGTGTGGATAACGTACGTGTGGATAACGTACGTGTGGATAAACGTGTGGATAACGTACGTGTGGATAACGTACGTGTGGATAAACGTGTGGATAACGTACGTGTGGATAACGTACATGTGGATAACGTACGTGTGGATAACGTACGTGTGGATAAACGTGTGGATAACGTACGTGTGGATAAACGTGTGGATAACGTACGTGTGGATAACGTACGTGTGGATAACGTACGTGTGGATAAACGTGTGGATAACGTACGTGTGGATAACGTACGTGTGGATAACGTACGTGTGGATAACGTACGTGTGGATAAACGTGTGGATAACGTACGTGTGGATAAACGTGTGGATAACGTACGTGTGGATAACATACGTGTGGATAACGTACGTGTGGATAAACGTGTGGATAAACGTGTGGATAACGTACGTGTGGATAACGTACGTGTGGATAACGTACGTGTGGATAAACGTCTGGCTATTAGCCTAATACTTATAATATAGCTAATACTGTTTTCCTGTTTTTGTGGGTTGTACACAGTGTAGACATTATTAGTAATATATATATATATATATATATATATTAGGGGTGTAACGGTACATGTATTCGTACCGGACCGTTTCGGTACAGGACTTTCGGTACGGTTCACATGTGCACCGAATGCAATCTTTTACGTAAATTAGGCTTGTTTTGTGTGCGGAACATACATCAATTCCGAGTTTCCACACAAACATATTAAGTGTCGGAAGTCTCCACGTTGCACTGATTAAATCTGATTAATCGTTTTTGTGATTCAAATACATGTAAAATAATACCATAACATCGGTCTTCCTGTGTGCGGAAATTTGTTAATGTTGCTGTGACAACGAAACGCGTGCATGCGCGCCTGTGTTAAGAGCGCTTGTTGCTCCATGCGCGCTGATGTGCTCATCTGTTGACATTTCCAAATGCCTTTCAGTTGCTTAACAAAAGCGGGCTTTCCACACAAACAAACGTACATGTGTCATTAGTATGAGAAAAAAAATGGGATTTTAACTCTTGGGTCGGGCTCGGACATAAATATCTTTATGCCTGTCGTCGGGCTTGGGTCGGGTTCGGTTACTGCTGTCTAAAATCTACTGCCTAAAATTCGGCCCGATCACCACATACACAGCTTTAGCCCAGCCTCTCGCTAGCTAGCGTCATGGCCAGTATTGGTTTAAGAGTATTTTATTTAGTGGAGAACTTTGCAGCAGTATTTTATTTCTTATTCTTTTTTTATTTTATATATTTTTTATTAATTATATTTTATTAAAAAGTGTGTTTAAAAAAGTGTAAACAAATTGTTAAAAAAAAGTTTATAGTAAACAACCAGCAGTTTAATGTTTTGCATTTCTTTCCCTTACTGTACCGAAAATGAACCGAACCGTGACTTTAAAACCGAGGTACGTACCAAACCGTGATTTTTGCGTACCGTTACACCCCTAATATATATATATATATATATATATATATTTATATAATTTATATGTTTATATATTTATTTATGTGTGTGTTTAAATGTATAATATTGCTGCCTAGGTAAATCAAAAACAGAAAGTTAAAAAATAAAGGTAGCCTATTAATTTATTTTTTAACTCATTGACTGATTTTAATTTACCCGTTAAACGTAATATTTTAACCTAGTTTCTCTGTCTGTTCTTTATATTCTGCATGTCTCCTCAATCAAAACCATCTTCAGACCAGTTTATTCATTTTTAATTAATTAACTTTATACAAAAGAGACATGTCAAATGTGTGGTGGGGGTCTGGACTCTGGGTATTTGTGTCCTATGACCAGAAATGGATATAATAGATCTGGGGCAAGGAGCAGAAAAAGTAAAATGTAAAATGAGCTTAACCTATTATTATTATTATTATTATAGGCTATTATTATTCATCACTGTAAAGTCTTTAAATTGATCAACATTTAACATGTAATAACGGTTAATGTTGGTTCAACTTTGCATGGCTCGACATTTACGCTTGTTTGCTTCTCAGTGAAGTGTTCTTGTGTGTGTTTGAAGGGGCGAGTGAAAGAGAGTTTTACTCGCCCCGCCGGACAAGTAGGCTACTTAAAAATAACAGGGGAAGCATCGAAACTTAAGAATGATTCTGATTATATGATCTGCATTCGGTGTAAAGAGCGCGTGATAATGTGTATCACGGTCGCGCTGCTGTCTCTGTGAGAGAGACTTTCTTTCATGGATAAATCGAAACATATGAGCGCAACAGCACACAAGAATCTCATATAATTATTTAGTTATTTACCGCAACACGACCAATGGAGCTGTTTTTCTGAATATTATCACAAACAAGCCTATTTAATTATCATAAATGTGTATTATATAGCTAAACAAGTAGCCTATTTCATATTAAGTTATACTTACATTTAAGATAGGCTACATTATTGACAGTTTTAGTTATATGTCACAGACGAAAATAGTTCCAAAGGAAAACCGCAATAAGCGTGGTGTTGTTATGAGTGATTGCGTTCAGCGTTTTGAACGAATCGTTTGAATGAATGACTCGCTTATTACAGTTTTTCTCAGTCGCTTTGGTGCATTTCTCACATCACTATTTACATTTGCACAACAGTTAGTTCAACCTCCACAACATTTAGTCATGTGTGCACATCATAGTAGCAGTTTCTCATTCCTTCCAACAAATTGCAAATGCTTTTGGACATGCATCAATTGCTTTCATACAACTCTCTGCTGTTTTCGAACATTATCATTTGCTTATGTCATGTCAGTCAAAATTAACTATACTTGTGAATGCTGAATAGTCATTCCATATAAAACTAATAGTCCTCCTTTCATTGCTTGAGTCATTACATACAAAAATGTTGAACTAGTTGTCAAAATCTGTCAAGCAAATTTTACACATTTTTTAAAATCATTTTGAAAATGTCTCCTAAATTGAACAATTTATCTTAGGTGAATCTCAACTTTCACTGATGCGAAGGGGTGTGTGAAGCATTAGTTGCAACCAATGATAAGCCACTTCTATACAATCACTGTCAGAACTGAATCCCATAAACCCCCACTTTACAAGCATATATGAACCAAGCAGGACATAGTACCATTTCTACAATCCTGTGACACAGAAATGGAAGGCGAGCCTCGTGGAAGAGGGGTGAGGGTGAGGGTGCGGGGAAGGGGAAGAAGAGGCCAAGTACATAGGCGGATCCCTGATGAAATCAGGGGTACAATTGTGGATCATGTTGTCAATCACGGCATTTTCAGGTAGTGTCACCAATATCTGACTTTTTTGCATTGGAAAACATTTACAGAGTAAACTGTCATAATGAAAACATGACAAAGCCATTTGACTATCTTGTTCATAAGCAATGGTGTCAAGACTTTTCATCTTGATGACACTGACACTTTCATTGACAGGAATACTTGCTTTTGAGGAATGAGCGATCCATTTTGAGCAAGTGACACGCTTTTGCAGGTTATCAACTGGGTTTTGCAGTTTGTACTAATTGTTTTGAGAACTGCATTAACTGTTGTGCAAATGTAAATAGTGATGTGAGAAATGCACCAAAGAGACTGAGAAAAACTGTAACACAGGCACGTGCTGCCACCTATTGGCGGTTTAGTTTCATCTTTTAAAGGATCATTGCATTTTTTTCTTGTATATTCAAACATTTATTTAAAACATTAGTCTCATAACATCAGGCTATTTATTGCATATTATGCTTGTTGGGCTGCAGTGGCCTATAGAACAGGGATTCCCAACCCTGAGTCCTGAGACACCCCAGCACACATCTTACATGTCTCTTTTGAATATAGTTAATTAATAAAGAATTTATAAACTGCTCTGAATCAGATGGTTTTGATTGAGGAGACATGCAGAATAAACAGAACAGAGAAACTCATAAAACATTATGTTTAAGTAAGTTCAAATCAGTCAATAACCAGTTCAAAAACAAAAACCTTTCTTATTTTTCTTTTAATTTTAGCTTTCTTTCTGTGTTTGATTTACCTAGGCACCAATATCACTTTTAACCTGTTAGCCTTCAGCGCCACTTTTGAAAAATCCCCAGAAATAGCATACCCAACCTAAAAAAGATTCAATTAATTGACCCTTTGTCCTAAAAGCTCAAGTACGGTCTCATTTGAAAGCTGACACCTGGCACTTTATTGGAAATGTAGAATGAATTATTGTCATTATGAAAAAAAAAATATGAATAGCTTCAAAGTTGTGTAAGTTATTAGAAATTTATTTTTATGAAACATCTTCATGAAAATTAAATTGAAGTTGGCCCGTCAGCACTCTAGAAATGCACTCCAGCTAAAGACACATGTCTGACCATGTTATATTTAAAATTTGAAGGTGATAAGTCTAAAACTCTGTATTTTGTTAAATGTTTTTCAAGATCATCTCAAATGACTTTATTTTGAATTGACTCTAAAATGCAAACTTGTGTTTATTGTCATCTATTAGCATCTATTCAGTCTATTGTCTCTATTGTTTTGTGGTGCAAACGAGCCCCATTCAGTGTCAGTCTCTCCTGCACACATTTACACCTTTCCAGCCGGCTTATGGCCATAAATATTCTTTTCCTTTGTCTCCATTATAATCTCTAACGACTGGCTAATCACGGTGTTTCACCCCCTAATTTCTTTCATAATCTTCACTTCACATTTGAAACTGTATCAAATGCCTTTCTTAAATAAAGAAATATTTCAGTAAGCATTCCGATTTAGAAAAAAAATCATAAAAAATAACAGCTAGATGGCAGGTGCAACTAGAGAGCTAGCTAGCATGTTAGCTTAGCAAACCATCAATACACGACAATTTATGAGATTAAAACCCTGTTTGAGCTCCAAACTTACTTTATAGTGCAAGTCGAGTGTTTTAAATAATCTTCTATGAGCTTATTTGGCTTCAGAAAAGAAAATCAGACAGAAAATATATGATTTGATATTATTCTGCACTATTGTAAAGTCTATACCGATTAGCATTACATTATACATATAATCTATTATTATAAAAATACCTGACATGGCTCGAAGAACACAGGTAAATCAAATATCATTGCAATCATGTTTATTGTCTTCAAAACATCTTTATCTGCATGTTATAGCGATCTCTGAAAGCTAACGTTAGCTGTTTATGTCAGTGACGTCCTGGAAGGTCACAGGTTATTTCTTCTTCGTGAGCTTTCATATTTGGAAAAAACTGTGCAAATGGCGCCCTCAGCCTGCTGTATGGATTGAAAACACAGTACATCAGAGTATCCAGCGCTCTTTATGTATACATCGACGCATTTGGATATAAATTCAATAAATATTATTCCTGTCTATAGAAATATGATGTAAACCTATGATAATATATCAATATTTCTCCAAATCTGCACATTTTTGAGCCAAAAGCCCTGAGGAACGTTGTTTTGTCACGCGTTCTCATGACAACACCACCGGAGTTTTTTTCTGAATGGAGCAGCTGACGCTCATAATTCATATTAAAGGTATCGACTCATTTTTTCATTACATAAATCCTGACACAAATTAAGACATAACTGTCACTATAAGTTTCTCAGAATACAATAGTGGTCAAATACTGAAACGTGAGACTTATATATTTTTAATGATGTATAGTTTGTCAAGGTAATAACATTAAATCTGATAGTAACTTTGAACTATTTTAAAAAAAAAACGCTTCAGAGCGTCCTCGCTCTGGTGAAGGTTAACAGGTTAAACACACTAAAAACTTTATATGCATATAAATTATATATATATTACTAACAGTGTCGACACTGTTGTACAACCCACAAAAACATGAAAACAGTGTGTGTTATGATCATATCCCGGTAAAAAAACGTAGTAAAGATAATATAATTTTGCCTAAGTGTTAATATCCACGCGTTAACTGCGTGTAAATTGCGTGTTAACGCGTAAATAAATTTTTGGGACATTAGTACCACCTACTGGTTTGGTGCTGCTCTTGCTCAAACACAGAGAAAGCTTGTAAATACCAGTTTTGAATGTGAAATACATGTTCAACAATGTACTTTTCATAGGTTAAAACTAGGCATATACATATAATTACAGCATATTTTAAATGGGCCTCTGAAAGTCATGACCATTTTCACAATCACAAAGTTTTGTTTGGATAATTACACATTTCCTTCAAATAGTATTTTCATGTAGCCTACACTCCTACTGTAGCATATTTTTAAAGCATCATTTTTATAATTTAACTATATGCATTATTTGTTAGATAGCCCCTTCTGATAACACATTAAGCCTTGTGAATCTGATTGATATATATCGTATATATATCAACACACACACACACACACTACACTTTACACATTATATTACATTAAACATACTGATACTGAGATAAGGTACACCCGTGCAGCACTTTTAGCCTTCCTTGTATTTATGAAAATACATGTTTTTCAGAAAGTTTTTGATCAAGGGTTTTGATATACAAGTTTTACCCCTCTACCCCATATAATTACATATCTAATACAAACATGCAGCAAATATTTACTTTTGTATATACCAATTTCTGAACTTAACTGAAATTCTTCACTCAAAAGTCCTTTTTTTGTTGATTTCATGTAATATTCAAATTTTGACTTTGAATTTGGGGGTTTCAAAAGCTGTAAGCCATAATCATCAAAATTATAACAAATAAAGGCTTGAAATATCTCACTTTGCATGTAATGAGTCTAGCCTACTTTATTGAGAAGCACCATATATATATATAGGCTATATTACAACACACTACATACACACACACACACACACACACACACACATGCGTAATAATAATAATCTAAAGTGAGTGGCTTGAATTTTTAATAAATGAAATCAAACAGAACTTCCGCTTTTAATGTCATTCAATGGATATTAAAATGTGAAATGAATATAGGACCAAAAGTAATCATATATATTCTCGCCAAAATGTTGGATAGATTTGGAGTGCTAATACACTCGTGATCTATCTATTCAGTTTCCTGGAAGTGACCCTTCCATCAGTGTCGTTGGCTCATCGCTCACGATGGCTCATGAGGTAAGCTCAGCGTAGTGCTTGAGTCACTCTATCATGAATAATGCTAATAAAATAAAGGTGTTGTGTCACGGTGACACCGCCTGTCGTTACTGTTTGTAATCATTCTCATGACTATTCATTTAGTGATGCACACCTTCGTTTTATTGTAT
Organism: Phoxinus phoxinus; assembly: GCF_949152265.1. Lineage (NCBI taxonomy): Eukaryota > Metazoa > Chordata > Actinopteri > Cypriniformes > Leuciscidae > Phoxinus > Phoxinus phoxinus. The sequence continues at coordinate 33,930,899 of NC_136884.1, read as the reverse complement.
TTATTCATGAGATTGTGAAAAAGAGCTTACCTAATGGATACGATGAGCCTACGTCACCTGACATCTTCCGTTCGGTGCGCGCGTGATGAGCATCGTATATAGAGAGACGGGAATCCATACATCATTTTTCCAAATTATATATTACACTTCTTTACAGGTAACTGTGAAAACAAACTAGCTTTCGGTTATAATAAACACTGTTAAACATATTACGGTAGGTTAAATATATAGGCTATATATATTTATTTTTTTACTTTAGCCTATTTAATTTTGTCATAAGATTGTTGCTTCGCAATTAGCGCAACAGCCTGCCATTATATGCAATACATCAAAAATACCGTCGCAGTTGGAATACATAAGAGTTTATGTAAAAGTAAAAACTTTATAATCTATCCAAAACTAGTCACAACTAATAACAACAGCGCGCATATGTGCCGTTCATTCATTCACACACCCTGTTTATTTTCTTTAATTTACAAAAGCACAATGTTTTATTTAGATTGTAAGTGGACACATAAAAAAGTAGACATTTATATATCAATCAGATTCACAAGGCTTAATGTGTTATCAGAAGGGGCTATCTAACAAATAATGCATACCGGTAGTTAAATTATAAAAAAGATGCTTTAGAAATATGCTACAGTAGGAGTGTAGGCTACATGAAAATACTATTTGAAGGAAATGTGTAATTATCCAAACAAAACTTTGTGATTGTGAAAATGGTCATGACTTTCAGAGGCCCATTTAAAATATGCTGTAATTATATGTATATGCCTAGTTTTAACCTATGAAAAGTACATTGTTGAACATGTATTTCACATTCAAAACTGGTATTTACAAGCTTTCTCTGTGTTTGAGCAAGAGCAGCACCAAACCAGTAGGTGGTACTAATGTCCCAAAAATGTATTTACACATTAACACGTGTGACACCCTGTATGTATAGTCACAGGAATAATTCTATTTTTCTTCATGTATTTTATTTATTTTATTATGTTTATGATATTGTTTCAATTACTGTTAATATGCTGGACTTGTGATGCGTAATACCCTCAGTGGACAGTAGAGGGAGACAGTGTGCTGATCGGAGATTATCTGAGTAACTTTGAGTCGCGGAGAAGAAGCCCCCATTACAAAGAGCGACTCGGTACTGATAACAGCACAACTTTGTCTGTCTCATTGTTTTACCAAACAGGTGGGTGAAATCAATCACCATGGACATAAAGAACATGAAACAATATGTTGATACCGTGTGTACACTGTTTTAAGAGGGTTATATACATTTCCTGAGTAAAGTAAAGATGTTTAATAGAGACGGTGTTGTGTTTATGAAAATGACGTTTCATTCGCGGACGTGCCCCGCTAGGCCTGGTATTAGTATTATACAATCTAAATGGAGGCTCCAGCACACTGAATACCCAAAGTAATGTGATGATAATAGTGTTTATAGCTTTATAATTGTGTTTATAGTATAAAAAGCGATGTATTAAGCAATCGCCATGGGTTATAAGACTAAAGTATATATGTAGATGCATACATACGTTATTAGTTGAATATTTTATAATCTTTGCATACTATTATATAGGTTACTGCTGATATTTGGTTGTTCTAATTATCTTTTGATTAAGTATATCTGCTGTACTGTAATTCAGTTTAAATGGTTCGCTCAACTATTTAGGTATTTAGTAGAATACATTTGCACAGACAACAGAGACTGTGTAATACATGGTGATGTATGTTTTACGGGAAAGAGTATTGAGTTATCTGAGAAAAACACTACCTGAGTATAAGAAGAAAGACACTTATAAGAGTGATGTAACATGTTTATTTGTGTTTTGTTTGAGTGAGTCACATGTAAGGTGACAGAAGAGATTGTGATTTAATTATACCAAAAAAATATACATAATCTTTGAATTATTGTAATAAAAGATTACAAGAGCGACTCTGTACTGATAACAGCACAACTTTGTCTGTCTCATTGTTTTACCAAACAGAATTAATTTACTGCAGCAACGCCAGTCGGACGGCGGGCGTGCTACACGCGCAATTTACGCGTTAACACGTCATTCGTGTTAACGCGTAAATTGCGTGTTAACGCGTAAATGTGTGTGAACGCGTCAGTTTCACACGTTTTGTCTCTTTTGGCCTTCCATAGATATCACGCGTCATTGGTCACGTCAAGGTACGCGACATTCGACACGGTGATTGCTTAGTTTGCAAAGTAAATGCACAAATCACACCTCATAGTATAGATAAACAGCTACACATTATTGACGTGTCTACGTGACGTGATATTTGCGTGTACGTCTCCATATAAAACCAATGGAGAAGTACACACACATATTCACGTGTGTTATCTGTCGTGCTTGTCAGTCTCGTCGGCGAATGGAACATTTGGAGCGCCATAGTGCGTGCGTGTGTCAGTGGGTGTGTGCGTGCGTGTGTGTGTATGTATGTGTGTGTGTGCGTGCATTCGTGTCAGTGTGTGCGTCAGACACCCTCAGAAAACAGATGTCATCCTGAAAACTTTCACTGATTTGGACTTAACTCAGTAGGTATCACAGAAACAAAAGAACACGTGTGCGTGCGTGTGTCAGTGCGTGTGTGCGTGCGTCAGTGTGTGTGTGTGCGCGTGCGTGTGTGTATCAGTGTGTGCATCAGACACCCTCAGAGAACAGAGGTCATCCTGATAACTTTCACTGATTTGGTCTTCACTCAGTAGGTATCACAGAAACAAAAGAACACTTGTGTGTGTGTCTGTGTGTGTGTGTGTGTGTGTGTGTGTGTGTGTGTGTGTGTGTGTGTGTGTGTGTGCGCGTGCGTTATGTGAGCTTCTCCCTCAAGCAAGGTCAATCAAGTCCACTCTAGAAAATACCATACTTGAGGTTCATTACTTTAGAGCTGGCTTTTTGTCCATCGAGCTCGAGGCAGAGCTTCTGGAATGCCTCAAAAGGTAAATTTCAACTGCTTGGGATAGCTAAGGTTAAGAGCGTAGATTACCCCCATCAGCAAAGCACAGGATCTGGCAACATCAATCCCCTGCAGGATCTTGGTTCCCTCGACTATGATGGTTGCACGCCCATCACCGATAATGGCAATCTTCATCACTTGCATCGCAAGGTCTGCGTCGAGCTCCTCCACATCCTTGCAGAAGAAAGTAAAAGATGTTAGGATGTATAAAATACATGGCTCAAGCTCTTCAGGGTGACGTGCATAAGGGAATGCAGTGTGACCATTTACTTCAACGCCTAGCCCACAGGAGGCTGGTGCACGGGATTGAAACGGCCATATCTCCACGTGGGACAGAGAAATGTAGTTCAAACAAAAGTAATATTCACGAGTTCACACTTACAAATAAGTCAGATGGAGTAAATGGTATGCATATTTGGCGTGCTGTCCGAGGAGAGGGCTCCGGGCTCGGTATTCGGCCCGAACCCAGAGTACTCCCCCCGTATTGCTGGTTTAGGAAGTAACCAGGCGACTGTGAGGAGACGGGGTGGTGGAGGGATGCTGAAAAACTGTCGAGGAACGTTGGTGAGTCAAATGAGTATGTATATAGGTCTCCACTCATGCTGATTGGATAGAAATGTTGATTACTGATTGTTGACAGCTGGTTGGAATGATGTGATAATTGGATTAAAACATTATATAATAAAGTATACTCAATTACTTACGTGGTACTGTTTGAAAAGGTCCTCCTCCTTCTCTCCAAGATAGACTATGAGGCAGCGAATGGCAATATCTCTCCGTCTTTCAACTGTGTTGTCCTGATTCATGGAAAAAAAATTATCAGCACTCGTGAAGTTGATTGGATGAACGGTTCTCTAAATACTCAAAATGCAGACAGACAAACACATAGAGATTCATGCCTTTATTAGAGAGAAGAATATGTTCAGCCCCCTCCCTCTGAAGCTTCGAATATTAGATGTTGATTCCTACCGAAGCTTCTAAGCTCAAAAAATGGTATTCGGACCACCCCTAATTTTAAATAACACAAATGAAATGACTGACTTTTATAAGGAATTATGTATATTTTTAAACAGCTTTCCAATCACTATTTATCTTTTTAGCACCATTTTTAAATTGTAATATATTTATCTTTTAAACACATGTAACATTCATCTTAAATTAAATAATGCTTTATTTTAAAGGGCACCTATTATGACATTTAAAATGTTCCTAATGTTGTTTAGGGAGTCCCCAACAACAGTTTTACATGCATGCAATGACAAAAAACACTTTTGTTGTCGTATAATATGCATTTATTTTTACCTGATTTGCTCACCGACTCCCAAATGATTCGTTCAACGACTCATTTTTCCAAACCCCTCCTTTGCGCGACGCTAATCTGCGATTGGTCAGATGACCCAGCAGTGTTTACAGAGATAATACTTATCGTTTAACACGGAGGACAATGATGCTTTTATCAATTAAATCGTGTTATAATAATGATTATAGTCCACTGCATTGTAGTTTGTAGTTATAAACTAAAAATAAGATGAAGAATTTAATGTTATGTTAGCGAGCAGCCAGAGTTCATATTGTAAAAGCACAATCAGTCTTTGTTTGCATTAGCCCGATTAAGCATAACGTCTTTACAAAATAAATAAATAAATGCAGTTACGTTACGAGGTATTACTCTATTCTTTAAGACAACTCCGAAAACAATGACAAACACTTCACATATCTCAATACAATTGTCATTGAAGACCTAGAAGCTAAACGGTGCTTACACAACAAACAAAATAATTATTAAGCATGCTACATAAAACATAAAAGCAACAATTATTAATAACACAGGTTGTGATACGGAGGAGGAAGCTGATGCAAATACACTTGGAACTGAACCTTTCTTCAATATCAGCCGGCTCACAAATCCAAGTTTGATTACATTTAAGTTGGTAAACCAATCGTCTTCAAAATGGCGCGAACAAAGCACAAGGCTTGGACTATACTTCTGTGGTATAGTTGTATATATGAATTGTAGCCACTTAGTCTTCAAATGCTCCTCCTTGGGCAGATGAAAAAATTTGGCTTTTGAGTCGCACTTCAGAACACAGCGTCTCGTCGCCATGATATTTTCCCTGGCCTTGGAGCGCAATAAGTGGGCGTATCGTATTCAAATAACTTGACAAGTTGACGTCATCTAGTCAGAGAAAAAGCTTCGGTCTTCTAACGATTCATAAAAATGACTCCGAGTCGACTCTTACTTTTGAAAGACAATAACTTTATATACGGTGCACTTTCAGATTTCAAACTTTGCAGGATGTTTTTGTTCACTTAGATCTATGTTACACACTACATGAAAGGTAAATTTCAAAATTCCATAATAGGTGCCCTTTAATATATTTCCCTTTCAAAACATTTAAATTAACTATAATATTAATATATAATAATATTAACATAATTAAAGAAGTCGTTTGACATATGTTATAACGAGTCATTAATGTCCTTTAAATTATATGTTTCATATAATAGAACAGAAGCTATATATTGTGAATTTAAACATTTCTCGAGTCGTTTACCAGCGGCAGACGTCAGGAGGACTAGCCGAGGTGAGGCTGCTCGAGCACCCGGTGATCCCCTGGGTCTCACACAACCCGAAAACGTCAGGTCAAATTTTTAAATTGGCACTATCTTTATAAATAAACCACAGATTTGAGCTTTAAACAACTACATTCTCGACTGAACAACTCTTAAAACTACATTTCGTGACACACTAACACAGTAGTAGCCTATTTTTTAATTTATTAAAAACGCCTTGGTTGGAGTGGCCGAGTGGTTAGATCAATCCTGCCTTACCTTGAATATAGGTAAAACAAAAGGCAAAACCAAATTAAACATCCTAGACGTAAACATCTGCTTTAAAGGTGAACCGATTGAGACTGTGGCTGCGTTCGAAACCGCATACTTCCCTACTATATAGTAGGGGAAAAGAGTAGGCGAGCGAAAAAGTATGTACGAATCATAAAAGAGTAGGCGAGAATTACCTGGGTGACGTACTAATTATCGCGAGATTCGGACTTAAGTGCGTTCGAATATGCCTACTTTCCTACTATATAGTAGGCGAAAACAGTACGTGAAGGAAGAAGTACGTTCGAAACATCAGTATTCATAAAAGAGTAGGCGAGGAGTTCCCGGATGGCTTACTGCTTCCAGACAGATTTTCGAGTGCAGTCCGATGGATACTCCTCTATCCCAGGAGGCCACGCGAGAGGATACGTCATTATCAAACATCACAGAGATCAGCGACGCGCGGTGTTTCAAATGTGAGTAAACACGGTTCCTTGTGTTAAAATTGCATGTGTTAAACTACTATAGAGTAAACGTTTTAACGGTTGAAGGTGTAAAGTTAGACAGTTTAGTATAGTTGTGATTTTGCTGTAAAAACACGTTTTATTATGTATAGCTCTATCTGACAGGGGAGCTGTCCAGTAAGGACAAGTTACGTCTCTAAAGGGGATTTACATAAACATCTTAAAGACGCTTATTTTAAACGTCTATTTACATCTGACAGGAAAATCTTTTATAAGTATTGCAGTATTGCACAACATGAAATATACATCTGAGTGGTATGTGTGCTATTATGTAGAACAAATCTATAAATTAACTAAACATAAGTTATCTATTTTATTTGTCCATTAGTACTGTTGATAAATTGAGGAACATCTATGTTGGATAAAAAGTTAAAACAACCTCAACATGTAAATGTAGTGTTGAGCTCATAAATCACAGAGGTCATGGGAGTCGTGTCTGGATGTTGCAGGGACAGATGAACAGATGTGGGTTTATCCGGTGGAGAGTGGCTCATGAAGCTGAATGCTGCCATCAAAGGCTTTGAGTGAGTATACTACAGAAATTAATAACAACAACTATTTAAATATTAAGTTGTAGTTTATTTTAATTATTGTAATTTCAAACAGAACTATTAAAGCACTTTTCTGATACTCTATTTCTGTGCATTTGCTGCTCAGCTGTTGTGGTGGAGCAGGACCTGCAAGGAAAGATGATGGCGGCATTTGTGAAAAAAAGCGTTCTTGTCTGCTAAATAATACTGAAATCAAATGACATTGTGCTGTTAAAACTACTGCTTTTGTGTTATGTTTGTGCATTTTTGTAGGATCTGAAATGTCAGCAGACTGGTGTGAGCACTGAGGATGAGGAGCACAGAGCTGAAGATCGTGCCATGGACGAGACCCTCCATCACTCCACCGGCCCTTATTGCCTCAGATTGTGGAGCACAACACATCACGCAACAACCTCCGGCACGGCTCACCTCTGGCGGTCCGCTGGTTCATCAGAATAAAGCCGCAGAATGGGAACCGCTGTGTTGAGATGGCAGTAGATGTGGTTCAGCGCCTGTAGTCTATATACATGATTGTAGTAGTTTGAATAAAGCTTTGTTTCATGTGTTGACTTGTATATGCATTTGTTTATTGTGTGGTGACTTTCATTCATTCATTTACTCATTTATTAATATTTATCATTGTTGTCAGTAAATCAAATATAATTATTTAATTAATTAATGCTTTAATTAATTGTTTGAATGAAAATGTAGTCATGAGGTGTATATATATATATATATATATATATATATATATATATATATATCATATATATATTATGTTTGCATTCATAATATGAGATTGTATACACAGGAAAAAGGTTGAATATCTTAATATATATTTTCTTAAATAAGTAATTATAATACATTTAAAAAATGCATTTTTTGATATTTATAGGCCTGAGGGATGAAACGACAGAAAAAGAGGAAAACAGCAGTAAGCCACTTTTGCTTGTGGATGAAAATGTTTGGAAATAAAATTAAACAACATATTAGATAGAAATAGAAATGAACAACATATTCAAAAGATGACAATTTGGGGATTTCGGTATAAAAATAAATAATATCGTTAAGGATAAAACGGTGGGTCACATAAGTAGGGTTAAATATAAGAACTTAAATCAACCCTAAATGTATTCACAAAATAAATGGGCAGCAGTTTCTTTAAAAATACCATAAAATGAGCAAGTTTAATCAATATCAAGATATTTACAGATAGATGAATTAAACGTGTCGTTCAAATCTTTTAAGTTGTTGCACTTGTGATAACGCGTCGTAGGTCACATGATAACGTCAACATGGCAGATGTCCGGTTCGCATTCATACTTAACGAGATATAGCTATAAAGTACCTACTCTTTTAGCGCTCGTTAAGTAAGTACTTATTGAAATTAAGTACCTACTCATTGAGTATGCGGTTTCGAACGCAGCCATCTACTGAAATTAAATATCTTGGAGTACTGCTTGATTCAAACTTGACCTTCAAAAAACACATAAAAAAAATGACAAAAATTATTAAATACAATTTGGCAAATTATAGACGGATTAGATCCTCTCTATCAATAGAGGCTGCTAAGATATTTTTACATGCCCTTATTTTTTCACATATCGCATACTGTATCACCTGTTGGGGGCAGGCTAGTCAAACAACAATTAGGCCCTTAGAATCGCTGTACAAACAGGGCCTGAAAATTCTTGACAAAAAGCCACTCAGGCACCATCACTGTGACATACTACATAAGTACAATCTACTAACTTTTGAAAATGTTAGAATATTCTCACATTTATGCACAGTTTATAAAATCCTAAAAGGTCTGGCCCCCACCTGTTTGCGTGAGTTTGTCTGTTACCGTGGCTCTGTGAGGACCACTAGAATAGTTTCCGCACATAGCTGTACTGTACCCTTTCACTATTCAGGATTTGGCCAGGCAGCTTTTTCTATCAAAGCTGTGACACAATGGAACACAATTCCAGACAATATAAAAACTTGTGACTTGTTTGGGGCCTTTAAAGATAATATAAAATAACATTTAAAACTTTCACAACAATGCATCCACTAACTTGCCACTATCTACTATGTGTGCGTGTGCGAGTATGTGTGCGTGCCAGTGAGGGGCATTAAATACATGTTATATGCTCTTGAATAATGTCTTATGTTTGATATGCCACATATTCTTGAATAATGTTTATATTTTAACCTGTGCTGTATGTATTTGTGCTGTATGTATTTGTTATTTATTTGTATACGGGGACTGCAGATGTAAATTAGCCTAAGGCTAACTGGTGTAATGCATCAAATGTTTACATTTTTGTTTTTAATTGCACATGGTCCCTTTTAAATAAAAAAATCAATCAATCAATCAATCAATTTCGCGGCCTTATTGCAAGATAATTTCACTTAAAACTTTTGTTTTTACACAAAGAATTAACATAAAGTGGTCAAGCGTATATCTAGTCACGGCAGGCGCGAATTTGACGCGCTATTCGCGTCCGGTGTGAAACGGATTTCGCCTCGGACGCGCGTCAATGAATGCGAATGCATTCAAAATGTTCAAGCTTTTGGTGAAATATGGTTCTTCAAAATAAATTCTCAACAGACAATGAAAGCAGGGCAGGCTGTCAGAGTGCTGTTGAAAAAAAGCAGACCCAACAGCAGAGAACCAGTGTTGTTTTTGGCAGCCCTTTTAGTTTTAGTCTTAGTCTTTTGGACGAAAATGCTTTTTAGTTTTAGTCACATTTTAGTCACTTGTAAACTTGATAGTTTTAGTCAAGTTTTAGTCGACGAAAACGCAAAAAGGTTTTAGTTAAAAAATAAGAAAGTAATCTTTAACAAATAAATGTAGGTTAAAAAGTATTGGAAATGGACTTAGGTTTGACAGGTTACGCGCATCACGCGCTGTGCGTAGGGCATCAAGAGCTGAGGGAGCACCAAAAAAAAATGGCCTAATGAAAAATCAATAATTCTAATGCCGATATTATTTCAGTATGGAAATACAGACATCCCAAGTCTCCCGGAAGTTCCGGGAGTCTCCCGCATATTGATCGCGGCTCACTGATGCCCGCGAATTAGTTAAAATCTCCCGGAATCTAGAGCGAGCGTGCCCGCGAGACAGAGATGTGCTCCAAACCGCGTAGCGCGTGCATGGCAGAGAGAGAGAGAGAGAGAGAGCGAGCGAGCGAGCAAGCAAGCAAGCAAGCAAGCAAGCAAGAGACCGCACAGCGCGCGTGTGCCGTTTTTCTTTTTTGATGGATTATACTGAAAGTATGTCCATAAATCATCTCGTCGTTTCCGACCACCAAGCCCGTTTATTGGCGTCGCCGCCATGGTCCTTTGAAGATGTGTAGCAAGTGACTAGCCGCAGCCGCAGGTGTGTTGTTGTTGTGTGGAATCTGGTGCGTGGCAGCCGGGTGGTGGGTGTACCTAAAACAAGGATTAGGAAGCGGCATTGCTTATTCTTTTTTTTAGCTCAAAACAGACAGATTTCACGCAAAATAGGTAGAAATGACATGCATTGTTTATAATCATTTTCGTTCCATCTGGTCAACGAAAACTCGAAAATGTCTCGTCGTGTTTTAGTCACCTTAGAGCCATTTTTAGCTAGTCATCGTAGCTTTATCGTCATAAAAAAAAGGTGCGTAAACGAAATAATTGCGTTATCGTCATGGTTGACGAAAACAACATTGCAGGAGACAGACGCTGGTCATTTTTATTTAATTTGTGTAATTTTATTCATAAACATTAAAAACACACTCTTTTGTGGTAAAATACGAGCAAAAGGTAAAAAATGGAATTCCACAAAATGAACGGGAAAAAAAACTAAATTTGGAAAAATAAATCAAACGAAATTTAGGAAAAAATAAAACGGAATTCATAGGGCCCTATAACTCCGAATGGTTTTGAGCAAAGTATCTGAACAAATAGTGTAGCTACTCAATCAGTGACAGGCTAACGTTAGCTAACTTTACCTCGGCCACATGCAGACTAACGTATACTATCAACACTCAACTCAAATTTCAGAATAAGGACTTCGAGATTTCGGTATTCGGTTACTATACAGTAGGCTATCACCAACAGAATCCTGAGCGTGAATCCAAATGTGTAATTAAACATAAAATTACTTACCATTCACCGGATTGTGTTTCAACTGTGTGGTCCCACTCGTCGTCAGGCCTTGAACATGCATGTGCGCGGAAACTGTGGGCCGTTTACACGTCATCAAATTGTATTTTACATTAACAGAACTTAAAATTAAATTATTTTTGATTAACTGAAAATGTTAAACTCTGACAAGTCATGATAGTATATTTAATCAATAGGCATAATTTGTGTGTCATCCAAGCTCAATAAAATAACAATTACAAGTAAAACGTCTAACAGTATTCAATTCAATTCAAGTTTATTTGTATAGCGCTTTTCACAATACATATTGTTTCAAAGCAGCTTTACAGAAAATGCATTTCAAAAATGTACAAACAAAAATACAGTTAGTTAATCATAAATGTAGGGCATAACATATCGCCGGCGTTGGGTCGTCTCTTCACAGGCGTCGAGTCGTCTCATCACAGGCGTTGGGGCATCTGAAGTCTCCATGAGAGGCTGGATACATAACTGGAGCTGACGAACTCTATTTGAGTTAGGGACAGGCGTCCCGAGATAACAACAAAAAAGGCAGATGGGAAATAATTAGCGTAGCTGCTGTTCATAATATGAATGCATTTGATCTGATTTAACTGTAGTATAAAAGGTATGAGATGCATCATGTGAATGCTTGGCTAAAGAGATGCGTCTTTAATCTAGTTTTAAACTGGGAGAGCGAGTCTGAACCTCGGACAGTATCAGGAAGGCTATTCCAGAGTTTAGGAGCTAGATGTGAAAACGCCCTCCCTCCTTTAGTGGACTTAGTTATCCTAGCTACGACCAGAAGCCTCGAATTTAGCGATCTTAAAGAGCGCGATGGATTATAGGGCGATAGAAGATCCCTTAAATACACAGGAGCTAAACCATTTAGGGCTTTATAGGTCAGTAACAATACTTTGTAATTGATACGGAACTTAATAGGTAACCAGTGTAGAGATGATAAAATTGGTGTTATATGATCATATTTTCTTGACCTAGTAAGAACTCTAGCGGCTGCATTTTGGACTAACTGTAGCTTGTTTACGGAGGATGCAGGACAACCAGCCAATAAAGCATTACAGTAATCTAGTCTCGAGGTCATGAATGCATGAACTAACTTTTCTGCATCAGAAACTGATAGCATGTTACGTAGCTTAGCAATGTTTCTAAGGTGGAAAAAGGCTGTTCTTGTGACATTTGAAATATGATTTTCAAAAGACAAGTTGCGGTCTAGTATAACACCCAGGTCTTTTACTGTAGAGGATAAAGTAACAGGACGTCCTTCTAAATTAAGGTTGTATTGTAAGAGGTTTTGTGGGCAGTTTTTTGGACCAATCAGTAATACCTCCGTTTTATCTGAATTTAATAGAAGAAAATTACACGTCATCCAATATTTTATATCTTTAACACACTCTGTCATTTTAGATAATTTAGTGTTATCATCTGGTCTTGATGAAATATATAATTGAGTGTCATCAGCATAACAGTGGAAACTTATTCCATGTTTTCTTATAATATTACCAAGTGGCAGCATATAAATTGAGAATAGCAGAGGGCCTAATACAGATCCCTGCGGCACTCCATAATTTACTGACGTTATCTTTGATTTTTCCCCATTTAAATGGACAAAATGGTAACGGTCTGATAGGTACGATCTAAACCAGCTTAATGCCTGTCCCTGAACACCAGTGTAATTTTGAAGTCGATCTAAGAGTATTTTATGATCTATAGTGTCGAACGCAGCACTAAGATCGAGTAAAACTAGTATTGAGATACAGCCTTGGTCAGAAGCTAAAAGTAAATCATTTGTAATTTTAACGAGTGCAGTTTCTGTGCTATGATGTGGCCTGAATCCAGACTGAAACTTTTCAAAGATATCGTTTTCTTGCAAGAAAGAGCACAATTGAGCGGACACAACTTTTTCTAGTATTTTAGACATAAATGGAAGATTTGAAATGGGTCTGTAATTTGCTAGGTTATTTGGATCTAATTGTGGTTTCTTAATAAGAGGTTTTATAACTGCCAGCTTGAATGTTTTTGGAACATGTCCTAAAGATAGAGACGAGTTAATAATATTGAGAAGAGGCTCTTCCACTACAGGTAACACTTCTTTCAGTAGTTTAGTGGGTATTGGATCTAATAAACATGTTGTTGGTTTAGATGCAGTAATAAGTTTATTTAGCTCTTCCTGTCCTATAGTTGTAAAGCGCTGTAGTTGTTCTTGAGGGCCGATAATTGAGGCTGAATCATAAGACGCTGTCAAAGATTGTACATTTATAATTGTGTTTCTGATGCTTTCTATTTTCTCAGTGAAGAAATTCATGAAATCATTACTATTAAAATGTAATGGAATATTTTGGTCAGGTTCTGATCAGTATCTCAGAACTTGATTTTTTATTTCACAACAATATATATATTTAAGTAATGACTAAAGGTCCTCTGAATTAGTTTTTAGAGTGCACATGTACGTTTGTTTGTGTGGAAAGCATTCGGAAAAAAATAAACAGATGAGCGCATCAGCGTGCACAGAGCAACAAGGCTCTTAACACGCATGCACGTGTTTCGTTGTCACAGCAACATAAACAAATTTCCGCACACAGGAAGACGGATGTTATGCTAATATTTTACATGTATTTTAATCACAAAAACAAACGTTTGCATCAAGTGAAAGCATCAGGCACATTGGCTACCTACATAATAAGCTGTTTTAAATGTAAAATGTTCAATGTATTGAACGGGCGTTACTACTTTGTTTGCATGTATGATGTTTGGTAAGGTTTATGCAGTGGTGTCAAAAGTACACACTTTTGTCACTCAAGTAGAAGTATAGATACTGGTGTTTAAAAAGACTCTGGTAAAAGTAGAAGTATCAACTCAACCTCTTTACTCAAGTTAAAGTGAAAAAGTACAGGCTCTAAAACATACTTAAAGTAAAAAAGTATAAAGTAACCCAAAGAAAAAGAAAAAAACGCTTAACACTAGACTGTTGGACCTCGTCATTTACAACAACTTTTAGAAATAGAAGCTTAATTTAACAACAGATTAGAACTACATGGATCCCAAGACATGGTGAAACATATCAAACAGAAACATAATGCTATCAAAGACAACAAACTCGATGGGCATGTTTTCCTCAAACTTTATTGGAATGCAATTTATTGGAAAACAAAGAAGCGCTTGACTTGGGACTTTGTGCAAGAACAAAAGTGCATGTCAGTCCATGTGGAAGAGAGAGAGAGAGAGAGAGAGAGAGCATTATTGTAATCATGCCTGTGTGATGTACATGTTCATAATTCCCTTAAAAAAAACAGGCTGTAAAAGTGGACAAATGCTACATATCAAAACAGTCTCTGTAGCCTGAAGTGCTTGACTTGGGACTTTGTGCAAGAACAAAAGTGCATGTCAGTCCATGTGGAACAAAAAGAGAGTGCCTGTTGGTGAGACTGTGTGTGTGTGTGTGTGTGATTGTGAGTGTGTGTGTGTGTGTGTGTGTGTGTGTGTGTGTGTGTGTGTGTGTGTGTGTGTGTGTGTGTGAGTGTGTGAGAGAGGGAGAGTGTGTGTGTCTGTGCACGTCAGTATGCCTGTGTGTACGTCAGTATGCCTGTGTTTGTGTATGACAAAAATAATACATTGACATACCGTATACAATCACCAGAACCTTCTGTTTAGCTTCAAAAGAAGCTGATTTTCAAAGTTCTTAGAACCAATACGTGCCCTTTTTGGTCTGAAGATCAGTCCTGCTGTACTAAACAGTCTCTCACAGGCTGCTGAGGCTGGTAGTGCTGTGTTAAGCCTCAATGAGAGGTTGCATACTGCCGGGAAAGACTTAAGTATCTCTACTGCATCACCTGGGCATCCAAGGTAAGTCTCCAGCTGTTTAGCATTTTCTTGGGAACTGGTCTGTTTGATTGCAGAAAAGAAGTCCTCCATTCTGAAGAATGGGAGCTGTCACCTTGATTCTCCACAGTTTGGTCTTTCAAGTAACTTTTGATATAGTCAATGCCTTTGAAATAGAAAAACAAAATTAGAACTAAATTGAACCATTGAATTGGATTACAACAATGAAATTACAACACTGAAAGATGGCACAATGATTTTGATCAACTTCATATGGCTTACATAAGGATACAGATTGTTATTTGGATTGCTTGGTATGTTAGAGATACCTCAAATGCAGAACTTTCCTCTGTTAATAGCATAAAGCAAACAGTACAATACTTACCAAGTTTTATGATTTGTTCATCACTTGTCCGGCACGTCTTGAATTTTGGGACTAGAATAGCCGCGGCTATCAGCTCCGGATCTTTAACCCTCTGGGGACCAAAAACGCGTCGGCGCGTTTTCCTCGTTATTTTTTACATAGCAGCAAAATAGACTTAAAATACTCCCGTAATTTTTTGTCATACAGGCTTAAGAAATATGAAAAAAATAAACTGTTAAATGTCTTCTTATTTATGGGTTCACTTAAAATTGAAATAAAACATTGTGCTTTTGTAAAATAAAGAAAGTAAACAGGGAGTGCTTTCTGCCTCTCCGTCTCCGTGAACTTTTTTTTCTAGTGCACGTCTCTAAACTTAAACAAAACTCAGCGAATACTATTCACTCAGACATGAGCTATATATCTCTATAATCATTTAAGTGTGTAGTTTTAAATTATCTAATTCAAAACTAAAATAAATCTCTGTTTATTTAATCTATATAAAAAGAGCGAGAGATCAGCCGTTCTCATTATCGTTCTGGCACCTCATTACTCTGCTAATGTGACACGCCCATGGAGAGCGCGTGCTACTCAAACGCAGATTATCTGAAGCAACACATGCAAACCAGTCAACGCCCACAACAGCTGGATAACACACTGTGGTGAGGAATAATAATATCGTGATAATCCTGGAAATTTTACCTCAAACGTGCAGGAGTAGCCTAACAACGGATCCAGCTGCAGATCATCAGTTAGTGCTTTGTTCTAATCGCGATATGAAATGGTGTCTGTAAACCGCAAAAGACTGTTTAAATTTGAATCGCGTTTCTGTGTTTGAATGAATGCACAGCGCATATGCATGTTGTTGTTTACTACAGCGTGTCTGTGTGTGAATGAAACCATCTATATTGCCTACTGAGATGAGTAGAAATCGACTGAATACGTTGAAATAAAATGTCTTTGTATAAGCAACATATTAAACTGCAAATTAACATTTATGCCCTAATATATATTATAAAAGACGATATTTACAGACGAAATATGAAAGACAACATTTCGTTTTGGATAGATTATAACGTTTTTACTGCCACATCAAAACCTAATTTACAAGGTGCAAACAAAATCTTAAAAGGTCAATATAAATAAGCCTTCTCTTTAAATTATTTTTGTGTTTTATTAGTGACAAATTTGGGGAAAGGATAGCCTACATCCAAAACTTTCTGAAAATACGAATGAGAATTAACTGCACAATTACTAGAAATGTTTACTTTGGATATTATACAATTTGCAAGCATACACAGTTTGTGGAAAAATACACTTTTTTTCAAGATGTTTCCAACTCTGAACCAATTGTGTAGTTATTTATATATATATATATATATTATATATATATATATACACTGCAAAAAATACTTTCTTAATTAGTATTTTTGTTTTGTTTCCAGTCCAAATATCTAAAAATTCTTAAACCAAGAAGCGTTTACATTTGAAATAACGAACTTGAGCGCACAAAAGACACGATATGTGTACAGGCCCTTATGTTTCCACTGTTCGATCCCGCCCGCGCCTCTCTCTCTCTCACACTCACACACACAAATATAAGTAAACACTTTGTGACTTTTCGATCACGCCTCTCTCTCTCTCACTCTCTCTGAGCTAACTTACAGATTAGGTGTAACGTTACCTAAAGAACCCCCGTATATAACAGTAGGTTCGCATTAGATTAATTAATTTGCACGCGAATTTTATTTATTTTTATACTGTGTATTCTCCATGTATATTCATGCACCGAACCATGGCGTCTGTACCGTTTCAGTTCAAAACGAATACATGTACCGTTCTACCCCTAATACACTGAATATTAATAGCTTAGTGTTACAGGGTTTCCCGCAGCACTTTGCAGCAACACACGCCATCATATTTTCAAACATGACTGAACTAATACAGGCTAACTGCTAACTTGGGACTAGCTGCTATTCTGTAGGCAACTGATGGCCTAGCCAAGCCAAAGCAAACATTGTAAATCGACCAATATTAGCCTAGGCCTAACGTTACTCTAAAATGAATTAATATAATAACAAAGAAAACAGCTTACCTCTACACGTTTCTTCAAATTGGAAGGCGAGTTCTTGAAAGCCAAAAGCACATGGTTCTTTGGTTCACAAAGTTTGCAGTGCATTCCCCACGAGTCGTTTTTGCTCCCGACGATTTCAAACAATTCTTTGAGGTAAGGCCAAGGATGTGGAATGTTTTGCTGGTCGCCATCATCACTAGAACTACAACCAACGTTCTCGCCTGTGCTTTCAGACGCTTCGGACATTTCGCCAGACATCATGCTCTTGCAATCAACTGAATCTCTTTCTGACACATTTGCCGCGCCCGCGGTTTGATGCACTTCGTTTGCGCAGAAAAGATGGACAGCCCACACACCAATGACGGTTTCTGTGCCTAATCCAATGATGACGCTCGAAATCAGTCTATCTGGTGTAAAAAAAAAAAAAAAAAAAAAATCCGAACCTAGAGTAACAAGCTTGTTTTTAAAATGTAAGGAGTAGAAAGTACAGATAATTACGTTTAAATGTAAGGAGTAGAAGTAAAAAGTTGGCAAAAAATAAATAGTAGAGTAAAGTAAAGATACCTAAAAACTCTCCTTAAGGCGAGACACTAC
Source organism: Phoxinus phoxinus (assembly GCF_949152265.1). Classification (NCBI taxonomy): domain Eukaryota; kingdom Metazoa; phylum Chordata; class Actinopteri; order Cypriniformes; family Leuciscidae; genus Phoxinus; species Phoxinus phoxinus. The sequence continues at coordinate 33,913,076 of NC_136884.1, read as the reverse complement.
AGGTGAATAGGGAAATATTTGTAACTAGCAGATATCACCATGAAACTTTCCCAGTTGATTACCTACATTAAGATGAGAAAAAAATGTATTACAAGTTTTCTGTAATTTATTGTTTAAATATGCAAATTAGGCATTATCTAATTAAATATGCGCTAATTTGCCTATATTTTAAAAAACGAAATCTCAGAATTGGATAAAGCCAGGTTCAAAATTATTTTTTCATTGTGTTCACATATTAGATGGGAAAAAAATTACAGAGGGATTTATGGATATCTACTTTTGTTATCCTGTAAAACAGAATATACTGTCAATAGCCTTAAAAAATGTATTTTCGCCATGTTTTTTGGAATAAAATGTTATACAAATCAGGCTAGGAATAATATATTTACAAATCCCTCAGTAATTGTCTTCATAATATAACTAGGTACAAGACTGGAAAGTTTGGTGTGTATAGGTGCTACTGAAGAGGAGATTTCGGACTTGGAGTATGAGAGAAAAGTCATTTTGAGAAAAAGGCATTTAAAGATTTGTACTGTAAAAAATCATACTTTTTTAGTGGAAACAACTATTTACTGACACAATATCTTATCAAATCATTAGCAACAACAATACAAACGACCTAAATCACATCAAAACTTATAAACACAGCATTTATGGCCTTCAACTGAGCAGAAAAACAGTCAAAAACACACATCTGAGTGTCAGAGCGCGTCACGTGATGCATCTGAACGAATCAGGTTGTCAGAAATTGACATCAGCCAATGAGATTTCGCTTTTAGGGTTAAATGTCCATTTTACTTTCACGATTGGTTACTGATTAAAAGGAAATGACCATATTTGGATCCGACAGCATTGTACAGAAGAGAGAGAGCTTTCCAGACATGTGCGTGATTAAAGGAAGAACACAGAGATCGCAGAGCAGCGCGTTGATTTAGAACGCCAACTTTTGTTGAATTTCAGAGAAATCTACTGACGCAAATAGACAAAGTGTAGTAAAATAAAGACCTAAATGTGTATTTTGGACTTTTTTTCAGCACAAGTCTGAAAGAAAACATGTTATTGAAGACAAATAGCCCAAAATCTCAAAATTGACCAGTGAAAAAAAAACGATGTTTTTGCCTGCCGTGTCTCGCCTTAAGTACAGTAACAAAGTATTTGTACTTCGTTACTTGACACCTCTGGGTTTATGTAAAAATGTTATGGGTAAATCTGTTAATGGGTAGCCCTAAGCACATGTTTGTTTGATGCAGAGGGTTCATCATGTGGATGGGGAATAGGAAATGGACGAGGAAACAGCTCAACTATAAAAAGGACCTTGACCAAAAAGTGATTACTTGTCTTCGTTCTGCCAACAACACCCTTTCCATCTATTATTTATTTAATGTGCTACAATTCATCAACATTACCAACAGTCGCTTGGAGACTCATTTGCAGGCTGATGTGGCGTCATCAACATTTCACTTAAAGGAGAACTCCAGTCAATTTTAACATTGAGCTACATTTTTTTGTAAATTTGGAGTGCTGTCAATACAGAGAACAACGACAAAAATCGGTGTTGCCTATGTAACCCAGGGTAAAATTTAATGGTTCTAGTTCCCAGTCACCTGAACACGCCCTTCATTCACATATTTGTGCAGGAGTCACATGGTAGTCTCAGTGAACGCTTTCAACCAATCATAGCACTTGAGCGCGTCTTTAGAAGCTGCGGTGAATTTCCCCAATCAGTAGTGTGAGGGGGAAAGCCACCGGAGCAGCTGCACTCGTGTTCACCACCGTTGTCTTTAGAAGTCGACTGGTGCCGCGGTGTGTCGAATATCTGCGGGAATTGGCCAGGTGCGGCCAGTTGCGGGCCAGTCGATGGCGAGCTATTATTACCTGGAACAGAACCTGCCCCAACAACATCATCGGCCCCTGTGGGTTTGGTAGGCGGCTGTGCAGCTCTGCTCAACCCCCCTCCACTCTCAATTACACGTATACACATATACAGCCATTCATTAAGCTTTGGCTCATGGACTATTTGCGTCTCACGGACTATTCACATTAAATGGACATGGTGTTCATCTTTTATGAACAAGGAATACAGTCCTATAGTGTGTTGTGGACTGACTTTAATCTGAGTACTCTCCAGTTGTTTTGAATTGTATTTTGTTTGTTTGTTTTCTTCTCTGCAGATTGGAATTATTGTGGTTATTGTTATTTGTCTTGTTTTCACTTAATACATGGTACCAACACCAGAATTAAGTTATTCGTCTCCGTGTTATTATTCACTCTTTCGACACCTCCTTGAGACGAACCCTATCTTCTGTAGCCCAATTATTATTTAACCTTCTATAGCCATATTCATCTGCTATTTATAGACAAATTGTATGTTGCATGTGGCGAGCCAGCCAGGAGGTCTTGAAAAAGTGTTTAATATACGCATTTTTGAACATTCAGTCTCACCAATATTAATTTGACCATGGATATTTTTGAAAAACTTGACATCAAAATACCAAATGCAGTATTGGTCACTGAGTCCGAGGTAGCTGAAGAGGTGGAAGGGTTTCTTGAGCAGTATGGTAGGATAAATCGTGCTCTTACTGTAGATTCGCCTAAATCCGAGTTTCACAATATGCTCATTGTTGAGTTTGAGTCTGGCTTACCTTTGACTCTTCTGAATCCACTTCTACCATATACGCAAACTTCTGAGACCGGTACCGTTTATCACATTAAGAATTTATCCCAAGTATATACTGCAAATGTGGGAAGTTCTAAAACTCAGACATATTTAGCTGACTTAAAAGGAGTTGCTATACTGACTGGACAGAACTATGCTGAAGTGCTGAATGAGATGATGGGCCAGATCAGCAAATCAATCTCCGAGCTGCGAACTGATGGCGAAGCCGGTGTTGGTGTTAAGGCAGAACAGCCTTCAGTGAATACAACTCAGTCACAGTATAAAATGGCCGCTCCATCTCCACTGCTTGCCACTGCTCCTATAGCTCAGCCAGGGGAGCGAGGTGCCACCATCAACTTCACCGCTTCGGACCTCAACCCTCCTGAGTTACAGAGGTATGTGGTAGAACACATTGTTAAGTCTGAGGATACTGCTGTGCATCTGCGCTCTTCCCACAGACTCCGTGTGTTTTCTGGAAAGGTGCCACGACCACAACATGAAGTGGACTACGACACATGGCGGTCTAGTGTGGAGCTGGTGCTCAGTGATCCTGCCATATCTGAAATCCAACGATCGCGACAAATCCTCGACAGTCTCCTGCCACCAGCTGCTGATATGGTGAAACATCTGAGTCCTGACATGTCTGTTAACATCTACATCCAACAGCTTGACTCCGCCTATGGGACAGTGCAGGACGGGGAGGAGTTGTATGCAAAATTTATGGATACTCTTCAAAACGCTGGTGAACAACCTTCAGCTTACCTGCAGCGATTACAAGTTGTTTTAAATCTTGCAGTAAAGAGGGGAGGTGCACCAAAAGCTGAAGTTAATAAACATCTTCTTAATCAGTTCTGCAGAGGATGCTGGGACAATGTCCTGATATCTGAACTGCAGCTTAAACAGAAAAAAGAGAAACCACCGTCTTTCGCTGAACTACTGCTGCTGTTAAGAACTGAAGAGGATCGTGAGGCTGTAAAGACACAAAGAATGAAACAGCATCTGGGAGGAGGCGGAGCCAGACAGAAAGTAACATCACAAGCCCAGATTGCATATGGAGAAGAGGAAAAGAAAATATGTGAGACACTGACTATTATTACCAAACAACTCACTGAACAGGTGGCTGCAATACAGCGTCAACTGGCTGTTCTGACGGCAAACCAATCTCAGGGCCGAGAGTCTTATACTCCAAGACCCAAAGCAGTTCTAAAGTCACGTGGGAAGCAGAACATGGCGGCTGCTGTGAGTGATCCCTCTGCAAGTCCAAAGCCCGGGTTCTGTTTCCGTTGCGGGGAAGATGGACACATCAGGCCGCAATGTGACAACCGGCCGAATCCAGAACTTGTTAGTGCTAAGAAGAGACAGTTTAGTGAAAAGAAACCAAAGTGGCAAAAGCGGAATCAACCAGTACTGGAACAGTTAAACTAGACTCAGTTCTTGTTGGGGGACAAACAGGAGCTGTGCTGGAATCATACTGTCCCGCAAAGTTGAATAAGCCTGTTCAGTGCGCAACCCTCCAGCCGTCCAACCGGGAGGCTATAGTCCAGCTCCCCAAAGGCCTGGTGGGGTCAAGATGCACTGCTGAAGTTGCTGTCTTTGGGCACTCCTGTCAGTGTCTGCTTGATACTGGTTCACAGGTGACCACAGTATCGGCCTCTTTTTACAATGAACATTTGCAAGACCAACAAATTAAACCTCTACACAATCTATTATACATCGAAGGTGCTGCTGGACAGTCAGTCCCTTACCTTGGTTATGTGGAGGTGGTGGTGGAATTTCCGAAAGCTTTTATGGGCAATAAGTGTGATGTTTCAACCTTGGCTTTGGTTGTCCCTGATGTTTGCCCTGAAGCTTCGTCCACTGTTCTGATTGGGATGAACACGCTTGAACCCCTATATGAGCAATACCTGCAGAGCAATTTACCAACGTTCCAACCTAGCTCGCAAGGTTACAGAGCTGTGTTGAAGACCCTCCAGTTGTCGCACCAGCAGAGAGACAGTGGTCATGTTGGAGTAGTGAGACTCCTCAGCAAAGTCCCAGTGCGTGTTCCGGCCGGCCGCACATTCATCATCGAGGGCTCTGCTAATGTCGCCTTATCAAGCTTCACCCAGTCTGTTTTCGTCCAGCATCCTGCGTCCATCCTACCGGGTGGTCTATGTGTTAGCAACTGCCTTCTCACTCTTCCGGCTCATGCTCCCTACAAAGTCCCAGTGGTTGTGACAAATGAGTCAGAGCAGGACCTCTACATTCCATCATTGAGTGTCATCGCAGAGCTTGAAATGTACCACTGCATTCTGTCACAGCATCAGGTGAAAGGCTATCTGTCAGAACCGGCACTTACCTCTCTCAATTTTGATTTTGGGGACTCTCCCAGACCATCGGAGTGGAAAGAGCGAATCACAAGGAGATTAAGTGACATGTCGGAGGTCTTTTCACATCATGACCTCGACTTTGGATGCACGAACAAGGTAAAGCATCACATCACGCTTCATGATGGAACTCCATTCAAACACCGTGCTAGACCAATCCATCCCAACAACATAGAAGCTGTTCGTAGCCATCTGAGCGAGCTTCTGGAGGCCGGTGTCATTCGTGAGTCCATTTCACCCTTCTCTTCTCCTATTGTCGTGGTACGGAAGAAGAATGGGGATATCCGATTGTGCATCGACTATAGGAAGCTTAATCTCCAGACCATCAAGGACGCATACGCTCTTCCAAAGTTAGAAGAATCCTTTACGGCGCTTACCGGTTCAAAATGGTTTTCAGTCCTGGACTTGAAGTCAGGCTATTACCAGATTGAAATGCACGAAGCGGATAAGCCCAAGACTGCTTTCGTGACACCCTTGGGATTTTGGGAATTCAACCGGATGCCCCAGGGGGTCACTAATGCTCCCAGTACGTTCCAGCGGTTGATGAAACGGTGCATGGGTGACCTCCATCTTCGTGAAGTGTTGGTGTTTTTGGATGATATAATAATCTTTTCAAGATCCCTTGAAGAACACGAGAGGAGATTGATACGAGTGCCGAACCGGTTGAGAGAGTACGGATTAAAGTTGTCCCCAGCGAAGTGCAAGTTTTTCCAAACATCCGTCCGCTACCTGGGTCATATTGTATCAGAGAAAGGAGTAGAAACGGATCCAGAAAAGATAACCACCATCAAATCCTGGCCAATTCCCACCAACCTAAAGGAACTACGCTCTTTTCTGGGATTTGCGGGGTATTACCGCCGTTTCATTAGAGACTATTCCACTATTTCCAAACCTCTGAACGACCTTACCCGTGGGTACTTACCTGTACGGAAGTCCAGAACCAAGCCACCCAACATTCAATACCAAAGTCTAAAGCAGCCTTTTGGAGAACGTTGGAGTCCTAGTTGCCAAGTTGCTTTCACCACATTGATTGAGAAACTAACCACAGCTCCAGTCCTCGGGTTTGCAGATCCATCCCAACCGTACATACTTCATACAGACGCCAGTACGACAGGACTAGGAGCTGCACTTTATCAGGAACAGGAGGGGAAGCTGAGAGTAATTGCTTATGCAAGTAGAGGCCTGTCTAAAAGCGAAAGCCGCTACCCAGCCCACAAACTGGAATTCTTAGCGTTAAAATGGAGTGTCACCGAAAAGTTCCAGGATTACCTGTATGGAGCCACCTTTACCGTTGTGACGGATAGCAATCCCTTGACTTACATACTCACCTCCGCCAAGTTGGATGCTACTGGTCACCGATGGTTGGCTGCACTTTCCACATACTCGTTCAAACTCCTGTACCGGGCTGGGAAACAGAATGTAGATGCAGACGCACTCTCCCGACTTCCTCACCAGTGTCTTGATGAAGCACCTAAAGATCAAGAGCTTATACAACAGTTCCTGGAAAACCGTCTTGCTGACTCAGATCTGATTTCTTTAGAAATTGTTGACGCCATCTGTCAGGGTTGTCTCGTCCGTGCTGCTCACCCTGTCAGTCCTGGTCTTGAGGGCATTACGCTGGTTGAGTCCCTCTCCATCACAGCAAAGGCAGTCCCTGACAGTTTTACTACTGAAGAGGGTCAGCTACCTTCAGCCCTGTCTCACCTCAGCATCAGGGAGGAACAGAGGGCTGATGCAACCATCCGAGAGCTGATTCATCAGATGGAGACAGGAGAAAAGATTCCTCCAATGGCAAGAACAGAGCTGCCCGAGTTACCTCTCTTGTTGAGAGAGTGGGCAAGGTTTGAGCTGATTGATGGAGTCCTCTACAGGAAACGGCAGGACCAGGAAGATATTACTTACCAACTTGTTCTTCCAGAGTGTCTTCGTCCGGCTGTGCTAAAGAGTCTCCATGATGAAATGGGCCACATGGGAATTGAGCGCACCTTAGACCTTGTTCGCACCAGATTTTTCTGGCCAAAGATGGCTAATGACGTTGAGCACAAGATCAAAACGTGTGGTCGTTGTGTGCGACGGAAAGCTCTTCCTGAACGAGCTGCTCCATTGCTCAGCATTAAAACATCTCGTCCTCTCGAATTAATCTGCATGGATTTCCTGAGTCTTGAACCCGACACAAGTAACACCCGTGATATCCTCGTTTTGACCGATCATTTCACCAAGTTTGCTGTGGCCATTCCAACGCCAAACCAAAAAGCAAAGACTGTAGCAAAATGTTTATGGGATAACTTCATCGTTTGCTATGGAATTCCTGAACGATTGCATACGGATCAAGGTCAAGATTTCGAGTCAAAACTGATCAAAGAGTTGTGTGAAGTTGCTGGTATCCAAAAGTGTCGGACGACGCCGTACCACCCAAGAGGAAATCCGGTGGAAAGATTTAATCGGACGTTACTGGGGATGCTGGGTACCTTGGAAGACAAACAAAAATCAAAATGGAAAGACTTTGTTAAGCCATTAGTTCATGCATATAACTGCACAAGAAATGAAGTAACCGGTTTCACTCCATATGAACTGATGTTTGGTAGAACCCCACGTCTTCCTGTTGACCTGGCTTTTGGTCTACCTTTGCGCGAGCCACAACACAAAACTCATTCTCAGTACGTGCAAGGGCTTAAATCACGCTTGGAAGAAAGTTTCCAGATCGCTTCCAAAAATGCTCTAAAGAACAGTGAGCGGAACAAAACACGGTTTGACAAGAGGGTCATTCCGTCAGCGTTGGAAGTGGGAGACAGAGTGCTCGTAAGGAATGTACGTCTCCGGGGAAAGCACAAGATCTCAGATAAGTGGGAGCGGGACATCTATGTTGTGGTCAGAAGGGCTGGTGAACTCCCTGTTTACACTGTGAAGCCGGAGGATAGAGATGGACCACTGCGTACATTACATAGAGATCTCCTCCTGCCATGTAGCTTTCTACCAGCAGCTGAGAATGTTTCGAGGCTGGAGCGTGGCCATGTTGTCAAGCCGCGAACTCGCCAGCGAAACCAAGAATCAGACCACTTGATTGACTTACCTGCTAGTGATGATCTCATTGAAGATGGGGAGCCACTTATCTGCGATCCATTCGTATCTCGATTCACTGTGGAAGGATGCTGTAGAGTTCCAAATGCCGTTCTTCCCAGTGATGAGGATGATGGTAGTTTTCTATCCCACCTCCTGTCTGTCCTCCAGCACCAGTTGCGTCGTCTCTGTTGGAAGCCAGCAGCGAGCAGTCGGAGTCCTGTGAGGGAGCTGTGGAAGATGGAGATGTTGTAGAACCCGTAATTGAGATCTCACCTGAACCTGAAGAGACGATTACCGAAATCCAGTTGAATGAAGATCCTCCTGCAGAATCCAGTCCATTGCCTGCTGTTCCTGTTGAGCCTTCAGTTGACAATGACATAGTGGACAGTGACTTGACTTTCAGACGTTCGACGCGGCATAGAGCACCGCCTGAGCGGTTACAATACTCGATCTTAGGTAATCCTCTAATCTCCGTAGTTCAGTCTCTGCTCCATAGCCTGTCTGATGCTTTAAGTAGTTCATCTGCATCTGACAACCGTCCAGCGGTTCGTGTTATCTAGTGCTCTGACATGCAGCGGGACGTGCATGGGTTTAAAGGGGGGAGGGTGTAACCCAGGGTAAAATTTAATGGTTCTAGTTCCCAGTCACCTGAACACGCCCTTCATTCACATATTTGTGCAGGAGTCACATGGTAGTCTCAGTGAACGCTTTCAACCAATCATAGCACTTGAGCGCGTCTTTAGAAGCTGCGGTGAATTTCCCCAATCAGTAGTGTGAGGGGGAAAGCCACCGGAGCAGCTGCACTCGTGTTCACCACCGTTGTCTTTAGAAGTCGACTGGTGCCGCGGTGTGTCGAATATCTGCGGGAATTGGCCAGGTGCGGCCAGTTGCGGGCCAGTCGATGGCGAGCTATTATTACCTGGAACAGAACCTGCCCCAACAACATCATCGGCCCCTGTGGGTTTGGTAGGCGGCTGTGCAGCTCTGCTCAACCCCCCTTCACTCTCAATTACACGTATACACATATACAGCCATTCATTAAGCTTTGGCTCATGGACTATTTGCGTCTCACGGACTATTCACATTAAATGGACATGGTGTTCATCTTTTATGAACAAGGAATACAGTCCTATAGTGTGTTGTGGACTGACTTTAATCTGAGTACTCTCCAGTTGTTTTGAATTGTATTTTGTTTGTTTGTTTTCTTCTCTGCAGATTGGAATTATTGTGGTTATTGTTATTTGTCTTGTTTTCACTTAATACATGGTACCAACACCAAAATTAAGTTATTCGTCTCCGTGTTATTATTCACTCTTTCGACACCTCCTTGAGACGAACCCTATCTTCTGTAGCCCAATTATTATTTAACCTTCTATAGCCATATTCATCTGCTATTTATAGACAAATTGTATGTTACACCTACACTGTGTTATCCTCTTTTTAAAATTTGCACCCTGTTGACTTCAATGGGGCACGTTTTAAACCTGCTTTTAGCCTCTTAACATCTTTGATGTGTCATTACAAGTGCCCAGCCATGTTAGATGATTCCTTCAGAGCGAACACGGTGAATCTGACTGCAGTAGATGTGAAAGATATGAATAAAAATGATGTTACATCAGCCAGCGCACATACCTGTATTTACATCCTGTTTTCGGTCGAAGTACAAAGTAGTCGATTGTCGAGTTCACGCGCATGATCATAGGTAACTAAACCTATGCGCGTGAACTCGACAATCGACTACTTTGGACTTCGACCGAAAACAGGATGTAAATACAGTACACAATACTGTGATCATAATTTCAAATCCTCTGAGATGTAGTTGGATTTTGATTGTTTGTCTAATCAAAAATTTTAATAAAGAAACTAAAATCTGTGTGTGTGTGTGTTCATTCTGTTGGCACCCACTAAAAATCACAGTGTAGCATTTACCTTACCAATAAGTGGGGGATGAGTTGTTGCAGGCATTTATAACAGCAATTTCCTGTTGGCCATGTCCCTAAAAATGTCAAATTACATCATTGTCATTTATTGGAGGTAGTTAAAATAACTATGGCTTCCCTTTGCATCCATAAATTCCTCCGTGAGCGCAGGTCTGAGGCGTACATCCCTCCAGCCTTTGCAGACTGGAAGAACAATGGCCACAGCATAGTTGAAGGAAACTGGAGGAATCAAGAAATAGGTTCTTTTCAACCAGTGGATCATAGAAGAAAACGCAATTCATCTGTTGTGGCAAAAATGCAACAAAACGTTCTGTGTAACTATTTTGTCTCGCCTGCAGGTTGTGTTCCTTGGCAGGAGAAACACAATTAGTATTGTAAGGATGTCAGAGTATTGTTTAATAGTGGAGAAAACACTGTTTTATTCTGTCACATTTCATACTGTTCATACTGGGGTTTTTTTTTTTTAAAGAAAAGTGCCTTTCTTATAAAAACGTATATATTAACTTCTGTTACTAATTTAATTTATTTTGACATCCTTGTTTCAAATGGCATGTAACAACTCACTATTTTTTTAATTTCTGTCAAATATTTATTGAAAAAGTGCAAACCATTAAAGTACTGCTTTTGCTTTCCAATCAAGTCCCGAGCATTACTGCACAAATTACAAGTATTTTTTTGAACACTGCAAAGTTAACATTACTTTTATAACAGCAAAATAAATGTTTAATTCACACAAGGCAGCAAAGGAAAAGTACAACAATCTGAATGAAAACGTCTCGGGTTACGACTGTTATGTCCCAGTTACATCCAGGGGATATGGGACCAACAACTAATTTAATTTCCGGGGTGGAAAGTCAAGCAGACGACACATGAGTTCAAATGTTAACATATTTATTATAAGTATACCACAAACGGAAAAACTATCTCCACCGGCGATCGTTAGGAGACAACTAAAACAATTTACAAAAAATAAATAGAGGATGCTGAGAATTGTAACCAAAACAGTTGTCTGTGAAATAACAAAGAGAAACAAGATTAATACACACTAACAGGGACATGCAATATTTGCTTGTCTAAGGCGCAGCGTCCTTCCCTGACACCCGCGGCTTCCACAGTAGATCACAGCAGTACAACACAGCACACACTGTGACACGCCGCCAACAGTCGATCTCAGCACAGCTCACACTGACACGATGCCAACACGATCAGACTCTTCTCCCCTTCTCCACTCCAGCTCTGAGGGCTTTATCCATGCAGCTAATTAGCAGCAACCAGCCGCAGCTGCAAAATTAATACATGCAGCTGATTAACAGCAACCAGCTGCAGCTGCGAGATTGACGTCACAGCACCGGCACATACCTAGAGAGAGAGAGCAGGGAAAGAAAAACAAAACAGGGACCACAAATACTAACCCCCACAACACAGGACCTTACGGGACGTAACAACGACTAACCCTTGTTCCCTGGGAAAGGGAACGAGACACTGCGTCGGTGACGACACTATGGGAACGCCCTTAGCGTAGCATGTCTGAATTCATGAATGAAAACTAATCTAATCCTATTGGCGTTGCGTGATGACGTAGCGTGTGACGGCATACACGAATGTGTACAAGGACATGCCGGCACACAGCAGAGTTAGCTCTTTCCTATGAAGCAAGTCGCTCCAGGCAGGGTAAGGCGTGGCGAACCGACGCAGTGTCTCGTTCCCTTTCTCAGGGAACAAGGGTTACAGTCGTAACCCGAGACGTTCCCTTTTCGAGGGAACTCGGACTGTGTCGGTGACGACACTATGGGAACGAGATACCCACTATGCCACATTGAAACCCCGTCTGTCCCAGTGTGAAGCTGTCTCAGGCACAACTAGGACGAGAGCACTCGTGCACCGGGTGTAGAGGGAAGGTCCAGACTGTAGAATCTCATGAATGTGTGCGGAGTGGCCCAGCCAGCCGCCTCACATATGTCATGGATAGAAACCCCTGAAAGGAGGGCTCTAGAGCAGTGGTTCTCAACTCCAGTCCTCGGGACCCGCTGCTCTGCATATTTTGTATGTCTCTCATATCTGACACACTCAGTTCAGTTCATGGAGTCTCTACTAACGAGCTGATGATGTGATTCAGGTGTGTTTAATAAGGGAGACATACAAATTGTGCAGAGCAGTGGGTCCCGAGGACTGGAGTTGAGAACCACTGCTCTAGAGGATGCCATGCCTCTGGTAGAGTGAGCCCTCACGGCCATAGGTGAAGGCAAACTGCGCACCTTATAGGCCAGGGAAATAGCCTGAACAATCCAGTTGCTGATGGTTTGCTTATAGGCGGGGAGCCCCTTCTTGGGGGACCCGAAACACACCAATAACTGGTCCGCCTTCCTCCACTGTGAAGACCTCTGAATATATATCCAGTGCTCTGACAGGGCAGAGCAAATTAAGTCTTCTGTCTTCCGCCGTCACATGAGGTGGGGCATGAAACGCCTGCAGAACCGTAGACCTCGCCGTATTAGACGGCACCTTAGGGACATAGCCCGGGCTGGGGTGCAGGATGGCCTTAACTCTCCCAGGAGCGAACTCCAGGCACTGCGGGGAAACCGAGAGCGCCTGGAGGTCCCCTACCCTCTTAAGAGAGGTGATGGCAAGAAGAAAGGCCCTCTTGAGAGTCAGGTTCTTGGGCTCAGCCGACTCCAGAGTTTCGAAGGGGGCCTCGACCAACCCTTCGAGAACCACCGCAAGGTCCCAGGTGGGAATCCTGGTACGAGTCATTGGTCTCATCCTCCAAGTCCCACGGAGGAAACGTACGACAAGCTGATGCCTCCCCAGAGGCCCATCACTCAGAGGAGCATGGAAAGCCGCGATGGCAGCCACGTACACCTTGGTTGTGGACGGGGTAAGCCCAGCAGAGAAGCGGTCTTGGAGAAACTCCAGTACTGAAGCCACCGGGCAGTTAACTGGGTCCAACGTACGCTCTACACCAAGTGGAAAATCCCACTTAAAGGTGCTCTAAGTAACTTTTTTTTACGTTAACCGAACAGCTTCAGAGTCATTGGAATAGTTATATGACTTTTTTCGGGTTGAATGGTGGTCGTCTCGCACCCCCCGAGCGCCTGTGAGCGGAAAAACCACACTTGCAACTTTTGGCCGGCGGGCCAGTGGGGGATAGGGGCCTCCGCGTCAGAAAGTATCGCGTGATATCAAGTCTCGCGATGTAACAAATTGCTGTACGGCACTGCACACGTACATTTATATGATTTCATTCTGAGTATCATACATACCTCAGTTGACATGGCTCCGTGCGTTCGCCGGCGGCTTCTCTGAAAACAAATGCACGTGACCAGAGGGAGAAGATGGGAGGGGGGAAAGTTGCCAATGGTTTTACGACAGTTTTCTCAAATATCTATTCCGAAACTATAGGGGGAGCTCTAAAACGAAACCTGCGAGAAAACAGCGAAGACATTTCCAAACCTACTGAGTGCTGCTTTAAGGCCGTACAATCTCCTTGTGGAAGGAGCTCTGGAACTGAGTATAGTCTCGACTACCTGTACTGACAGGCCAGCTTCTAGGTACTATGCCCCCTCAGGGGCCAGACCTACAGTTTCCACAACTCTGGCTGAGGGTGGAGAACTAAGCCTTCCGCCTGAGACAGCAGGTCCCTCCTCCTGGGAGCAGGGCGATCGGGGGAAAAGCATAGAGACGCAGCCTCGGCCACGTCTGCACCATGGCATCCAACCCCAGCGGTGCTGGATGTGTGAGGGAAACCACAGTGGACAGTGTGTCGTCTTTCGAGACGCAAATAGGTCCACTTCCACTGGGCCGAACCACTCGCATATCAACTCCACCGTTTTGGGGTGGAGTCTCCATTCCCCGGGCCTCAGTCCCTGCCTCGACAGCATGTCTGCTCCCTGGTTCTGGTCCCCCGGGACATACATCGCCTTGAGAGACGACAGTCACCGCTGGGACCACAAGAGGATGTGATGCCCCCCTTCCAGTTTAAATAGGACACTTTCTTCTTCTTCTTTTTTTTTTACAGACGTATTGTCGGTCCTCACGAGAACACCTTGGAGGTCTGGCAGAAAACTCCTCAGAGCTCGGAACATCGCCAATATTTCTAGGCAATTCATATGCCATGAGGAATGATGGTCCTGCCAGAGCCCTCTCGTAAAGCGGCCGTCCATGACCGCGCCCCAGCCCGTGAGGGAGGAGTCTGTCGAAATGGCTTTTCGGCGACATGACGCACCCAACTTGGGACCTTGGGACAGAAACCAAGGCTTCTTCCACATTGAAAGGGAACAAAGGCATCTGCGCGTAACCCTTATCATGCGGAATGGATTTCCCCTCGGGGAGAACCTTGGTCTGTTTACCGTGGTCAGTATGGACTCGATGCGTGCGGGAGACATTTGTGCCTGCATCTTCGTCGAATCCCAGACCACCCCCAGGAATGTGGTTCGTTGGGTGGGTGTCAACACAGTCTTTTTTTTCCCCAAGCGCTGGATGTGGCCAAGGACGACATCTCGATGCCGAACTGCCAGTGCTCGAGACTGGGCCAGGATAAGCCAGTCTTCTATGTAATTGAGCACACGGATGCCCTGGAGCCTCAGCGGGGCCAGGGCTGCATCCATACACTTTGTGAACATGCGAGGGGACAGTGCTAGGCCGAATGGAAGAACCCGATATTGGTACGCTTCGCCCCCGAAAGCGAACCTCAGGAACCTCCTGTGAGATGGAAGGATGGAGATGTGAAACTACACGTCCTTTAGATCTATCGTGAGAAACCAATCCTCGGATTGGATTTGACTCACGATGATGGGAATGGTGAGCATCTTGAACCTGAATCTCCTCAGAGACCGATTCAAGTGCCTCAGATCCAAAATCGGATGCAAGGAGGTCTCATAGTAGTTAGGACCTCTTTCCCTTCGCCTTCTTGGCCTGGAGGACGGTCCTCAGATCCTCCCTATCAGGAGGCTGTGGGTGAGAGCGCTGTCTAGAGTCCCAAGCTCTTTGAGGGGGACCTCTAGAAGCGACGCTCTCCCTCTGGCTTCGGCGGTGGGAGGCGCTCAATGATGGCTGAGGCTGCTTCTCTCTAGCAGACCTCCTAGACCTTGATCGGCGAGGGAGATATTGCTTGAAGGCTTCGCTCTGTTTTTTAGTCTCTTGAAATCTGTCGACGACTGCATTAACGGCGTCGCCGAACAGACCAGTGGTACAAACGGGCGCGTCAAGGAGGAAGGCCCTGTCCTTTTCCTTAATGCCTGATAAATTAAGCCACAAATGCCTCTCTGTGGCCACCAGTGCTGACATGGAGTGGCCGATGGCACGGGCCATCTCCTTGGTAACACAGAGAGACAAATCTGTGGCTTTGCGAAGCTCAGCGATATCATCAACAGTGGGACCTTCGCCCTGGTCTATCTCTCTTAACAGGTCGGCCTGGTACGCCTGCAAAATGACCATAGTATGCATGCTCGCACCAGCCCGACCTGCCGCCATATAAGCTCTGCCCACCAAATCAGATGTCGTACGACAGGGTTTGGAGGGCAATGCCGGTGTCTTGAGGGATGACGCAAGGTCCGGTGAGAGGTAACTGGCTAAGGCTTCCTCCACCCAAGGCATCATGCCATAGCCGTTTTTTCTAACCCGCACAATGTTGCTGTAATTTAACATTGGAGGATTAGACAGGCGTGCTAAAAACTCATTGTGTAAATCCGGGAAGAACGGCAGAGACCGGCGTGTAGGTTGTGAGCGATGCTTCAGAAAACGTTTATCATGGTTATAAACGGTGGAATGTGTGGTGATGAGGAAGAGGGTCTATTTCTTTCACCATCTTGAGCATCATATACCATGTTCATGATGTTCCTTTTCAATCTGTTTAGAATAGCTGTGTCTTGTAGTAGCCTGAATTCATTGAGTGATTCTGTACTATCATCAATATCACCGTTGTCCTGGTCTTCTGTGTTATCCTGCTCACTAGGTGGCAAATCAAGCTGGAATAAAGGTAGGAAAACAATAGTGGTGTTACTAGTAAATATTACAGTTCTATTTAATTATCAAATAATTATCATCATTCTCCATTTTCACATTCATTACCACATAAGTTAATATTTAATAATGAATTTAATATTTGTTTTATTTTATACTTTTTCAACTTAAAAGTTCTATCTCAATGGCCAACAAAAGAAGGTCGGACAATCTCTCCTCTTTACAAAGGCTGCAAAGTTTGGTTTTCACCAGCAACAGTTTTGAGAAGGAACGTTTCACAGTTGCTGTGGACATCGGAAGTGTGCCATATGTCTTCAGCAGCTGAGTCATGTTGGCGAAAACTAGATGTGCATTGTTTTCCTTGATCACTGAAAGAATAGATGACACATTGACTGGTGGTAGGTAAGAGTATGACGTATGGAAGACCTTCAATTCTGTCTGCAATTTGTCTTCATCTTCAATGTTATAGAACTGGCACAGTTTCTTCACAGCTTGGAGGGCTGCTGTTGGAGTGCTAGCTGTTTTCCAGTTCTCTGGGACTGCTAGGCAATGGAAGGCATGCAAGATTTCCCATTTGGAATTATCTCCTCCTTTAAAACGTCTCTGAAGCTCTTGTATCATTGTGTCCACAAAAATGTAATACACTTTAGCACGGTAGTGCTTCTGCAAAGTTGGGAAAACATGGTCAGTCATAGTTGATGTGGCAGCAAACTTGACAGACTAGGCCAGACTCTTTAAAACTCCATCAACAATGCTGTATGCTGCAGCCAGGTCCATGTCTTTCTGCTGTAATGCATCCGATGCAACTGCGGTCACCTGGAAGATTGGACAGGTCATCTCCAAACACAAGAACTCAAAATTGATGCTTTTTAGAAGGATCATTGCATCACCAGCTGAGGAGTCTGGGGGATCTTGCTGTGTCATTTCCTCAAGGAACTGCATGACAGATGGGAGGACCTTCACCAGAGTTCTAAGTGCACTCTCTCTACAGGCCCACCGAGTATCAGTTTCTTCAGCTCCAGTGGACGCTGATCGGGGTCCTTCCTCTTCTGCATTTCAATAAATGCAGAGTGCTGAGTTTTGATGAGTTGGCCATAAAAGTGTTACGTTTTTCAACTAAATAAAAAAAGTTGACAAACCAGATGTTTGACTTCGCACTTTCTACACCAATACCAGATTAAGGCAGTGTGCCTGACAGTGCACATAAAAAAACTTTGGATTTTGCCTTAGGATTCTGGACTGAGACGCGTAATGAGCACGAAATCCGAACGGTACCCTCTTCGTTAAAAGCTAACAATGGAAAATTGGCATAATTTCATTGTGGCCTTTTTTCTATTTTTGTATGAGAGCTGCTTTCTGTATTGATTTGTTTTCACATCAATATGCTGTAAACAGATCTGTTATATGTACATTATACGTAGGTTTACTGTACTGCCCAACACAGGCACAGTGTGTATCAGTGCAATGGCAGTCACAAAAAGTTACATTTTGACTGTGCTCTCTGCAGATGTTCATTTACTCTTTTAATAAGCTGTTTTTGATTTTGGTATACGTCAACAATTTCAAGTCATAAGTCTTAGACTCTTTATTATTTATTTGTGTATAAGAGCAGCTTTGTATGTTACTAATTATTCAGAATATGCGTAAGTCCACAAGCATTATTTTAGTATGAAAGCTGTTTGTGATTTTGCTACAGTAAAATGTTTATTTATTTTTTGTCTGAAGGATTATTTTGCTCATTGCACATAACAGGAGGATGTTGGATAGAAGTATATTATTTAATAGATTTAATGTTAGAGATTCAGAATATGCTGAAGTTTGTATTCATTAACTACAAGTATGCTGTGTAGGAAACTTTTCCTTCTTCTAAGCAAAGACCAGGAGACGCTTGGATCACGTTCAAGCAGAAGTTATTCTTTATTGAGTGCGGCTGCAATTCTTCAAAACAGTCTGAATCTAAAGCAGATTACATTGAAATTTATCTCCATTCCAAGGAGGAGGGACTTCTGAGAGTAGAAAGTAGGGAGGAGTTGATTCTATCCAGCGAAAACCTGTATGGCAGGTAATCAGCATATTCACTCTATTGTTTTGCTAATCCAATCATCCTGACTTGATTGCTCAAACCTTAACATTATCATAGAGACAAAGGCACCGCGCTGTACCTTGAGCTTAATGGTCAGGAAGTGCATAAAGACAAAAGCTAATGTCAGACACCTGAATTGCTTGACTTAATCTTCATCTATGCCTCAAATGCTAAAATCAGTATTCTTCACGTGATGTTTATGTAAGAAAGCATATCTGAAATAGATTCCTAAAATGTGTTATTCTTCAGCTGCTAGTACAGGCACACGTTTCTTTTCCTGTTGTTTTTTTTGCAATGTTGGGACATATGCTGGTAAATGTAACCTTACAGTTGACTTGCCAAATCACTTCCATTTATTTTATTAATAAAATATATTGGAAGTAAATTCTTTATGGGTCATTATAAATACTTACACACAAAAAAAGATGCATCGATAATCGTTTTAGCATCGCAGCGCAGCCGTCTGAATCGTAATCGAATCGTGAGGTGCTTAGAGATTCTCACTCCTAACAGGCGGTAGTACTTTCTTTAGTTAATTTAGACAAATGTTCGGAGCAATTTTTGTTTAAAGGTTTTTTTTTTTTATGACGACCAAGCAGCCGACAGCGACATGTTTAATCAATTTAGCCTCTCAAATCAACACTTTACTTGGTTAAAATAAAATCCATAGATATAAAACACTTCGAGGCTATCACACAGACCGTTAGTTTACACGTTTATTCCCAACAAGCTAATTATTTTTTTTCAGACATCTGTCCGCTACCTGTCTCTAGAGAAGGCGTAAGGACAGATCGTGAGAAAATTTGAGCATTTACAACCTGGCCGAGACCCCAGAATTTAAAGGAACTTAGAGGCTTCAAAAAATATTACTCAAAAGTCGTCAAGCTCCTGACTAACCTCATAGCTGAATATCCTCCTCAGCAAAAAGGGGGAACGGTAACAGCTAAAGACAACAAGTATTTAAACACTAAAGAGCCTTTTGCAGGACACTGGAGCCATGTGTGTCAGACAGCATTCAAAGAGGTCCTCAACAAGTTAGTGTCTGCTCCTGTTCTTGGCTTCGCTGGTCCTAAGCTGTCATATATATTACATACGGATGCAAGCACGACAGGGTTGGGCGCAGCCCTGTACCGTGAACAGAACAGGCAACCTCTGGTCATTGCTTATGCGAGCCGAGGACTGACTCAAAGGTAATTAAATGACCTGCCCTCAAGCTCGAATTTCTGGCTCTTAAATGGGCCATCGTCAGGGAATTCCATGATTATCTATACGGTAGATAACTGATAATAATCCATTAACTTACCGGCTCATGACTGCCAAGCTGGATGTAGCAAGCAACCGTTTGCCTGCTGCTCTCTCTACTTTCACATTTGACATCAAGTATAGGGCAGAAAAAATAAGACCCCATGGTAACCTAGAAGATGTTATTGAAAACATGTATATCTAAAGCAAATTAATAATTTTACTTCCAACCCAGGCTCATTAGAAAAACATACTTGTGGCAACCTTTTTAAAGTAAAATGTCCAGTGAGTGGCGCTAAAAGCGTGTTTTTAGAATCCCTCACAACAGCACAAATATGCAAAACAGGGCTTCATTAGTTGCACAAGGTTTGCTTGAGCTAGAACACATGAAATATCTGAACCGGCTATGTCACCGCCCCGGGTGCCGGAATGGACCGGCCCACACCCCGGACGGACCCGCTCCTCACCGCCCACAGCACAGGTACACCAATGAACGGACAAAGAGACCAGAGAATCGATTTAAAAAAGAGATATTTTTTATTAAGTTAAAAAGTGCGAGGGTATGCTGAGCAGGGGGTTTCGTTGTGCAGGCCTGGACGAATTCCAAGGCCACTGAACTCCGTAACACTCAATTGGTCACACAAGGGGGCCACTCTCCAGTGCAATTGCTTCTCGGTGGGGCTCAAACAGAAAGAATGGGACTCGGTCGCTCACCTTCTCCAGGGGGCTCAGGCAGAGAGAATGGAACTCGGTCGCTCATCAGCGTGCTTGCAGCGTAACTGCTTCTCTGTGGGGCTCAGACAGAGAGAATGGACCTCGGTCGCTCATCAGCGTGTTTGCAGCGGAACTGCTTTTCTGTGGGGCTCAGGCAGAGAGAATTAAAGGTAAGGTTGCTCACCAACGTGACTGCAGCGTAACTGCTTTTCTGTGGGGCTCAGGCAGAGAGAATGGACCTCAGTCGCTCATCAGCGTGTTTGCAGCGGAACTGCTTCTCTGTGGGGCTCAGGCAGAGAGAATTAAAGGTAAGTATAATGGTAGTTGAGTTCCAAAAGGTGATGATACTTTCTTGCAGAGGCAGTATACCAATTGTAGCCTAAGTATGATAATGATGGGTTTCAATCCAACTGTGGTACTTCTCTACCCAAGCGTTCATTCAATGATGGATTACAACAGTAAAAAGATTTAAATAGAGCTGCATCTCTTCCTTATCCAGACGGTGTTCAATGATGGATTATAACAGTAAACAGGTTCGATAGCACTGTGATACTTCCCTTTTCAGATGTTGTTGAAGGATTAATTAGGCCGGACCACCGCGACCTAGGCATTACACTCCCACCCTCGTGTACACTGCAATCCACACAGGCAAACATACGTGAATACACACTTTAAAAGATCATAAATCCCTTCACTCACAAGTCAGGCTTCAGCACGGCGTCTCATCCATCTTCATCTTAGCATCTCGTCATAAAGCCAATCCTAGAACACTTTGTCACCGGGTGAACAAACCCGGAACAAAAAAATGTGACTCGTTGCCAGGGGGAGAAATGCCGGTGTAACACCGGGCCGGCTCTGGGTTTACCCATCATGGCCACCGACTGTAATGAGCGCCAGCTGAAGCCAATGATTAGCGCTTCATTGAAGCACATGCCCGGGAAAAAGGAGTATAAAGAGGAGGTGAATGTTCTGGCAGCAAGGAAGCTCTGTATGAGTGTTTGAGTGGGTTGCAGCAGCGACAGTGAGCGGCAGCAAGTGTGGAAAAGCTGAGGTTTAATGTCTGATCAGTGTTCCATGTTGGGTCCCCTGAGGCATGCTCATTAAGTGAGTTTTTGAAGAAACCATGAACAGCAACGCAATGAAGTAAGTGAGAAGATTACACAGAGACAGAAGGAGAGTGACTGGCAGAAAAGAGAGTGGAAACCCGCTGTAGGATTCATGTGATTCACCGAGGAAAAGTTAAGTGCACCCTTTTATGATTCACCTTCTTGAGAAAACCACATGTGAAGATTTGCCATCACCAGTGTACGACTAACCTGTGTTTGTGGGCAGTGTGTGTTATCCTGTTGACGGCGAAGAACAGTAACTGTAACGGCTGGGAAGATCGCTGAATCCATGTCCATATTCTGAAAACCATTAATTCTTGGATCATCTACCCTATGAAGAGAAGAGAAACGAGTTGATTAATCGCTGTGGAGATAGAGTGAGTTTGCAGTGTCTGAAAGAGTGAAACAAAACACGTGTGAAGATTTACAGGAGTGATTTATGCACAAGTGTGGTGAGATCAAACAACTGTGTTTTCTCTGAGTCTCTGACGGATGAAATTGACCCATAACTTTGAAGATTCTTTCGAATGGATCTGTCCCCTCAGTTGTGTCCAGGTCCCTAAGATTGTGTGCATGGTATGGAGGAGAAAAGCTCAACGCACCTCAATTGCCACAGTTCACGAGCACTGTATTCCACCAAAGAAAGTCCAGTCTCATTATTTCTCCCAACGACGCCGTTCTATCACACACAGAACGAGAGCGAAGGCTGGTAAAGTACTCCGTTTCTGTCTCACCTGCTAATGTCTGTCTCACTGTCAAATTGTCTGTTCCTTGAAGGAAGCAAAGAAGCAGTTACTGCTGAGAGTTGAGTAGTGGCTCTGCGAGCACGTCAACGAATCCGAACCTGGAAGCTGTCTGTCCCACGAGCCTATGCAACGAGTCTGACGACGAGAAAAGTCACTGCCTGTCCCACGAGCTTATGCAACGAGTCTTACGACGAGAAAAGTCACTGTCTGTCCCACGAGCCCACCTAGAGAGGAATATACTTACCGGAAGAATGGAAAAGTACCTACCAGCACCCCCACCCCTCATCTCACCAAAGCTAAAGCCATGAACATCCCCACCCCTGCTTTTATCCCTTTTATACTTAATAAAAACTTACCTTTTAAATTCATTCTTGTTGTCTGCCTCTTGGTGTCCTCTGGTGTCTGCTCCTCCGGAGTGTGGTAAAATAACCCTCGGCCCTAACATCGGTGACAACTTCCTCTGCGACAATTCTTCAGATACTCACTAGCTCCACAATACAACAGCCCTCATGATCATACGCATTCTTCATATACTTCGCTTCAGCCCAAGTTGTCACTTAACTCTCCGTTTGCTCCACAGGTCTCTCTCTCTCCTCTTCCATTTACCTCACGCTGCTGCCGACCCCAAGTTTACTGTGCCCCGCTGTACTCCCCTTGTTCGCCGATGGCTTCAACCAGCACGAGCGCGCCGTTTGTTTTCCCTCGAACCGTTTCGGGAGTGATGTTACCGGAACCGGAGAGGTCCTGGGTCGCACCCCGGAAGTGTTCCCCGGGGGGCTAAGGCCCAAAATAAGTTCCGCCACCTCATATTGTCACACGTGACAGCTATGTTTATTGAGAGCCATATTTCTAACATGCAGTCAAATATGACAAAGTCAAAAGAATGGTCCAAAAAGTTAAGAGAAGATATAACCGACCTTCACAAACAAGGAACAGAATACAAAAAGATATAGAAGGCGCTAAATGTTTCTAGAGACATCATAGGAAGGATATTTCGTTGCATAGGTGGTCCTGGAAGATTATACAGTGGCCATCAGTCACCTGACTCGAACCCCATAGAATATCTCTGGTGGGATTTGAAGAAGGCATTTGCAGCATGCAAACCCAAGAATATTACTGAACTGGAGGCTATTGCTCAGAATTCCTCTGATTCCTCAGAAACGCTGCCAGAAGCTGGTGCCTGGTTATACATCGTGTTTGCAGCAGGTAATAAAAGCAAAAGGGTGTTCTACTAAGTACTAAAGATGCTTGTCATGAAGGGGTTGAATAATTTTGAGACTGCATAAGTCTTTAAAATGTACATTTTCAGATGAATTTGGGGAAACCACTTTGTAACATTTGTTGTGTTAAGCTATTTCAATTACTTTTGTTTGATTTGATACACTGATTGTGCACCACACTTTGTTTATGTTTTTGCTGTAACAGTTGTGTTGAAGTGAAATATCTGGTTACATTTAATTACAGTTCATGTGAAATAGTAGTCGATTTGTGTGTTTACCAATAACTTGCAATTGTGCCATTTACCATATTAGAATCCACTGGCCTTTAGAGGAGGGTTACTTTATGATATAATATATTCATTTTTTAATGGGCGTGGGTTATATTCTTATTATAGGATTTAAAGTTTTACAATTCACTGTAGTAATGTTTCCAATGAGACACACAACCTCCTGACATTTGGATTGAGAATGTTGCTATTTAAGCTCCCATTACGCCCCTTGGCAGAAGACTACTCCTTGGCTTTTGCCATCCAGTTACACTACTTGACCACACGAGGGAGCACGCTAAGATCTCTAAATAAAATAAATGTTATATTTGATTCTCTTTTACAGTTCCAGCCAAAAGTTCTGATACACTGCATGTTTCTAATAATCTGACCCTTTGATCTAAAGATGTATACCTGCGTGCTTGAAATTTAGACTTATTTAGACTAATTTAAGAAATAATTAAATATTTAATTTGGACAAGAATGTAAAAAAAGCACTCTTAAACGATCCATTACTTTAAATAATCTAGTTTTGTGATTTTAAATCACTGCATAATAGCTATACTTCTAATTTGTTTTTGTATTTACTATTATTCTAAAATGTGGTCTAAATGTATCAGTCAACAGGATGACAGATTTTTGTTTCCCCTTGGAGTCTACATTAACATTTCTTTACCATTTTCATGTTTAAGTGAAATAATTAAAATTGCATTCAAAATATAGAATAATAGTCTAAAATATAGACTGACATTTGTTAGGAATTCATTCACCCTTGTTATATAAAAAATATGAGTCATAATAAGTAATTAATTTACACTGCAGCAGTATAGAAACTATGAAAAGAAGAGTAATCTTTAAAGTCGGAGCTACACTAGAGAAGTTTACTCTTAAGCAATTCAGCAACATATGATTCTGATTAATTCAAGACACAAAAAAGAAGCTACCATTAAATTAAACTCTACGTTTCCTTTAGGTTGGTTATCAAGAAACTGAATTTATGAAGGCCTCAGACCTAATTTGTCATACGTGTTGCTATTAATAATTAATTTGAAATAAATGATTTAATATACAAATATACAAAGCTTAGGACTGCAGTTAACTAAATTATACCAGGGAATTAGTTGGTGCTGATCTAAGCTTGCAGCTGTTTGTTCAAACTGCTTATGGTCCATATTAGCAGTTGGCATGGTCAGAAATAAATGTTGCTTTGACAGCGGAAACCAGATAGAGGAATGTGGGTGTCCGGTTCAGGCGCTTTTCACGTGTCAGCACAGGAGTCGTCTGATTGGGGTCACAAAGTGTCATAATTCAGGACCTTGTATGGAACACGACTAATAAAAGAAAACTTTGGATGTCTTGATAAAAAGGTATTAAACAAAATAATCAAACCTTTTAGACTTAAAGAAAATTTAGATTGAAAAGATTGTTCTTTCTACTGCAACCTTATGCAGCTGATTTATTCAGTTTGTAGATCATTTAAAATGTTAAGTTTGATTAGAAAAGTTAGAAATGATAACAAAGCAAAATCATTTATATGTATCAACTCTAAATGAGGGCGGTTCAGTGAGTTTTTACATTTTACATGTTAAAACATTTAATGCACTTTTCTTTAATTTGCAAAAAAAAACATTTGGACCTCAAAACACAATATGTGACCCTGGATCACAAAACCAGTCACAAGTCGCACGGGTATATTTGTGGCAAAAGCCAACAATACATTGTATGGGTAAAAATGATAAATTGTCAAAAATCATTACGACATTAAGTAAAGATCATTTTCCATGAAGATATTTTATAAATCTCCTACCGTAAATATATAAAACATGTATTTTTGTGAGTGAATGCAGCACAATCGTGAACATAAATGCACAACTTTAAAGGAGATTTTCTCAGGCCACATTTACACATAGCCGGGTATTTAGAGAAACAAATCCCCCCCCCATTTTCAATAATACCGTAAAACTTCAAATAATAGCCCGGGCTTTTATTTTCCCAAATACTGCAAACAAACTGCACCGGCTTGTATTGGAGACAGGCGTCTATATGAGACAGGCCTTTAATTTAGTGTTGATACTTCACCCTGTGCTGCAATATACATTTAGTTTTACATTCATTTACAGAAAGCAGCTGGTTGAATGAAAATTGCTGATGCTATCGGATTTTTTAGATGATATTCTCAATTCAGTTAACGGACGCTCTGAGATAAAGTGAATGCAGACTGTAGTGTAGACTAAGCAACGATTGTATTTAATTGTACAGTACAATCATACCATAGACATGATCTTCATTCCATAATGTCCTTAAAGGATAATTCCGGTATTTAACACCTTGAGTCTATATTGTAGTTTGTTTTGGATGAACAAGAGTGGTGGGCAACATTTTTTTGACAATGGTTCCTCTCTCGAGTTTTTGACTATAATAGAATTGGCCATGGACCCATTTAACATTGGAGTCAATGGTCATGTCCGAAAATGTCATTAAAACAGCCAATAATGTTCGTTTACAAAACTGTGATTAGTGATGTTAGTTGATGTTCCAGAAACAAAAAGTGTTGCGAAATACAGTTTCTGTCGTGTTTTATTCGTCATTTTGTAAAATCCCATTGAATTCTGTTGAAGGACTGAGTGCTCGTTAATATAAATACGCTACCGGAAACGGAAAGGGGGCTGTTTACATTTGGTCGATGTAGTCTTTTTGCTCGCTTCCGTTTCTCATAAGGCTAGTGAGCAGAGCAACTGTGCTCCGGGAGAGTAAGCGAAATAAACAAACAAAACCTTCATTAATTGTTACTTGTAACATGGATTATGAAAAGTGGATTATGGAGGACCCGCTCGATTTCGATCCCGCGAGACATAAACATCGGTTATCGCCATCAAGTGGTCGGGTACCTCGAGTTGTCATAGACGTGACACGGTACTTCTCGTCCGGTGTGCGATACCTCGAGTTGTCATAGACGTGGCACGGCGCTTTCTCGTCCGGTGTGCGATAACGCGAGTTGTCATAGGCGCGAAGCTTCTCGTGCGGTGTGCGATACCTCGAGTTGTCATAGACGCGGCGCTTCTCGTGCCGTGTGCGATACCTCGAGTTGTCATAGACGCGGCGCTTCTTGTGCGGTGTGCGATACCTTGAGTTGTCATAGATGCGGCGCTTCTCATCCGGTGTGCGATACCTCGAGTTGTCATAGATGCTGCGCTTCTCGTGCGGTGTGCGATACCTTGAGTTGTCATAGACGCGGCGCTTCTCGTGCGGTGTGCGATACCTCGAGTTGTCATAGACGCGGCGCTTCTCGTGCGGTGTGCGATACCTCGAGTTGTCATAGACGCGACGCGCCGCTAACTCTCTCTGCCTGCCTTGCTTGCGCTAACAGCTCCCACCCAAATGCGCAGGGCTCTCTTGCGTGCGCAATCTGCACCATATAACTGGCTTAAACAGACGATCTGACAGGTTTTAGAAGATTAAATACAACCCGAAACTAAAAAACAGACCCGGCCTCTATTTGAGATCGGCCTTTATTCATCCAAACCTGTAGTCACACCAGGCGTGTAAAAGAGACGGGCGTCTATTTGGGACTCGGCTATTATTTGAAGTTTTACAGTAATATCGTGCACACAACCCGCATAAATACGCCGTCGAGCGCCATCATAACTATGCCAAACCTATGGGCGGCAGTGTAGGGTGAAGGATAAAGCCATGCAAGCCAATCAGAAACCTCAGAATCAACAAGAGAGAACCTAAAACCCTGTTTCTCCCTGTTAACAACGCAACACATAACCGGCGTTTTCAGAAATCTCCACTTTGGCCGGAGTTTTTAGAAATAATCGTTTTCTGTGATAAAAACGGGGTTTTCTTGTAGATGAGAGGCCAAACCGCAGGGAAATATCTGCGTCTTTCCTTTGTGTAAACAGGGCCTAAATGTTTAGATTTTTGTGCACCCTCAGATTCCAGATTTCAAATAGTTGTATCTCGGCCAACTATTGTCCTATCCTAACAAACCACACATCAATGGAAAGCGTATTTACTCAGCTTTTATGATGTTTAAATCTTAATTTTTTTTAAAATTGAGCTGTGTGACTGGTTTTGTGGTCCAGGGTCACATATATGCTGTGTGTAAATCATGTTCTGCATTATCTGTTTATTTCTGAGCTAAACACTATATCCGCTGAAGGTATTTAGGGTTGTGAGTGATGAGAAGCTTGATAGTTGTTGGCTGTTAGTGGCTGTAGAGAAGGCTCGATGAGCTGCTGAACTCAGACTATTTACACAATGCGAGCTATTCCAAAACAGTTAAAAACCTCTCATCTTAATGCGTTTTAAATGTAAAAGAGTCTATGAAGCCAAGCTGATTGACTGCATACTTCTCTTATACGTTTTGCCACGTTACTTACAGTACTTTCATACAGTTCATTACTGTAGACTGTGAACACACTCAGAGGGCATTGAAATTCAGGCCTGAATGTACTTTACATACACATCTATGTACTGGTGATTCAAAACACTGTTCCTTACAAACCTCTTGCCACTACCATACCTTGAAAATGTCGTATATACAGTGCCCGACCAAAAAAAGTCGCTGGTGTCCTGGAGGAGACTTTGCAGAGTGCTTGACTCTTGCATTGTCAATACAAGATCTTGACCAAAAATGTATGCACCTCTTGATGGAAATAAATTTTATGTTATTTTCATCAAGAGGTGCATCAATACTCCAGCACATCCCAAAGACTTTCAATGAATCTAGGTCTTGACTCCTAAATGCCAATTCATGTGTGAAAATGATTCTTCATGCTCCCTCACAACTATTTTGTTACAATTTGAGCTTGATGAATCCTGGCGTTGTCATCCTGAAATATGGCCATGATGTGTCTTCCTATATGGTTGTTTGAGAAATTAAAAAGTACACACTCCATCAATTAGGCTTAAAAGAACTGTTGCCAAACATGTAACATGCTAAAAACATAATAAATCACTGCAATAAGGATTCAACTATAGACTCAACACTAGAACGGCCATGACGGTCATTTGGACCGTTTTGAATCTTACATCTTTTTTATAATAACAAGCGTGATAGACTTCAGTGTCTTCCAGGTCTCCTTCAGCTACGGGTAGGTACTGATCGAACGTCGCAGTTTCGCCCTGACGGCGTCTTCACCAATGATACGGCTCACTTCAGGACTCGGGCATTGAGTATGTAGGTAAGGATGCTTCTCAGTCAAGGATACTTGCGTCGATACACAGTAGTGAGTGGGCGAACTTGGAGGGTTACTTCACCAGGGATGCTGCATACTTTAGGACTCAGATTGTGAGTAGGAAGGTAAGGATTCTTCTCAGTACAGAATACTTTTCGTCAGTGCACAGTAGTGGGACAGTGGTTTAAACGCTTACTTTACCAGTGATGCTGCATACTTCCAGACTCAGACGGTAAGTTGGAAGGTAAGGATTCTTCCACAGCAATATGTTCCTTCCTAGAGCTCACAAACAGAGAGTGTGGATTAAGAGAAGGTTTCAGCGAGGCATTATAATACTCAGAGCTCAGACGGCCCAAGAGAGGATAACGCAAGAAGATACTTACCAGCTCAGCTGTATCACTCTGGGATTCTGATGGAGAGCAGGTATAATAACTTTTCACAAACGTGTAAGCAGACGTGGGGCCGCTTCTCAGCAAAAGCACACCACACTCGTGTTCACTTCAAATCCACAGCAATGAATCAATGTGTATCAATAAGGCAAAAGCACTGCAATTCACTCACACGATAGGGCTGATCAGAGGCCTCAATCCATTCGTTACACTCCCGTGGGGGATATGTCATCCTCAGTTTCTCTTCAGCACACTCTGAAACACATCGCTTCCCCAACAGTCAGATTTACATTCACTGCGTCCTCTTCAAGCTTTTTGAATGTTTGTAAGATGAAATCAATTCACTTATCTTTCTCTCTCCCTTCACAGCGCAGATGAACTACCTTCATCCAATCGATAAATCAACTTCAATGGGCGGCTTTCACACCCGGGCGGCTTTCACACCCAGACAACTTCCCCGAGCAAGCTTGTGCCCAAAACTGCTCCCAGAAAACCAGCTACCCCAGAAACTTCTCTGAATAGCCCTCCTCTCCTCTCTCCTCCGTCCTCCATCCTATGACCCGGAAACCGATCGAGCTCAGCCATTTTGAAGGACATCTCAATTCTCTAATTGCACCGCGAGGAGGCGAGGATCGAGGAGTGAGGAGGCTTCCTGAGGAGCTATGAGCGAGGATACACAGGTGTATCCTATGCAGAAGTGTTTTATTGACTAAACGTGACGCACGTGTAAATTCTCCTCCCCCTTCACATCGGTCACAATAATTTTACCCCTGTGACAAAAGCCTATCCGTAGAAATTGGCTAATAATACCTGACTACGTTATCTATTTATGTAGATATTCTCTATTAGGGATATATACGAGTTATTAGACTATTTTCTCTGTAATTGTATTAAAATAAAATGTTTTATAATTAAATAAGATACTTTTAGTTGTTATCTTGTTCTGAGTTATGTTGAATGGATATGGAAATATAGCCTATCTGTTGGTAGGCTACTAATGATATTATTATTTATAAATGTATAATTAAACTTGTTTAAATGTACAGTTTGGTGTTGTTTTGTTTTTTAAAAGATATCCTAATACAATAAATGCATTCATCTCTCAATACTAACAGTTTCTCCATCAAAATTGATAATTCCTCCGTCTCACCTTCCCCTCAGGTTAAGAGTCTGGGTGTCATCCTTGACAGCACACTATCATTTCAACCACACATCAATAACATCACCCGGTCAGCCTACTTCCACTTACATAACATTAATCGTCTTCGCCCCTCCCTCACCCCCCACACTGCTGCCATTCTGGTCCACAGCCTTGTCACCTCCCGCCTAGACTACTGTAATACACTTCTTTTGGGCCTCCCTCACAAATCCCTCCGTAAACTTCAACTAGTCCAAAAATCAGCTGCCCGAATCATTACCCGAACCCCCTCCATCCATCACATCACTCCAGTCCTCCAGCAGCTTCACTGGCTCCCTATCCAGTTCCGTATCCAGTTCAAGGTCCTCTTGCTGACATTCAAAGCCATCCACAAAATCTCTCCCCCTTATTTGTCTGATCTCCTACATGTTTCCACTCCATCTCGTTTTCTCAGATCCTCCTCCACATTACACCTGTCTGTCCCACCTGCCCGTCTCGCCACAATGGGGAGCAGAGCATTCAGCCGCTCTGCTCCCCGCCTTTGGAATTCCCTTCCACTTCATCTCAAAAACATGGATTCTTTCCCTCATTTCTGTTTAACCCTCTGGGGACCAAGGTGTTTTTGGAGTCCTTGAGATGTTTTGACATGACCTGATATTTGTATTTTTTTCAGTTGCTTATAAACATATTAATGGCAAAGGTGTAATTACACTATATTTAGCACGAACATGGCTATCATAATATGTGAGCAACATGTATGTACATGTTTGCATTTTTGAGAGAATATTATTTATGCATGGTTATTCAAAAAACTCAAACTTAAATGTTCTGATATAAGACCACATATGACCACATACGACGTCATCGCATTTTTTTCCACTGTCCAATTGAATGAATGGAGAGGCGGGCCTTTCGTTGTGGTGATAAAAGCTACAGTTGATTTGAACGCCCGGAGAGTGCGATTGATGGAGGTTAAACTTGTGGTGCTCTCGCGGGTTACCAGGAGCTAACGACTTCATGGACCGTACCACAACTACCACAATGTTAACAAAAAGTAAATAAAGTTAATAAAAAGCTGATTTGACGTTTACTTGACTGACAGGGCAGCTGTTTCGGTAGTTGCCTAGCAACATAAAACTGCAGCGCACTGCTCGTTCTGTGTTATTGGCCAGTGCTGTGCGCCTCGCGTTTTCAAACCTGAAAAACCTGTCAGGTGTGATCAGGGCCTTATTGTACCATACCGCTCAAAAGGTTAAACATTTAATTTGTAACCATAGATACAAAAATTTAACTGAGGGGGCACAAATCAGATCTGAGGGGGCAATGCCCCCTTTTTCCCCCTTGTGGCGCCGGGCCTGCTGTGCTGTATCGTGAATAAGTCACGACTGTAGGGCGTTGTTAGGCACGACGCGAAGCGGAAACCCTTCAGACGTGACTTATTTGCGATACAGCACTAGCCTCAAGTACCTTATTGCTTTTATAAAGCGGTTACCACACGATACAAATAATAAAGCCAAAAAATATGTATCTATGAAACTTTCATGAAGTAAAATCACTAAAAGCCTTCCTTCCGCTGGAAAAAATAGTCCCTGACAGTAAACAGCAGCAGAAGTTACATACATTATTTCGCCAATAGATGGCGGCAAAGACTCTCTTTATGAGTGAGTCAGTCAGTGGAAAATACTTTTACATTGAAAGGACTCAAACTTGTAATCACGGAGAAGGAAGACGCAACTGAGAGATGACAAACGTTATAGGCACGGGAAAACCCCTTAACTGTTAAAAGGACAAGATATCGCAGGGGACATCTGTGCCTAGCTTTGACATTAGGTGCTTCAGTATATTTCACCGCTACTAGTATCTTTGCTCATTGATGCCCCGGAACATGTCCGTTATTTTGGAGCATTTCGCTGCCTCCTCCATATTTTTTATATTAGACTCACTCACAGCACTGTCTGTTAACGACGTTAGACTTCCAAAACGTGACGAGGAAAATAAGAGGCTTTACGTCATAGGCCGACAGGCTATGCCATTTGGGGAGGGGCCGCTCACTGATCCCCTATATTTTTGAAAATCCTAGACATGGTTGGACCCGCACTTCGTTAGTGCTTACCGATAAGCCTGTGTGTGAGGAAATAACAGGAGGATGCAAGATGCAAGTAAAACTCAGTTTATTATAATGTGGTCAGATGTAAAGACACAGGTCGGGGACAAACACTCAGGTGGCAAACGAAGCAGGGACGAGATGGCGATCCAGTGGTGGTGCGATGGTCAGCGTGCTCGAGTGAAACCCAGGAACCGTGGAACATCCAGACGACACGAAGAACTGACGAAATCCAGATGAAGAATTTTTCAGACAAGGCACGAGAACAGGACACCCACCGAGGAACAACCACAACGATCTGACAACATGAGAGGGAAATTACTGGGCATATAAAGGGAACTGGAATTAATGACAGCTGGTGACACTAATCAACACAACGAGTAACCACACCCACACAATTACACTCACTCAGACACATCAGCATGAGACAGCCGATTCATGAACCGTGACAGTACCCCTCCCCCTAGGAACGCCTCCTGGCGTTCCCAGACAACCTTACCTGTCGATTGTAATCATCGATAAGGGAGTGATCCAGAATGTCTCTAGCAGGTACCCAACTTCTCTCCTCCGGACCGTAACCCTCCCAGTCCACCAAGTACTGAAATCCGCGTCCCCTTTGTCTCGAGTCCAGAATGCGGTTTACCAAATACGTGGGTTCCCCATCTACGAGTCGTGGCGGGGGGGGAACCGGGGCAGGCGGATTAATGTGAGAATAAAACACGGGCTTGACTCTTGACACATGGAAGGCGGGGTGAATTCTCCTGTACGCAGGAGGGAGTTTGAGTCGGACTGTCACCGGACTAATAATTTTGGTGACAGGAAACGGGCCAATGAATTTGGGAGCTAACTTGTTAGACACGGAGCGGAGTGGAATATTCTTGGTAGAAAGCCACACTTTTTGACCCACGACGTAAACGGGAGGCTTTGACCGGTGGCGATCGGCCTTGGCCTTCATGCGCCCCCCCGCTTGGAGTAGAGTCTCATGGGCTCTAGTCCAAGTACGGCGGCACCTCTGGACGAATGCGTGAGCGGAGGGGACCGCGACCTCGGATTCCAGACTCGGAAAAATTGGTGGCTGGTAACCTAAACTACACTTAAATGGACGAGAGGCCCGTGGATGACACTGGTAACGAATTGTGGGCGTACTCCACCATAGAAAGCTGTTGGCTCCAGGACGACGGATTCTTGGCAACCAAACATCGCAACATTCTCTCGAGGTCCTGATTGGCTCGTTCAGACTGGCCATTACTCTGGGGATGATAGCCCGAGGACAGACTGACCGTGGCCCCCAGTAACTTACAAAATTATTGCCAAAATTTGGATACGAATTGGGAACCCCTGTCAGAGACCACGTACATCGGGAGGCCATGTAACCGAAAGACGTGATCTATGACTGTGACCGCTGTCTCCTTGGCTGAAGGTAATTTGGGCAAGGGGATGAAATGTGCCGCCTACGGTCCACTACGGTTAAAACAACCGTCATGCCATTGGAGGGCGGGAGGGCGGTGACAAAATCTAGAGCGATATGGGACCAGGGTCTCGAAGGGACAGGCAGCGGTCGAAGTAACCCGTCTGGGGGTTGGTTAGATGTCTTACCAGTGGCACAGACTGAGCAAGCCAAAACAAAATCGTGAATGTCGCGAGCCATCAATGGCCACCAGAATCGTTGCTTAACTAGAAAACTGGTGCGAGTCACTCCTGGATGACAAGCCACGTTGGAGCAATGACCCCATCGAATAACGTCGGACCGTAACCCCTCCGGAACAAACAAACGACTCGGTGGGCAACCAGGCGGAGGCGTTACCCCTTCTAAGGCTGTCTTGACCTTCGATTCGACCTCCCATACCAGAGTGGAGATGACAACTTTCTCAGGTAAAATGCACTCGGGAGTCACCGGGCGTTCGGATGGATCAAAAATACGAGATAAAGAGTCGGGTTTGATGTTTTTGGACCCCGGGCGGTACGAGAGAACAAAATCAAAACGTCCGAAAAAAAGAGCCCACCGAGCCTGCCTGGAGTTGAGTCTTTTAGCAGATCTGATGTATTCAAGATTCTTATGATCGGTCCAAACGATAAAGGGTACCCCCGAACCCTCTAACCAATGACGCCACTCCTCCAACGCTAACTTAACTGCCAACAACTCTCTGTTACCAATGTCATAATTACGTTCGGCAGGCGATAGTCGATGAGAAAAAAACGCGCAGGGATGCATCTTGTCGTCTGAGGAAGCGCGTTGTGAAAGCACTGCTCCTACTCCCACCTCTGACGCGTCGACCTCCACCACGAACTGACGTTTGGGATCAGGGGTGACAAGAATGGGAGCCAAAACGAAGCGACTTGTGGGGTTGGTGAACACTGCCTCGGTAGTGTTTGACAACCTGAACGTCGTTCGGGGGGAGGTCAAGGCAGTCAGAGGTGCGACTAGTTGGCTGAAATTGCGAATGAAACGCCGATAAAAATTGGCGAACCCCAGAAACCGCTGTAGGGCCTTACGGGAATCTGGACTTGGCCAATCTACCACAGCCTTAACCTTGTCAGGATCCATGCGCACTCCCTCAGAGGAGATGATGTACCCTAGGAAGGGAACAGACTGTGCATGAAACGCGCATTTCTCCGCCTTGACGAAAAGCCCATTCTCTAACAGTCTCTAGAGCACTCGTCTGACGTGTTGAACGTGTTCCTGGAGAGACGAAGAAAAAATCAATATATCATCCAGGTAAACATATATGAATTGATCTACCATGTCTCTCAACACGTCATTCACGAGTGCCTGGAAAACCGCTGGGCTGTTGGAAAGCCCGAAAGGCATAACCAAATATTCAAAGTGCCCCCTAGGGGTATTAAAAGCGGTTTTCCATTCATCCCCCTTCCTGATGTGAACCAAATGATATGCATTACGTAAGTCCAGTTTCGTGAAAATGGATGCTCCCTGCAACCTCTCGAAAGCTGAAGACATCAACGGCAAAGAATAAGAATTCTTTACCGTGATGTTGTTCAGCTCTCGGTAATCAATGCAAGGTCGCAGAGAACCATCCTTCTTCCCAACGAAAAAGAACCCCGCCCCCGCAGGAGAAGAGGAAGGCTGGATGAACCCAGAGGCCAGAGAATCAGAAATATATTTATCCATGGCCTCCCTCTCAGGAACAGAAAGAGAGTAAAGTTTGCCCTTAGGCGGAGATTTACCTGGCAGTGGATCTATTGCACAGTCATAGGAACGATGCGGAGGGAGAGAAGCAGCCCGAGACTTACTGAACACCTCCTTCAGGTCGAGATACTCCGCGGGCACGTTAGACAAATCCGCTGCCTCACTCTGAAACACAGAACCAGACACAGAGGGACAGACACTAAGGCCCAATCCCAATTCTACCCCTTTCCCCTTCGTCTACCCCTAACCCTTCGCCTTCCCCTTCCCCTTGACCCTTGAAACAGAGTGGCAAGGCGTAGGGGTGAAAATATTCCCCTAAGAAATGGGACACCACTACTACACCGTTACACGTCATTATACGTCGTCGCCTACGTCACAGGAGATGCGCCGATGTTTATCACAAACTTCCAAGATGCACAGGACTTGTTTTCTGTGGTGTTGTATTAACACGTTGGAGGTACAGACCTATGTTTGTCCTATTTTGACCTATTTATTTATTTACTGTGTGAAACTGTGTGAAATACGACATTGTGTGGCGTTCATGTGCGTTCAACTCATAAATACGATCTTTACGAGATGACTTGAACGCACCAATAGCTTGTGTGCTTTGTTCGGGGGAGAAGAGATTTTTTTACAAACGTTTCTTTGAAGGAACTGACCGTAAATATGAACACAAGATTGAATGTAACATAAAGCAAATCATTATTTGTCATTAAAATACTTATTAAAGTCAACAATTCTTACATTTATGGTCTAATTTTTTGCTTGGGCAGCCATTTTGCGTCTGTAGCCGGTGTATGCAGTGACACTTCTCATACCCCTTCGTTTGAAGTGTGGTCCCGAAAAATCTTCGTTTGAAGGGCTATCTGGCCCTTCCCCCTAGCCCTTCCCCTCCAACCAAAAGAGAATCGAGACAGCCCTACCCCTCCACGTGCACGAGCAAAACAGAGGGGAAGGGGTAAGTGAAGGGGTAAGGGGTAGAATTGGGATTGGCCCTAAACAGGACTCATGACAGTGGTTTCTCCATGTGGAAACAGTGTTGGTGCACCAGTCGACACGGGGGTTGTGTCTGGAAAGCCACGGGTGTCCCAAAACCACTGGTGCAAGTGGTGAGTCGAGTTCTGTGTGATTGCCAGAAGTGATGAGGGTGATGTCTTCAGTGGAATGTGTAATCCGGGGAAGTTCTTGACTTAAACTATGAATTAAAAATAAACTAAAAACTATGAACTATGAATTTAACTATTCATTAAACTATTCATTAAACTATTTATTTATTTAACTATTTACTATTCATTTAACTATTCATTAAACTATGAATTTAAAACTATGAATTAAACTATGAAGTTAATCTGGTGCGAGAGAGGAGTGATGGGGATCTGAAGCTTAAGTGCAAGTTTGAAGTCCATGAAATTACCCTCCGCTCCCGAATCCAGTAGTGCGTTGGTGCAGTGCGTTGACATTCGCCATCTCAGTCTTACCGGGAGGAGGGTCGATGATGGTGATGAGGTCTTCTCGGCGGAGATCCCACCCGATAGTAGCCTCATACTTACTACTTGGCTTGCTCTTTTACTGGGCAGGAGTGGATGAAGTGGCCCGCCCGGCCACAGTATAGACAGAGTCCTTGGGATCTCCGCCTCTCCCTCTCCTCTCGGGAAAGCCGAGCTCTCCCCACCTGCATGGGCTCGTGGTCGAATGCGGGGCTGACCGCGCTCGCACCACCGGGCTGGTGGTCCTCCGTGCTGGACTGTGGACGGCTGGGGCACGTCAATCTGGACACACAGTTCAGTCGAGTGTCTACTCTCAGAGCAAGTTCCACCAGTCCGTTCAGCGTCTCCGGTAAGTCCATCACGTAAATCTCCTTTTGAACGCGGTCAGCCAGCCCATGCAGGAACATATCCCACTGCGCCTCCTCGTTCCAACGGCACTCTGCGGCCAGGGTGCGGAACCGAATGGAAAAGTCCGCCACCGAGCCTTCTCCCTGTTGCAGTTCGGCGAGTAATCTGGCCGCCTCCTTACCCGCCACTGCACGATCGAAAACTCTCTTCATTTCTTCGGAGAGTGCCTGGAACGAGGTGCAGCAGTTGTCTCCGTTCTCCCACACCGCCGTTCCCCAAAGCGCTGCTCTCCCTGACAGCAGGGTTAATACAAATGCCACCTTAGCCTGTTCGCTCTGGAAAGTGCATGGCTGTAAGGCAAAATGCATGGAACATCTCGTGAGGAACGCTCTGCAAAATTCAGGATCACCGGAATATCCCTCTGGTGTGGGTAGGCGTGGCTCTGGTCTCTCTGCTGCTGCAGGCGCTGGTGGTGGGGGAACGGGCGGCGTGGGGGGCGCAGTGGGAGTCCGTAGAAGTTGTACCTGTTGGGTGAGCTCGGACACCTGCTTCATGAGTGCTTGCACCGCTCGACCTGTGCCCGAGATGCTCTCCTCTTGTTGGTCCATAAGTGAGATGCTGTGAGCAATGAAGTCGTTGAGCTGGGACGTGCTTGCTGCATCCATGGTCTGGTCAGATCGTTCTGTGAGGAAATAACAGGAGGATGCAAGATGCAAGTAAAACTCAGTTTATTATAATGTGGTCAGATGTAAAGACACAGGTCGGGGACAAACACTCAGGTGGCAAACGAAGCAGGGACGAGATGGCGATCCAGTGGTGGTGCGATGGTCAGCGTGCTCGAGTGAAACCCAGGAACCGTGGAACATCCAGACGACACGAAGAACTGACGAAATCCAGATGAAGAACTTTACAGACAAGGCACGAGAACAGGACACCCACCGAGGAACAACCACAACGATCTGACAACATGAGAGGGAAATTACTGGGCATATAAAGGGAACTGGAATTAATGACAGCTGGTGACACTAATCAACACAGAGTAACCACACCCACACAATTACACTCACTCAGACACATCAGCATGAGACAGCCGATTCATGAACCGTGACACTGTGCTTCTATTGAAATAAGAGGCAGCTGCGTCCCGCCGTACGGGTTGAGCAGAGAGGCTGCACAGTTTGACCAGCGGGCGCACATCAGGCCGCCGGATGGTGTTCCTAAGAACTTGCAATGTGTCACAATGCCTGGGTGATGTCCCCTGGGTAGCCACTAGAGGTCCTTTTCCCCCACAGGTGTCAGTCACTATTGGACTACAATCCCCATCACCCTTGTCGGACTCGTTCTCACACTCAGCTGTTCCCACTCACCTGTTAGTGTCTGTCTATTTATATCCTGTCTGTTTAATCACTTGTTCTGGAATCCTTGTATGTTGTCACCCGCTTCCCAGAGTCAGTCTTGGTTTGGTTTAGTGTTTAATGTTACCAGCACTTCGGAGATCTGTTCCTATCTGTTTGTTTCTTGTTTTGGACTGCCCTTACATGGATTTTGACCTTTTGCCTGCCTGGATTTACGCTCACGGATTACCCAATAAAACTGCTCTTGGATCTTACCTGTTGGTGCGTGTCGTGACACAATGTATCTGTCACGCTTGTTCTGTGTTGTTCCTCTGTTGTCACTAGTCACATGTCTGTCTAGTTATGTTTTCCCGCCTGTCGTTATCAGTTCAGTTATATCACCAGTGTCCTGTTAATTATCTTCATCTGTCTCACCTGATTCTGTATATCAGTGTTAGTATTTAGTTCCCTTCAGTTCAGTCAGTCTTTGTCCGTTCTTGTCTATGGATAGTCATAGTCAGAGTCATAGTTTCGTTGAGTTTGGTGTTTGTAACCCTTCTGCCTGTATTTGCCTATCAAAGTGATTAGTAAAACGTGTGTATTGGAGTCATTGGCCCCATTGTCTTCTTCAACCGACACCTCACCGTGACAGTATCAGACCAGCCCTCGTGGCCTCGAAACTCTACCGGCCCACCGGGAACAGTCCTGACTCTCCCGATTGCCACTCCGCTACTGGATGTATACCTCAGTGCTTGAAATTTAGACTTATTATAAATATAAAATTAATTTAATAAATAATTAAATTGTTAATTTGGACAAAAGTGAAGAAAAAGCACTCATAACGGACACATTACTCTAGTTTTGTGATTTTAATACACTGCATAATAGCCATACTTCTATTTTTTTTGTCTTTACTATTATTCTAAAATGTGGTCTAAATGTATCAGTCAACAGGATGAAGGTTTTAGTTTTTGTTTCCCCTTGGAGTCTACATTATCATTTCTTTAACATTTTCATGTTAAAGTGAAAAAATAAAAATTACATTCAAAATATAGAATAATAGTCTAAAATATAGACTGACATTTGTTATGAATTCATTCACCCTTGTTATATAAAAAATCAACCATGAGTCATAATAAGTAATTAATTTACACTGCAGCAGTATAGAAACTATGAA
Organism: Phoxinus phoxinus; assembly: GCF_949152265.1. Lineage (NCBI taxonomy): Eukaryota > Metazoa > Chordata > Actinopteri > Cypriniformes > Leuciscidae > Phoxinus > Phoxinus phoxinus. The sequence continues at coordinate 33,873,414 of NC_136884.1, read as the reverse complement.
TAGAAGAGTAATCTTTAAAGTCCTCCATTAGAGAAGTTTACTCTTAAAGGATTAGTTCACTTTTTAAAAAAACTTTTGCTGATAATTTACTCACCCCCATGTCATCCAAGATGTCCATGTCTTTCTTTCTTCAGTCGAAAATAAATTAAGGTTTTTGATGAAAACATTTATCCATATAATGTAAACGGTTCAAGGTCCAAATGACAGTTTCCGTGCAGCTTCAAAGGGCTTTAAACGATACCGGACTATGAATAAGGGTCTTATCTAGCGAAACGTTCGGTCATTTCAAAAATAAGTAAAAAAGTTTAAGTTTTATAAGCACAAACGCTCGCCTTGCTCTGTTCTGTGATGCGTGTTCGTGACGTCACGTAATACGCAATTACGTTGAAAAGGTCACGCTTCTTTGAAAAGTAAAAAAAATCTGTCCTGACGAAAATGTTCTTTTAGGCTTTTTAATATTATAACACCCAGGATACGCACACGAAATGGGCATTTTAAACGATAAACTGACACAAAGACATTTGAATATGTGTATATGGTCCTCCTCCAGCACATTTGTAAACACTGACTCGGTACGTCAAGCATGACCTTTTCAACGTAATTGCGTATTACGTGACGTAAAAACTTTTTTATTTATTTTTTAAATGACTGAACGTTTCGCTAGATAAGACCCTTATTCATCGTCTGGTATCGTTTAAAGCCCTTTGAAGCTGCACTGAAACTGTCATTTGGACCTTGAACCGTTTGGGGCCCATTGAAGTCCATTATATAGAGAAATGTTTTCATTTTCGACTAAAGAATGAAAGACATGGACATCTTGGATGACATGGGGGTGAGTAAATTATCAGCAAATGTTTTTTTTAAAGTGAACTAATCCTTTAAGCAATTCAGCAACATATGATTCTGATTAATTCAAGACACAAAAAAGAAGCTTCCATTACCTTAAACTATACGTTTCCTTTAGGTTGGTTATCAAGAAAGTGAATTTATGAAGGCCTCAGACCTAATTTGTCATAACGTGTTGCTATTAATAATTAATTTGAAATAAGTTATTTAATATACAAATATACAAAGCTCAGGACTGCAGTTAACTAAATTACACCAGGGAATTAGTTGGTGCTGATCTAAGCTTGCAGCTGTTTGTTCAAACTGCTTATGGTCCATGTTCGCAGTTGGCATGGTCAGAAATAAATGTAGCTTTGACAGCGTAAACCAGATAGAGGAATGTGGGTGTCCGGTTCAGACGCTTTTCACGTGTCAGCACAGGAGTCGTCTGATTGGGGTCACTGTGCCCAAGTCTCATAAAACTTTGGATTGATGACTGTCTTGATAAAAAGGTATTAAAATTGTTTTGTAGATAATTTACAAAAATGTTAACTTTGATTTAAAAAGTTAGAAATGATAACAAGCAAAATAATATATACGTATCAACTCTAAATGAGGGCGATTCAGTGAGTTTTGACATTTCACTTGTTAAAACATTTAATGCACTTTTCTTTAATTTGTAAAAAAAAAATGTTTTATAATAATTTGGACCTCAACAGTAAAACACAATATATGCTTTGTGTAAATCATGTTCTGCATTATCTGTTTATTTCTGAGCTAAACACTATATCCCCTGAAGGTATTTAGGATTGTGAGTGATGAGAAGCTTGATAGTTGTTGGCTGTTAGTGGCTGTAGAGAAGCCTCGATGAGCTGCTGAACAATGCGAGCTATTCCAAAACAGTTCAAAACATAGCAGGTGTGAAGTTGTCAACCTCTCATCTTAATGCGTTTTAAATGTTAAAGAGTCTATGAAGCCAAGCTGCCCGACTGCATACTTTTCTCTAATATGTTTTGGCATGTAACTGACAGTACTTTCATACAGTTAATTCACTCAGAGGGCATTGCAATTTAGGACTGAATGAACTTTACATACACATCTATGTACAGGTCATTCCCACTACTGTCCCTTACAAACATCTTGCCAATACCATACCTTGAAAATATCTCACATATATCTCCACTTTTTAACATGACATTGACAACATTCAGAATAGAAGTTGATTTTTAAACGTATGTTTTTATTTTTTTATTTTTTATAGGATTATTTACCATAATTGAACAAGGATTGACCCCACCCTCTGATTTTTTTTTTTGAGCCACTTGCATCACACAGGCATATATTACACGTCCTTTAAGAGAAATGACCAAGAGAGCAAGTATATATATACAGTTCATGTTTCTGTAGACTGTTTGGCTTGGACAAGACTGAGCTGCAGGGCACAACAGGGCAGTCGTCACCTATGCCAAGCAAGTTTTGAACATTAAGGAAATGGCTTTGAATGCGGTAAAGACCTTAATGCATATCAGATTTAATTTCTTCAATAACATCTTACTTTTGCATGGACTGACAAATGTAATTTGTAATTACTCAAAGCCAATTAGTATTGAATGCATGATGGTAAAAAATATTTTTTTGACTACTAATTGGCAGTAAACATATTGAACATTTATCTAACTGTACTAATATATATATATATATATATATATATATATATATATATATATATATATATATATATTTATTTATTTTTTAAATTTCTTTATAGAAACATAACATTGAATACAAACATCATTATTGGTCAGGAAAAAACATACTGTTAATTTTAATTTACAGTTAATTATTTTTAATGTTTTTTATTTATAAAATGTTTTAGCAATATTTTAAGCAAGAATGTTAATTGCGAAAATACATTTAGCAAAAGCTCAAAAATAGAAAAAGTAACATACTACTAAAAGTTCGGGGGGGAAATGTCAGTGGTGCATGCCCATGCGAACTTGTTCTGTAAAAAATCTAACTTGCAAATTGTTAACTCAGTAAAACAAATTTAAGTTGAGTGGGCACATTTTTGAGTGCAATGTTGAGTTTACTTATAAAACTATTTAACTGCACGTGTACTACTACTTTGTCCAATGAACACAAACAATTAAGTTGATAAAACTTAATATTTTGATTTTATAGTTCGAACGTTTAACTTCCCGTCATGCGCAGTCTGTCTCGCTGTACGTTACTCTGGGTTTCCTCCTTCAACCACGCTTTCGAAGGGACTGGATTTCGTCTGATTGCGGTAAGTTTTCTTTAAGCTTTATGAATGAAAATAGGCTATAAATTGCACACATATGTTGATCAAATATAGTATTATGTTAAAATATATATATTTTGTGGTGACGATAAGTTTCTTGTTAGAGAATAGAGATTATCCACATAGCACATTGCTACTTAACGTTATTGTTACCTAGACTAGAGTGAGGAAACGTGCTTGAATGAGAAAAGGACAAGGACGTGCATGGTGTTTAGAAGATGTTAAAAATGTTAAGCTCAGTAAGTCGTGAATAAAGACTAAAATGCGGTGCTTGTGCTGATTGAGAGACAAGTGCGAATTGATTGAGTGCGAATTCAGCTTTTCAGAATTTAGTGGCTTATTGCGATTTAATAATGAAATACACATACACGTATGTCAACAACAACAAACAAACAAACAAACAAACAAAAAACACAGTGTGTATAGTATTCAAGTAAACACAGTCGGCAATGTCTTAAGTAAACATAACCAATTTGCTGAAACCCAGATGTTTCAGTATAAGATCCATGCATGAGCTATTAAAGTGACCGCAGTTCGTTCAATTCAATTTAATTTGAATTGTATGGATAATTTAATACAATTCAAAGTTTATTTGTCATGTATACAAACGTCAGTTACCATTTGTACATGCTTAGGTAGAGGCTCTGGCATTCTACAGTAGTGCAATATAATTCAATACAATACAATTTAGAGGGGAAAACAAATAATATATAGGCCTATATATGCAAAACTAATGTGTTATGTTAAACATATGTATGTTAGCTTTGTATATTAAATAATAGAATGGGTAGTATGTGTGCAGTGTGTTTATGTATCCAAGTGAATATTGGATAAAAATATTGTGTATCCTTAAACAAATATTAGGCTAAATCCATAATGTTAATCAATTAACAAAAGACAAAATCGTTTACTGCTCTTATAATAACTTTTGTATCTTTAAGAAAAATGATATTGAATTAATACAGTGAAGAATATGCATTGATTCTTTTTCACATTTGATTATTAAATTTCTGTATTAATTTTACCACATGTTAAATTCACTTACTGTTTTTTTGTTGTTGTTTTGTTTAATATGTTTAAACTGTAAACATATTTTGTTCTGCTGTATTTGTCATTTTTAGACTAAAGAACATCAGTACAGTGACAAGATCCTTGGATGTGCTAAAACAGTGGCCTTTGTTTTTTAAAAGATCAGGTGAGTTTATATTTTTAATTAGCTGGACTGAATTTACTTGTGTTGTTCTACACTTAATTCTTACTGTTTTAACCCTTTTTTTCAGGGTCTCTGCCGAGTATTACAGGATCACACAACCTAGCCCGAAGAGCACCTTTTTCTCTTCGTTAGATGAATACACATCTAGTTGTACAGAGCAAGTGGTGGAGCGTATGGAGATGAGATGAAGATCCTCGTAGACCAACTTGATCGTCAGGTAATCATTTTGCGTGTGATCATATCTCTCTGATTAAAGGCTGAATGGTGCCATCTCCTTGTTCCATATTTATTTTTCTGTCTTTCAGACACAGAATCTCCAATGTATTTTGTGCATAGTTTTTTGTTTTAAATAAATCTTGAAGAGTGGAATATAACTTCATCACCTTCAAATAGAAAATGTGCCGTTTTGCAGAATTGTCAATAAATAAGTTATATAATGATAGCAATGTCTTTTGTATTGTGTTGTATTTACAGTGTGGTTTACTCCCAGCATTTGGATTCTTAATGTGAAGAATCTACAAGAATCGGTGAGATATTTGAAGAAGTTGAATCAACTTAAAAAAGGAAAGCAACCAGCTACAAAGCTTTTTTGAGTTTACTGAAGGTATAAGTAAGTTTAGTGAACTTAAAAAAATTATTTGGCACAACTTCGACCACTTAAGTTGAGTAAACTCAAAAATGCTTTGCAGCTTGCTTTATTTGTTTAAGTTTACTCAACTTTTTATGTTTTACAGTTGCCATAGTGTTACTATCCAGTTGCTAATGTGTTTTCAGTGGTTGTTAGCATATTGCTATGCTGTTTCTAGAGTGTGCTGGGTGATTGCTATGTGATTAAGTTCTGGCTAAGTTAAAGTCTCTATATGAGATTCATTAGATCTGGCTCTGGCCCCTCCTTCATTTCAAGTTCATGGGGTATATTGTACTGTTTGAAAAGTTTTAAATATGAGCCATTGTTTTTGACTTCAAAAATTGTGGTTATTGATTTGTATAAAATTACAACATGTACAACAGAAACAAATGAGAAAAGTTTGTCTCTGTGTTTATGTGTGAGTGAGTATAAGAAATCAATGTGACATGTAAGAACAAGTTTTCTGTTAAAGTTTTCAGGTCAGTGATGTAGTTAAGCGTTGCCTGGCCTTTAGGCAAGTTTAATCAATGACTGATACAAAATAAAAATAAATGAATAAAGAGATGTTTCAATGTGGCAAAAAGGTGTTTGAAACCAACATACTGTAGATAACTTTGCTAGACAAAAAGCTTTTATGCAGTAGGGCTTGTTGAAGAATGTATCCACCTTTTTCCTCCGTCCCATGAATCTCCTCAAATTATGGGAGTAACTTCTGTTAAACTGTAAACAATCAGGTTTACTCTGTGAATGCAATAATATCCATTATCATACTCACCCTTCAACCATCGAACATTAATATACACTGTAAAAAATGTGGCTGCGATTTGTTAAAATTTGTTGAGATAACTTAAATATCCAACTTAACCAAACTAAACTAAAGTTAACTAAACTTAATATTTTAAGTCAAGCATGAACACATACTTTTTAAAGTTGAAACAATGTTGGATTTTAAGTTGTGATAAATAATCGCAGCAATTTTTTTTACAGTGTAAGTCAAATATAAAATATTTCATTGTAGTAATATATCTCTGTAATGTGTAACATATGTTGCCTTTACCAAAAATGCTCATTAACTGGAACATTAAGTAATAATATTTCAGTGATATTCGTAATTTTGACAGACAATAAATATTGTTTTTCTGCTTTAGAAGCATTCCAGTAAACACTTCTCATAAAAATCAATATATTTATGTTATATTAATATATAATTGTTATTATTATAACAATATCAGTACAATTACATTTTAATGCATCTGTGAAAACAAATCTGGAAGGAGATGTGAGGATTTGTGGAGAAAAACAAGAGATTCTTAGTGCATTTCAGTGAATTATTCATGGATATTTAATAAATCGGGGGAGCAGGCCACAAATGCAAATATATATATATATATATATATATATGTATGTTGTCTTTATTTATACTGTTATACAGTGGAATACAAAAGATAAAATAGCTCTTGCCATAGATATTCTTGTTGTACCTCAACTGATAGATAAGGATTATTTGTAGCACAACCTTATGATTTGAAATGATTAGTTTCAGTGTTTTTGAGTGTAACTTCTCCAAACCGTAAGTGCCTCCCATAATCTAAAAAGTAGTAGGCTCATTAGGAAAAATGTGCATAGCCTTTGTGACAACTAGCCTCTGCCATAGGAATACACACATATGCATCCACTAGTAGTCTATATGGCCATTAGTATGTTCACTCTTAAGAAAAATAGTTTTAAACAATACCAGATTAGAGTCCCTTGGCTTGTAACAATTGCAGAACTTTTTTGCAACTCTTTTCCCCCCATAAAGAACTATGTTTTGAACTGTGTTATAAAGGACCTAAATGGTATAATAAGCCATACATTGTTATAAGCAATAAGCCCCAAGAAGCCATGGTTTACAGTGAACTTAGAAGAGATAAGGGTCATTGTTAAATCAACTAAAACACTCTTAGCTGTTCAAAATTCACTGTAAATCACAGCTTCAATGGGCTTATTGCCTTTGTAAAACGGTTATTTTGCATACCTGGCAAGGTTTCATTAAATAAACACGCAGACACAAAAAAATTTAAAGCTATTAATAAACAAAAATATTCTTCCGCCAAGCAATGTAGTTATTCAGAAGTGGAATGGTTACCAAGCAAGTGACAGATGCTGCAGCACAAAACTCAAGACAGTGGTGCAGTAATACTGATGTAATGAGGCCACAGGTATGTTTGTAGATTAATTTACAACGGCTTCGAACGTGGCTCAACAAATTATAATCAAGGACTGGAACTATCCATTTAGCAAAGAACCTTTTGAATAATACTTAATTTTTTATTGATATTATTATTTATTGATATTGTTTTGATATCTTCAAAATCCTCAATAATGTCTTTACATCCTTCATTATGTGTGTATTTTGGTATAATTGAGTGCAGATGATAAGGTTGTTGGTCATCTCTCTGGTTAGAAATACTCCTTTTTGAGTCTTTGCACCTCTTCAAATAAGACCAGTTGTTGTTATGATAGCCTGAAGAAGCGATTGTAAAATGACAGTATGTGAACCCTTCATGCTGAAATATCCCAAACAGTTTCAACCTCAATGTTGAAAGCCCAAAATGTTTGATGTCTTCTTTTTGTGAAGTTTTGCTGCTACAACATTGTAATTTTCCCACCCACAGAATAAAGACGAACCCTACCAATGAAAGTGTGTGTTAATGGTTTTCATTATTTGTAACTTCCCCATTATAACGCAAGTAGATATATTCAAGCTGTATTTATATACTGTACCTGGTAGACAGAGAGAAAGTCCACTGGAGAGTCCCTAGTCACTGCAGTCAGATCAAGAATGTCTGTTTTAACCTGTTTGAGGATTCAGTTGTGTTTTATTTGAAATGTTCACAAAAATACACAACATAATAAACGGATTATAAATTATTCCATCCAAATCGTAACTAAGCTTTTAATTTAGACAAGCTAATTCATTCCCCTGATCATGTTCACAGGGTGTATATCAATGGGCTTTATGCATAGCTGCACTACTTCCTGAACTTCAGCCAGCTCCTTTGTTTCCTGTCTGCCATTATTGGACAAACTGATTAATCCAGGTGTGCCTGACCAACAACAATAATCAGACACACCTGGATTAATCAGTTTGTCTAATAATGGCAGACAGGAAACAAAGGAGCTGGCTAAAGTTCAGGAAGTAGTGCAGCTGTGCATAAAGTCCATTGGTTGTATAAGCTGAAGTTTGTTCAACAATGTAGATATGATCCTGAAGCATTCTTTTGCCTTATAAAACAATGAATGAATAAAAACAATGAATAAGAAAACGAAACACCAACACAAGTATCTTCCTGTATGTCTAAAGAAACAAAAGTGTTTTCCAAGCACATGATTTTGCTAGAATGGTAGATGAGCTAAAAACACTTTACCCCCCTTTACCATTTACCCGGTCCTCAAGAAACATCAGGTCATTTTTACCAGCATGCAAGTCAATCATAATGCAAGTCCACTGTCCCCTTAAATCCTACTGATGACATTTCTTTCACATCGATTTAGCTATTAAAAGATCCCCTGAATATTTACTTGACCCTTGATGTAATTACGATCAAAAACTTAGAATTGATATTAAAATACTTAATTAATGTGAGTCGCATTACGGTCCTTGCACACTGAGTTCGAAAATTCTCGTCCGAAATGTTTCCACGTAAAAAATAAATACGACCTCACGTTGTGTCAATCACATTAATACACTGCCTCCGAAAAGTTTGTCAGTCATAAAATATTTCAGATCGGATTCGGTTTTCTGCGTTTTTCGCATCTGTAGCAAGTATTTTGAGGTGTTTTGACAATTCAGAGCCACCGAATGCCGTATATGAAAAAAGTTTTTTCGGTCCACCTTAGCCTTGCAGTTCAGTGCAAACTCCCTAAGGGTCTGTGTGCAGAGTTATTTACACCATGCCTAGTCCTTGTCACATTCAGCATTTGTGCATGAAGGTACACTGTAAAAAAAAAAAAAAAAAAAACGTAAAATAAACGTAATCGTCTGGCAGCAGAGTTTCCAGATGGATTCCAAAGTGACTTACCAAATAAGAGAACAATAGCAGCGACAAGTGCAGTGAAAAGTCCTAGTTAGTCTAACATAGTACACTTAGCAAGTGTTTATGAAAAAGATAAGTCTTTAGCAGTTTCTTGAAAATGTAGGAAAACAGTCCAGGTAAAGGTCAGTGAAAGAGATTTTGTGTCTCTTTGGGATGATGGCACCACAATGCACCGTCCACTTGCAGAACACAGGCTTCTGGAGGACACATAGATCTGAAGTAGTGAGTTTAGGTATAGGGCTACCTCTAAAGACCACTCTTGCTGCAGCATCTGGATCAGTTGCAGAGGTTTGACTGATGCTGGAAGAGCTGCCAAGAGAGCTTTACAATAGTCCAGTCTGGATAGAACAAGCGCTTAGACAAGGAGTTGTGTAGCTCTGATAGGAAGGGTCGGATCTTTCTGATGTTGTCTAAGGCAAGTCAGCAGGATCACACAGCAAGGATGGCTGTTACCCTGTTTGCACTTATCATCTGCTTTCCACATGACCTGAAATCACAACAAAACACTCAGTATTAGGCTACATTTACACACGTTAGAATATGTTCCACTGGGACAATGCAAAACATCAACTGACTATGATCTGGAAGCTGAGCAGGAAAGGCTAACAGTTATGTTTTGAGCTGCCATGTGATTTTAGCTATACATTTATAGAAAGTAAATGTATATGATTTACTGTAACTTAGCTTCATCCAGTTACACCTAGGTCATAAGTGTCCGTTTATCTGGATCAATGCAATTTTCATAACCAATGGATCAAAAGTATCCTATGAAAAAGGCTGTCTATGATGACCCCCAGGCCATCCAAAATGTAGATAATGTTAATTTCTTCATCAGAACACAAACATTCAATCAATTTTTATTTTATAAGCCTAATATATGCACCTAAATGCATTCTATAGCTATCTGTTGGCAAGCAGATGCGGCCAGAATATGCAATTCATCATGTTGTGTTCATATTCTAGTCTCATGTGCTTTCCTGTATCATTATCAACAAATACAGTAGTTTACTGAATCCGATTTCTTAAAGCTACAGAGTGTCATTTTTTTTCACCGCTAGGGGTCGCTAACTTCTTACAATAACAAAGGCGTAGATTCATGATGCATAAGCGGATTTATGGAACTTGTCGTAATGTCGATGGATCTAATAATGTTTATGGATGAGTGAATACATTGATGTTTTTTAACATGACTGTGGAATGAAGCAGGTCGCGATAGTGAATGAGAGACAGATATCAGCGCCACACGCGAGTCCCGCGGATATAGAGTAATAAGTAGTAGTGGTGGGCAGATCGAGGCTTCGTGGAACACTGAAACCGTTGAAGCAAATGTGCCATATTGTGTTGAGGCTTCGAAACAATCCGACACCCGTCTCCATGGTGACCCCTAGTGGTCAGAACAATGCAACAGAAACCTGTGCCAAACATGCATAAAAACACCTTTTCCAAATCAATTGCAAATTTGGTCCCACTTTATATTAAGTGGCTTTAAGTACTATGTACTTACATTGAAATGACTAATTTGATACAATGGACTTATTGTGTACATACATGTTTTTACATTGTACTTATATTTTTAAAATACCTGCATGTAATTACAGCTGTAATTAATATATGTAATTACATTTGTAATTACACTGTTGACCCTTCCCTTATACCTTAACCCACCCTTAAACTTAACCATACCAGCACACCTGTCCCTAACCTTACCCGTATCACACCGCAATAGCAGCAAAAGTGTTTTACAATAAAACATTGTACTTATTTTTCGATGTAAGTACATAGTACTTAAAGCCACTTAATATGAAGTGGGACCGCAAATGTTTTATTGAATGTCAAATCTTTCAAATGCTATGACTCTAATAATTTAATAAGATTATCAAGTGTATATATGTTATTTTATCAATTGTCCGGGTATGAATGGCTCAGCTAAACTGGCCAATAAGACTATTAACTACCATTATTCATTTTATTTATACTAATTTCTAATTTTAGTATTACTTTATTTTACTATAATAAAACCAAGGATATTTTTTTAAGAGAAGTTTTCAGCTTCCAGATAGTGTTTCAAAATGTCTCGCCATTTTAGAGATTGATTTACTGAGGGATACTATCATGTTTTAACGAAGATTTTATACACAATTGGACGGACTTTGACATGAATAACAAGTCTACTAAAGCTTGTTTTAGGTCTTTTGAGATGTGGGTTCAACAACTGATCTTTCTGAAAACAGATGGAAAAATTGAAAGACATCCTGCATTTTTAGTGTTTTCCCCTCCAGCTCTCGACGCCAGTTATGACTGAACATCATTTAAGAATGCTAACGTTAGCTTGGAAACTGTCAACTTAACACAAATGTAATATAAAATATCGTTCACATGTAGTAACTCTTACCTCAGCAGGTGATCAGTTGGCATGATGTCCGCTATGCCGAACCGGGCTCACTGAAAAAGAGCGTGTTATTTCCGAACAGACTGACTGACAACCGGACTATAACTTGTGTGTTCAGATTAGAGATGCGCGGATGGGCTATTATTTAATCCGCAACCGCATCACAAAACTCATCATCCGTCCGCCATCCATCCGCGCCAATGTTTTTTGACCAATCAAAGCCACACAATCCGCTGATTGTTTTAAGGTCTATGGTCGATGCAAGGTGCTCCTGACGCGAGCCGCGAGGCTAGAAAGCTCTTGCCTGTTCTAGAAAGGATACAGATGTACTTTTCGGATGTTCGTTAGATTGAATTCATATCTCCCAGCGCTTGCCCTTGATACAGATCCAAACTTACTCAAGTAACTCGACAGATCAGCTGAGCTAACCGCTGTGGGAGGGACACCGGGACTAAACAACGGAAAAGTAACAGCGGCTAATTTTAATCTGCGTCATGGCGCACGCAAACACACATAGTCACACACAGAAACGCAGATTTGGAAAAATATTAATAAAAGACATACAATATACATAAAATTAGGGGAGAATAAGACAATGAATAATGATCAAAATGAGCATCTATTTGCAAGACAAGATTAAAAGACTATATAATAAATAATAATTCAATACAGGCCTACTGTATATACTGTACATGTACAAATACTATCATTTAACCTTAAAAAAAACTCACTTTAACCCCCACATGCTTAATGATCTTCAAGGAAAACATGTTGAATGACTGCTGATTTCTGCTAGCCTGATGTAGCCAATGGTAGTACTCCTCGTTGGGGTCTTATTTTACGTGGCCTATAAATACAGCTTTAGGTATGGGATGAGGGAGCGTCTCATAGTCACGGGTGACGTAAGCCATTTCCGGGTTGTTGCGGAAGTGTTTGTCCGTGTGGACTGAGGAATCCTGCGGTACAACGTCTGTTGTACCAGATTGTCTTTTTACGTCCTGGAGTTTAAATCCCCTGTGCATCGCAAGCAGTTCAAACCGGTTACAGACAGAGGGAGAGACGGTGCAGTGGGTTTCTCGTCGGGGCGTTTTGTGGCCATATTATTGTATTGCGCGTCTTGCGCTACGTGTTTATTCCAACGCTGGAGCTTGGGACATCAGCTGCCTGGTAGCCGGCGTGCCGCAGATTCGAGACGGTGGCCGGCTCTTTCTCTCTGAGGCATCAAATGTTGTGACCATCCAGCAGTCACCATCGAGATCTGGTTTCTCTTTGTGGAGTGTAACGTTACTACTCTTTGCATTTAATTTGTTTATTTGCTTATTCTTTGTTGTTGTTTTTTTTGTGTTTTTGTTGTTGATGTGAATTAAATCAATTGTTTCAATCTTACTTGTCTTCTGTTGTAGATTGGTGTTGAAATTATTGTTTTTTTTGTGTATTAACCGAATTTCTGTGAACCTGTTGCTAACTGACCATTATATTCCTCTCCTGACCAGTTGTGGGAATTGGTAGGTTCCCTTTGTTTTTGTTTTTTGTGTGTTTGCTATCCATTGTTTCTATTGACCGGCATGCTGGTAAACATCTATATGTCTGTCCGTCTATGGAGTACCAAGTTTTCTAAGAATGTGTGAGTGTGGGTATATGATTAGTGTCTAAATTGTAATTCTGTTTCCTCTCCAGTGGTTGGGGTGATCAGGACATTATTAGGTGTGTGGGCGAGCTCCTATTCCTACTTGGTGGTGGTCTCTTCTGATTGCAGTGTTCAACGGGTGTGGTTGGAGTTGTAAGTGTAGTACACAAGTGTTTGCTGTGTCATTTTCAGAGAATGAGCGAATAGTCTCCAGCCCTGGAGGGGAGGCCGAATTGCGCTTGTGTGTATTTGTTTTACTTGCATATTTATACATGTATTAGTGACTTCTAATAAAGCTGCAATTTTTTTATATTTCACCCTTGTCTCTGGTCTCAACTCAGCCGTGATCGAACCTGTGTGCTTCGAATAAATCTTATAAGGCGATTCCCCGGTAAATTTGCCTCTGGGGTGGCGTAGTCGGGTATTTGCGAGGCGTAGATAAAAAAATCTGCCCTATGGGGGTGAAATTTTCCACTTTTCTTGTCAATCTATCATGTTTGCCACACTGACAAGCCAAACCCACATCAAGATGTTGGGTCTGGGAACACACCATTGGCATGGCTCAAACCGAGGCGGCGGGATAAACGGTTGTCTTTCAAATTCCCTCTGCACGCAGTAAGATAGCGCTACCAACCAGAGCAACGAAGAAGGTGACGTAGGATGTGACTTCAATGCCGTTCTTTTTTCTTTTCATCAAAGAAAAGCTTAACTCCATGTCTTCCAGAGTTGCGGCCAAAGCCGATTCGAAAGACCGCTGTTCGCCAGCAGCTATTCTTTGTTTTCAAGTTAGTAGCAGGGAATTCACGCGGAACCGTCGCAACTCTGCCGTCATTATGTTAAGCCCGCCCACCGACTCTATACACGATGTGATTTGGCTGAATGGAATTTGCAAGCCAACGGAGAGTTGCTAGACGACACTGGCTGCAAAATAAAATTTGCTGCCGCTAGGGTGCGTCTAGATTTCTAGGCTAGATTTCTGCAGTTATACCTTCTTTTCTTTGTTTTCTAATATCACAGAAAGAATCTGTAAACTATTACTTAATATTTTAGGTAAAATTACATATAATTCTGTAAAAATACAGACAATTTCCTTTAAAAAAAAAAACATGTAAAATTTATGTAAAACCAAAATACAAGCAATTACCTGTAAATTTAATAGTGGAACAGTAAATATCTGTAAAATAACAGGCATTTCACTGTATAATGACAAAAGGGTACAATTCTGTAAAAAATAAAATACAGACCATTACCTGTAAAATTACACTTTTTTTAAACAGTGTAACTCACAAAACTGACATCATAATGGTTTGATGATCTACAACAGGGTAGAGAGAGCTGATCACAAAGCAAATTTTTAATTACTACAATTCTAATTTCTGACTAGAAATGACAACAAGTAGACAACATAGATTTACACACAAACTCATCACCAACTGCGACTTTCAGACGTAATCTCTATTTTTTTAGCTCAACTGTCACAGAATGGAACGCACAGGATTGTGGGATATCAAAGGCATGTGGGATATTTCCCTGTAGTTTCCCTGTACTTTCCCAAGTGTTCTGTTGCTATGGTTACTAATCACCTGCACCTGGTCCCTAATCACCACACTAATCAGCTCCCCTCCAAAAGGTAGGGTGAATTAACATTTGAAATTTTTTTGAATCTCTGACTTTTGTAAGGTTTTTGCCATAAATTAAAAACACCAGCCCAACACATGATACATTTCTGTAATACTGAAGATGTTACCTATCCATTTGAGGAGTAAACAAAGATATATCATAATGAAAGGAGGTGTGACATAACCTTTTATGTAAACTGAGCCAAAACATTTTATCTTTTAAATATATGGGTGATTGGAACATGCCCTTTGGGTGATTGGGACAGCACATCTTGTCATTGATTTCGGCTAGTGTAGCATTGTTGCACAAGTTAGTTCATACTTTGATATAATTTCATATGCACAATTTTGTTGTCTGTTCCTCGTGACTCCCATGTTTATTTCTGTTAAACTTTATTACTCAATGTTTATAAATCTGTCGACAACTCATACATTACAGTGAATTTTCTTCCCCAAAATTTCAATGAATGTATTTAATTCTTTCTCCCCGAATTACACTGAACATTTAATTCTCTTCCCCAAAATTTAATTGAACATATTTAATTCTCTTTCCCAAAATTTCAGTAAACACATTTAATTATCTTTAAATGAAAACAGAAACATTATATTAACTATATTTTACTAATTTTGTTGCAGTAATACATCATATTCATGTTTCAATCAAAGATTTTTGCAATATATTTGCTATATTATACAATAGCCAATTATATTATAACATTTTGTGACCTTATTATTAAAACTGTCAAAAGCTAATGTCATTTTCCTCACCTCATGTGTTGCAGGGTCAACTTCCTGTTTGGAGGGGTTTGCAATACAGATGATGTCTTATTTACAAAATGATAATGTGTAGCCGCCACGCTGGACTACTGTGTCTTCTGAGGTAGCGGCAGAACCTTAGGAGGTTAGTATGAGTGACTTTATTCTGTGCTGTCATCTCCACCGGTTTCAAAACATGTCTCTGATATATTGCCATTCTGCAGCGACTTTCAGCATGTGTCGTATAACAACATGTGACATTTACGTTTACATAACGTGAGAAAGTCACATTAAACACGCGAAATCCGATCAGAGCAGTCTGACTGAAACAAATTTCCAGAAATGCAATTTGAATAGTATTTCATACCACATATGAATGTAGCTCGAAACTGATTTGTAAAAATCGCATTTCATGTGATTTTTGTTCATTAACACTTCATCTAATCAGATTTCAATCGATGCACAAAAATCGGATTTGGACTAACAGTCTGAACGTAGCCTTATTTATGGCCTGGACAAGCCATACCTTACCTGCAAACTTACCTTGTGGATTTAGTATCTGCTGTGTAGCCAATATGTTGTCTAGCGATCCCCTGTGTGGATCTGTTATCCTGTGTCTGTGCATGCTGCTCGGGACCTAGTAAGATAAGAAATCCTTAGTTATTTATCTGCATATTACATTGAACTGTTCTTCTTCAAGTTTACTTGCCTATTTCACCTGTTCCTGCACATACTGTTTGATGTCGGTCTGTGCGTTTATGAAAATGTTACTGGTGGTCCCAAAGCTCCCCAGTCAGGAGGTCCCAAAGCTCCCCAGTCCAGTGACTCCAGAGCTCTCCAATCCAGTGGCCCCTAGTCTAGTGATCCCAAGTCCAGTTGTCCTGGTGGTCACGAGTCAGGTTGTCCCAAGTGTGGTGGTCCCGAGTCCGTTGGTCACAGAGGTACTTCCACCATTGGCTGCTCTTCCGGTGATGGCAACTGCCTTCTCCTACTCCCTCCAAGGTGGCAGCAACGCTACAGCTCCTGCCGAGGTGGCTATCAACTCTCAGAAAAGTTATTTACGTGGCAACAGAAAAACTTTCTTACTGGGTACAGTCAGAGCATGTAGCTGTAATCGCATTGTCAAAGGGACTTTGTTTTGCAAGCAGTGACCACAGAAACATTACAAATGTAAATGCTCACAAAAGTTTTATTTAACTAAATCATGAACATTAATTTAATAGTTAAATAAAAAAAAAATAGTTAGTTAATTACACAAAGCGCAGTAGATTAGGAGCGCAATAATTCTGACTAAAATATACATTAACACTAAATTATAAATGATTATTTTTTTTATTATTTAGTTTATTTGACAGGGACCATGCACAGTTCGAGCCCTGTACCAGAGTTAGCTATACAGATAATTTGCATCTGTGGTCCCTGGGTAAGGAAGATAAAAACACAATATGGACAATACAGACAGTACTATCAAAACAGATAAAAACTTAGCAACAGACAACATGTGACAGCATTACTCACATATAACCCAAGATACAGATATACATTCCATGTTATAAAAATACGATCAATGATCACATAATTGATTCTCCTTCAGCCAAGTCTTTAAGGACATTTTAAAACTGTTGAGACTTGCACAACCTCTAATGTGAGCTGGGATTAAGTTCCACTTTTCTACTACAGTAAATGAAAAAGCCGATTGACCAAATTTAGTCTTCCTAAATTGAGTGTAACAGTCACCTCTTACAGAAGCCCTAGTGACCCTTATCTTATCTCTGCAAAATGACATACATTGCTTGAGTGGGGGTGGTGCAAGATTATGGGTCAATTTATACATATATATTTATTTTATATAATTTATTTATATAAATATATTTTGCTAAAAAAATTGTTGTTGAATATTAGTTTTTTTTTTGTTGAATATTTGTTTTTGTTGGTGAACATACTGTAAATGTGCTAAAGAATTTCAAATCTACAAGTGTATTTTTATTATATCAGTTTTGTTTTTATTTATTTTCATTTTTTTTTATATTTTTTTTTATTTTTTTATTTTAAGTTTAGTAAATTTAACTACTTCTTTAAAAAGCATTATGTTTTTAGATTGTAATGTTGCAATGTTAGAAGAACGTAATCTGATTTTACCCCTTTTTGGATAGACTGCAAGGTTTCATAGCATTCAATTTGAACATTGTTTGTAGGACAATATTGATCAGGATATAAAATTTGTAAAATGATCAAATATAGATTTTATTTTTTCAAATAGAAAAAAAAATTCAATACTGAGATTATACCATTACACAATTGGCTATTGCCCAACCCTACCTTATGGCATGCTTTACATGCTGACAAGCATTTTTTAGCTAAGCAGTAGGCTAATGATGCATTATTATCACTGTTAAATGGTTATTTAACAATTAGCCTACATTCAGTTCTGCATTAATAATTAACTTATCTTCCTTATCTACTTTGTACTTTGTGATCAACAAACAAAAAAATACATTCAATCAAGGTTGACAACAGCGATATGCCTATCAACCAATAGCGTGTGGTAACCTTGCTAAACAGGGCTATGGGTTTAATAAAATCTTTAAAAATATATATTTTAGGCCAACAAGTGATATAAAATTGATACTATAATATGTGAATCTTTCTTCTTTACAGTAAAATGACAAAGTAGGCTATGTGTTTTTATTAATGCCATTCATGTTTTTGTTAATAGCCTACAGCGTTTGCACGAATGTAACATGGCAAAGATGAATGCACTTTTCGTTTCATTTTGGAATTTATGTGGTCTAATGTGATATTGTTGTTCATGATGAAATTTGACAGTTGTACAACATTTATTGTTGTAATTAATTTAGCATTAACAAGATGACCCGTCACTACCCGAATTCATTTTAGGAGCTATGGCTGATTGAATGTATTTTTAGTCCAGTGCCTGTATATAAGATTAGTATTGACCAAGTTCAGAGGCTGTCATATGTGGATCAACTTACTTTGTGTATTTTCAACAGTTTCAATATGAAATGTTGTATTTTTATATTAATTCAATGGATTAATTGCATTTTGGGGGGGGGGGGGTGTCATGGATTTATTGCATTTTGGGGGGGAAATGATCAGTTTTTATAATACATCTTTGAAAATCAAAATCTGGATTAACATCTTTTTTTATGTTATTACAACCTAAAGATGCTATGTGAAATTTTGAAACAGAAAATAGTGGTTTTCATCTTGTCACTTTCTAGGTAAAGAAAACACATTTTTACTCAAATTAAAGGGTTAGTTCACCCAAAAATAAAAATAATGTCATTAATGACTCACCCTCATGTCGTTCTAAGCCCGTAAGACCTCCGTTCATCTTCGGAACACAGTTTAAGATATTTTAGATTTAGTCCGAGAGATTTCTGTCCCTCCATTGAAGCTGTATATACAGTATACTGTCCATGTCCATAAAGGTAATATAAACATCATCAAAGTAGTCCATGTGACATCAGTGGGTTAGTTAGAAGTTTTTGAAGCATCGAAAATACTTTTTGGTCCAAAAATAACACAAAATAAGACTTTATTCAGCATTGTATTCTCTCCCGGGTCTGTTGTCAATCCTTCACAGTTACGCTGCTGGCGTAAGATGCTGATGACGTGTTATCTGGTGCGCCCGAGCTTCATTTATAGACTGAGGGAAACGCACGCACGTAAAAGTGTCTCATCCGCGACATGCACATTTACGCACCATTAAAAAAATGATATCCACGCAAACAATGTAGAATAGCTTGAATATAGCGTGCGTCTTCCTCAGACTGTAAACGAAGCTCGGGCGCACCAGATAACACGTCATCAGCGTCTTACGTCAGCAGCGTCACTGCGGAGTCCTGAACGCAGATTCACAACAGACCCGGGAGAGAATACAATGCTGAATAAAGTCTTATTTTGTGTTATTTTTGGACCAAAAAGTATTTTCGATGCTTCAAAAACTTCTAACTAACCCACTGATGTCACATGGACTACTTTGATGATGTTTATATTACCTTTATGGACATGGACAGTATACTGTATATACAGCTTCAATGGAGGGACAGAAATCTCTCGGACTAAATCTAAAATATCTTTAACTGTGTTCCGAAGATGAACGGAGGTCTTACGGGCTTAGAACGACATGAGGGTGAGTCATTAATGACATTATTTTCATTTTTGGGTGAACTAACCCTTTAATCTAAATGGATTTATCGCGTTTTGGAACCAAACTCTTCAAATATAGATTAAGCCTTATTAAAGCTATTTAAATTATTCAGTCAAGATCACTGACTTATTTCCCTTTGTCATTTGTTGTTTGATTATAATGAATGACAGACTGCAGCAGGTATATTATGTTGCTGTCAAATTAAGAGCTAATGTACGGATCTAATACATTTTCTTTCTCAGCTGTGAAAGTTTACTTAAAGGGATAGTTCACCCAAAAATTTAAATTCTGTCAGTAATTACTCACCCTCATGTTGTTCCAACCCTGTAAGACTTGTTCATCTTCAGAACACTGAAGATTAAATCTGAGAGCTGTCTCACTCCTCCATAGGCTTCTATTGTAATTGAAACTTGCCGGCCCATAAAGTTATTAAAAACATTGTTAAAATAGTCCAAGTGACTACAGTGGCTCAACCATAAGTTTATCAAGCGACGAGAATACTTTTTGTGCGCAAAAACAACAACAAAAATAACGACTTTATTCAACTATCCATTTTCTTCTCTGTGGGCCTCGAGTGAGTTCACATAGTGTAATAGCGCAGCGCTTCTGTGTTGTATGTCATACGTTGGCTCACTATTGGCCGACGCTGGTCATGTGTGTGATTCCGAAGATGAACGAAAAGTCTTACGGGGGTTGGAACAACATGAGGGTTAGTAATTACTGACAAAATTTTCATTTTTGAGTGAACTAACCCTTTAAGACATAACCGCTTGTGTTTCCTTGAATACTCTCCAAAAAGACATTTTTGTGTATGCGTGTTTATGATTGTATCTGAAGCCAATTTGCTTATCCATTTGGGCTCTGACTCGAAACACGCACACTGAAATTTGCTTTTTAATGTGCTTTTAATAACACAGTTTAAAGGAGAACTCCGGTGCAAAATGAACCTTTGGTCTAATTACACATTGTTACCTACTCAACCGTTATCTGAGATTTGTTTTCATGATTATCGACTGTAAATAGTTTTATCTCTAAAAACAGTTTAGCCTATAACGCTAGTATAACGCTAGTATATGGGGCATTGAGTAATGACAAATAAAAATCGCTTGTTAATACCACTAACAAGGCTCAAAATAGCCCCACACTAACACGGTAGCATAATGAGGGTCCCTACATGCAAACCGAAGCATTGAGAACTTTGGCAGTGTCCAGACAGTTTATTAAGAAGATATTTTATACATACAGTCAACTTCACGTATACAAGCAGAATCCATCTTTGAAAAACAGACTCTATCAATCGATCTACAAACAGCCGATCCAAATGCGCTGAACTGTGTAGAATCTCATATGGTCCAGCGCATTTGGATCGGTGGTTCGTAGATCGATTGATATAGTCGATTGATCGATTGATATAGACCCTCATTATGCTACCGTGTTAGTGTGGGGCTATTTTGAGCCTTGTTAGTAGTATTAACAAGCGATTTTTATTTGTCATTACTCAATGCCCCATATACTAGCGTTATACTAGCGTTATAGGCTAAACTGTTTTAGAGATAAAACTATTTACAGTCGATAATCATGAAAACAAATCTCAGATAACGGTTGACTAGGTAACTATGTGTAATTAGACCAAAGGTTCATTTTGCACCGGAGTTCTCCTTTAATATCAAACATGTACCGCAGTTTAGTAAGAGTAAACTGCATTTTACAACACACACTTATTCGCCTAATTCGGATGTTAAGTTCTCTCTAAACTCTTTTAGAGAGAAACACAAGTGCACCACAGTGAAGGATTTGGACTAGTTTAAATACAGATCGGATTATTAGGGTCCATGTAAATGCAGCTTCTGTCTCCACCTTAAAAGGGATGATTATCAGCCCATGACCTAGACACATGAAAGACAATACTTATTACACTCAAGAGAACCGCCAAAGAGAGAATGTCAACAAAACTATTTCTTACTGGCAACAACCTTTCCCTAAATAGCTTAATTCTTGTTTGATAGGTTGTCTTAATGACACCCAGATCAGTACAACCATCCCTTGTCTTTGCTCATAAATACTTTCCGTAAACACAGTTACACACCATTAAACTTCAGGTTAAATTATGAAACTTGGGTGTAAAAATAAATAACCTACAGTATGTGGCACACATACTGTACATGGGAAACAGCTGATAACACATTAAAGCAGAGATAATCTCTCTTTAATTTTTTATTAGGTTAAAGGGCACACTGTGGGTTACAGCAGTACAAAAGGACCATGTGTGTTTCACTGGCTGGAATAGAAATGGGATTTTCCAACATTTAAACTTATTTTCTATTAGGACTTTCTTAAATGGAAACATAACTAAAAAGATATAAATACCAGATATGAATCTTAAGATGTGGAAAAGCATATTGAGGAGGCTGAAATTACAGCTTGGTTAACTGAAAGGTCAGGCTAAGGGGAATGACTCCGAGTACTTGCATGAGGTAAGCTAGACAGCAGGATCAGGGGAAGGTATCTGTTGGTGTAGAGTGTTATGAGACAACATCAGGGCTCACAAGTTTTGAAGACAGGCAAGAGTGACCCCCCAGTGACCAGGGGTCCCGGGGGTGTTTCATTAATAATATCATAACTAAAATGACTACTAGGCCTAGACGACTTGTTCTGAGCAGGTGTTGTCAGTGAACAGGCTGTAAAACTTTTGGGTATGGCATGAGTAGCTACAGACACTCATGAAAAACTGATGCTAATTATCTGGGAAACATTCTCTAACAGCAGTCAAGTTACAAATTACCAGATACAATAGTGCTATTTTCTGATTGGCTATTGTGTAGCCCCTTTCTTTTTTTTTTGATTGGCTGATAAGTGGCAGGCTCGACTAACCCCCAATTTCCACCAACTGCGGAACGGCGGCGGAGTCAATAGGTTTCCATTAAAGTCAATGTGTGTATTTTCACTGACTGCGGAACGGCTGCGTTATACGGCCATTAATGTTATATATTTAGGTTAGGATTTTTTCATGATTTTGCACGTTTGAATGAATATTCATTAATACTTAAAGCTGCAGTCCGGCACTTTTTTGGGTTTAAAAATATCAAAAAATACATTTTTGAAAAAAAACGTAACCAGCCAGTGTTCAAAACGATCTGCTTGCCTTGCCTCGATTCAAAACGGTAAGCTTGTAATAATGATTTTAATTCCAGTGGTACTGGTGGATTTCCGCGGGAATTTCGAGCATGTCTTTGCGTCATTACGTCACTTCTGTACACATAGAGAAGGAGTCCCCGGCTAGCGTGTGTGGATGATGGTGGAGATTTAGCTTAGCACTTGGTATGGCGGATCCCGAAAGTTTAA
Source organism: Phoxinus phoxinus (assembly GCF_949152265.1). Classification (NCBI taxonomy): domain Eukaryota; kingdom Metazoa; phylum Chordata; class Actinopteri; order Cypriniformes; family Leuciscidae; genus Phoxinus; species Phoxinus phoxinus. Next base: position 33,850,460 of record NC_136884.1, on the reverse strand, counting down.
AGCGACAATCACCAGTGACAACTGGAGATTCACCAGTTGTAAAACCCAAAGACTTCGGACTTCAGAGTGGCTACAGAAAAAATATATTTTTCACGTTTTGACGTGATATAAGCAATCGTTAGATTGAATCAGCATGATATAGCTACTGCAATGCTTCCCCCCACCCCCCGAATTTGGTCAGAACAAAAGTGAATGTTACTTACTTGTTCAGATTACATTTTCCGATGAAAATTCTAATGTTGACACTTTCAAAAAGTATACTCTGAGATTGCTGATGACAGTACAGTATCCACAGCGACGCGCCAGCGACAAGTTCTCCTCAATACATTGTGTTCATCCGCGCTGTTTCATGCCGATTTACTACCCACGCACAGTTAATAATTCCGCGAATAACTGCAATTGCAGATTTCTAACAGAGATGGCGACAAAGAGGAAAAACGACGGACTGCAGCTTTAAATAATTTTGTATTCACTCTGCCTCTGTTTAATTGGGCCACCCATTTTTTTGGTGCCCATTACTGGGTTCCTATTACAACTGGTGTCAGAAATGGGATGGCCAGAAGAGTGCAGTAGTGATTAGTAAAAAAAATTGCTGTTGTTTTTTTATTCTCCACTGCAGGCAACAGTGGTGGCCCAGATTGCCTCCTTAAAAGGTGCGGGCGGTGCAGCAGAGGCTGAGGAACCTGTTAGAGCTGAGATGGAGGGAGATGATGGTGAATCAGATGCTGAGTTGGGGAGTGTCTCTGAGGATGTCTCACGGGCGTAGCTGAGCGACATGTTCCGATCACATCTCGCACTGCAGCAGACTCGAGACTGCCGCATGGACCAAGGGGCTGGCCGACAGGAGGCACGATGGAGAGGAATGCAGCATCAGTTCTCTCTTCTACAGCATGAAGTGCATGTGAGAACGACACCAGATCGAAGGCCCGGCATTGATATCCAGAATGGCCTTCCATCACAACCAACGGTCCAGCGAGTACCCTCAGTTCTACAGGATGGTCCAAGCAGCAGACAGATGGCATCACCAGCAGCATCTCCTCTGGAAAGTCAAGGCCAGAGTCAGCTGAGAATTGAGAGGGAGCCACATCTGCAACGATTGAGTGAGACAGACGATGTAGAACATTATTTAGCTACATTTGAAAGAATCGCTATGGCGTGTCGGTGGCCAACAACCGATTTAGCAGTTAGGTTAGTGCCCCTCCTGACGGGCAAAGCTAGGGTTGCATATGTGCACATGGACATGGTAGACTCCCTTGATTATGAAAAGGTCAAGGCAGCAATTCTTGCTAAGTATGATATCAACTCAGAGACATACCGTTTTCAGTTCCGGTCTACCGAAGTGAAGGAGGATAAAACCCGAAGTTCCGGTCTACCGAAGTGAAGGAGGATAAAACCCGAAAGAAGTTGTATGCCAGACTTAAAGAACATTATTCCAAGTGGGTGCAGCCACAGCATCATACTAGGAGGAGATTGGAGAGATAATTGTTTTGGAGCAGTTTTTGCACATGCTGGCACCTGACCTTCAAGTCTGGATTAGGGAACGAGATCCTGGCTCTGCTGCTGAAGCTGCTGCTGACAACTTTGTGGCAGCTCGACGCAAGACTCAGCCATGGACATTCAAGCGGTGGAAGGGGATTAAAGACACAAACAAGCTCCAGGACTCCTTCCTGACTACAGTTTGAGCCATCAATGAAGGCAAGTCTGTGAGTGATAAGGTTAGTTAGCTTTTAAAGTTAGGATAAGGTTAGCCCTGGTTTTAAAGTTGGTGTGTGCATAGGAGTCTTATATGTTATCATTGTGGACAGGAAGGTCACAAACAGTCAAGGTGCCCTAGTAAAGCCCTGTTTACACCGCCAGCGACATTGTCGCTGTATGTCGCTAATCTCTGTACTGTGAAGTCGCTTGTGGGCGTTCCTAGTATTGTCGCTCTAATGTTATTGGTAGACTGCATGTCTGGGCATATCTATACTACAAAAACCATCACAAGTGATATATACAACTATATAATTTTAATTTGACTAGGAATTAGGCTCAAAAGAAACAGTATGCTGTTGGGAGAGTGTTTTTATTTTACCACAGCAGTGTTCAGTGGATTAAATAATTTACTAGATTATCGATCGATCAATCAACAAATTAAACTCACTCATACTGTCATAAATTACTAAAACGTCATTCGAATTTGACAAATAATACATTTTCTTGTCCCTAATAGTCAACATAATGCAAGGGAAACTGTAAAGTGAACTACAGCAGTGCTAAACTTGCATCACACAATTACAACACTCGAACTATAATTGTAGGAATTAAACTCACTGAGACTGTCGACAGTTTCTTTTCCATGCATCATTTTATTATATCCATGAATGTGGTTACAGTCAAATCATATAAAACAGTGAAATATCTGTCTTGCCTGCACTCGAGACGGTGACGTGAGCTCCACTGAAAGTCTTCTTATTGGTTGTCGCTCGCGAAAATCGCTTCTCATTTGCATAAAGTTGAAATTTCAGAATTTTTGTTGCGTGTTTCGCATCGCTTGACACGCCCACATTCTGTCGCAAACAATCACTGTCGCCGGAAGTCGCCAGCGCTCCATTGAAATGAATGGGATCGTGTCGCTGCGTATCGCTGGCGGTGTGAATGCGGCTTAACACTTCCACCCAGGCCAATGTGTGTACCGTTCCAAGACCCAGCTGTTTGGCAACTCAAGTGGTATTGCCATATGTGGATGTAGTTCTTAATGGAATGGAATGGAAATTGTTTTATTTGAAACAGGGACAATGCACAAATAAACATTAAACTTGTTAAACAAGAGAATATGTCTTGGGCCAGGTTATAGCAACAGTTGCTAATTTCCACCTTTAGTCCCTGGGCAGGTATGACAAATAAAAAAAAATAACAATTTAAAATAGAAATTTTCACAGGATTATGGATAAAATGATGTCAATCATAATTACAAACAAACAGGTTTGCAAAAACAGACACAGGGAGGTCATCAGCCCATTTACTATCTGTCTCTCCTCTCCCCAGCAAACACACTTAAACAGTTTAACAGCATCTTAAGCACATTAGAGTACAATCCAACTCTAATGGACAAAAGGTTAGGGTGCTTTTAGACACAGGAAGTATGCAATCACTGGTGCGTTCTGACTTGGTACCTGTAGTTTTAAGGAGTCATACGTCTGTAGCACAGATTTGTTGTTTATGGAGAGGAAAGGCAGTACCCCACTGCAAGTGGAATTGAAAGTAGGTGAAGTAGATGGTTTACCATATTCAATGATTTTGGGCCAAGACTTACCGGTGTTAGTAGATCTAGTCACTGATGGCAATGAAAGCATTGGTAAGGAATGTAGTGTAGCTCTGACCCGGGCTAGGGCTCAGAAACAAAAGGAAGATGTTGAGGACCTGAGTATGCTACCTTACTTTGGGTAAAGCCTAGGAAATCTAAAAAGCAAAAGAGACTAGAAAAGACTAGACTTTTTTTTCCTTTTTCTTTTTGCAGCGGCACCTGGTGATGAACCTATTGTAGAGTGTGTAGGCCCAGTAGAAATCCTTCGGGAGATTGGGTTGTTGCAGCAAGAGGATTCGGTGATTGGTCCCCTATATAGGCAGGTTCAGGAAGAAGTACAAGACGAAGACTCGACATCAGGTATTTCAGGGAATCTGATGTTTATTAAATATGGTGTGCTGTAAAAGGGGAAGGGAATAGATGCCCGAATAGTGGTCCCCCATATATCCTGAGGGTTTTCCTCTCAAGACATTCAAGGCCATGACGGCTTCAATTTGTCTTATGCAGTTGTTCTCGAGAGTGGGTTTTCCCAAAACTGTATTGACTGATCAAGGATCAAACTTCATGTCTAAACTTTTACAACAAGCGTACTGCTTGTTGGGTGTCAAGGGTTTAAGAAGCACACAGACTGATGGTCTGACAGAGAGATTCACTCAAACACTTAAACAAATGCTGCCAAAGTATGTGAGTGAATCTGGAGCTGACTGGGATCAGTGGATTCCTTACCTATTGTTTGCTTACAGGGAGGTCCCTCAGTCTTCTACTGACTTCTCACCTTTTGAGTTGCTATATGGCTGGGAGGTGCGCGGTCCTTTGTCCCTATTTAAGGAGAGCTGGATGGGAGGCCAGGCCCCAGAGACTCAACATGTTCTCTCTTATGTTCTCCAGATGCAGGAGAAGTTGAAGAGCATGACACAGCTAGCCCAGTCAAACCTAGTTCAAGCACAGCAACGTCAGCGGCAATATTATATCCAAGGTCAGAAGTTTTGAGACTGTAGAAAAGTTGTTGGTAATGTTAATACCTAGTGATACCAGCAAGCTGCTCGCTAAGTGGCAGGGGTAACTTTTGAAGTGGTCCGTAAGCTTGGACCCAGCACTTATGAGGTTGCCAACTCAGGAAAGCGGTGCTCACGTTGGGTACTGCATGTTAATTTGCTCAAGAATAGGCTACGACACGCATAAGGGTCTCAGCGGCAAAAGTGAAAGTACCAGCGGGTGAAATGTTTTAAAATGTCTCTTTGCACAGCAAAGCACCAGTTTCAATAAAAGGATATATTTATATATTTTAGTTCATTAACCCTCTGGGGTCTAAGGTGTTTTTGGGGTCCTTGAGATGTTTTGACATGACCTGATATTTGTATTTTTTTCAGTTGCTTATAAACACATTAATGGCAAAGGTGTAATTACACTCTATTTAGCACGAACATGACTATCATAATATGTGAGCAACATGTATGTACATGTTTGCATTTTTGAGAGAATATTATTTATGCGTGGTTATTCAAAAAACTCAAACTTAAATGTTCTGATATAAGACCACAAACGACCAACTTCACATATTCCCACAATACTTTTGACTAATGGATCTTGTCGGCTAGAGTATTTACTTCAAAATGATCTGAAAATCATCCGGGCTAATCGTTCACATTAAACAATAGATTGATTTAAATTTTGTAAGACACTTTTTGTTTGGAAAGGCAATATGCAGGGGGGCGTGAATGATCCAACAAGGTCATGAATAATGTCCTAATTCACACCTGAAGACAAAGAAGACCTGATAATGCTGCATACTAATGAGCCTTAGGTGTCACTGAGCCACAACAAAGAATGCAAAGACAACACACACACATATATATACATACATACACACACACACACACACACACACACACACACACACACACACACATATATATATATATATATATATATATATATTACTACAGAATTGGTTCAGAGTTGGAAACATCTTGAAAAAGAAGTGTATTTTTCCACAAACTGTGTAGGCCTATGCTTGCAAATTGTATAATATCCAAGGTAAACATTTCTAGTAATTGTGCAGTTAATTCTCATTCATATTTTCAGAAAGTTTTGGATTATGTAGGCTATCCTCTCCCCAAATTTGTCACTAATAAAACACAAAAATAATTTAAAGAGAAGGCTTATATTGACCTTTTAAGATTTTGTTTGCACCTTGTAAATTAGGTTTTGATGTGGCAGTACAAACTTTATAATCTATCCAAAACGAAATGTTGTCTTTCATATTTCGTCTGTAACATATCGTCTTTTATAATATAGCCTATATTAGGGCATAAATGTTAATTTGCAGTTTAATATGTTGCTTAGACAAAGACATTTTATTTCAACGTATTCAGTCGATTTTTACTCATCTCAGTAGGCAATAGATATTTCATTCACACACACAGACATGCGCGAGCTGTAGGCCTAGGCTAGTAAACAAACGCATGCACATGTGCCGTTCATTCATTCAAACACAGAAACGCGATTCAAATTTAAACAGTCTTTTGCGGTTTACAGACACCATTTCATATCGCGATTAGAACAAAGCACTTACTGATGATCTGCAGCTGGATCCGTTGTTAGGCTACTCCAGCACGTTTGAGGTAAAATTTCCAGGATTATCACGATATTATTATTCCTCACTACAGCTGTTGTGGGCGTTGACTGGTTTGCATTGCATGTGTTGCTTCAGATCTGCGTTTGAATAGCGCGCGCTCTCGATGGGCGTGAGTACCATCGATCATTTAGCAGAGTAATGAGGTGCCAGAACGATAATGAGCACGGCTGATCTCTCGCTCTTTTTATATAGATTACATAAACAGAGAATATTTGTTTTAGTTTTGAATTAGATAATTTAAAACTACACACTTAAATGATTATAGAGATATATAGCTCATGTCTGAGTGAATAGTATTCGCTGAGATTTGTTTAAATTTAGAGACGTGCTTCAGAAAAAAAGTTCAGGAGACGGAGAGGCAGAAAGCACTCCCTGTTTACTTTCTTTATTTTACAAAAGCACAATGTTTTATTTCGATTGTAAGTGGACACATAAAAAAGTAGACATTTAACAGCTTATTTTTTTCATATTTCTTAAGTCTGTATGACCAAAACCGACGAAGTATTTTAGGTCTATTTTGCTGCTATGTAAAAAAAACAGAGCAAAACGCGCCCGTGCGTTTGCCGACCTCAGAGGGTTAAGCCTTCTCTTACATTTCCGCCACTGTTCTAAAAATCGCTATCAGCGCTTATCTTAAATTGCAGCTGCTTGAATCCCAGTGCAGGAGCTGTAATTTAGTGGTTAACGTTAGTTGATTGCTGTGGTGACATTTATTTATTTTTATACCGTGTATTCTCCGTATAAATTCATGCACCGAACCCGTACCGTTTCGGTTCAATACGAATACACGTGCCAATTATTAGGCAACTTTTGGTGTGCAGAACTATTATGCAGCAAAATGAAAAAATAACATTTTCCCATCTCACTTGTTTATTTTCATCTGTTAAAGTGAGAATAAAAAACAAACAACAAAATTTACAAATAAACATTTCTGACATAAAAAAAAATAATAATTCAGTGACCAATATAGCCACCCTTCTTTTCAATAACAGTTATAAGCCTTCCATTCATGGAGTCTGTCAGTTTCTTGATCTGTTGATGATCAACTTTTTGTGCAGAAGCCACCACAGCCTCCCATACACTGTTCAGAGAGGTGTACTGTTTTCCTTCACTGTAAATCTCCCGTTTAAGAAGGGCCCACAAGTTCTCAATAGGGTTTAGATCAGGTGAGGAAGGGGGCCATGTCATTATTCTTTCATCTTTAAGGCCTTTACTGGCTAGCCAGGCACTGGAGTACTTCGATGCATGCGATGGAGCATTGTCCTGCATAAAAATCATGGTCTTCTTGAAAGATGCAGATTTTTTCCTGTACCACTGCTTGAAGAAAGTATCTTCTAAAAACTGGCAGTAGGTTTGGGAGTTCATTTTGAGTCCATCTTCAACCTGAAAAGGTCTAACTAGCTCATCTTTAATAATACCAGCCCATACCATCACCCCACCTCCACCTTGCTGTCGTCTGAGTCGAAGTGGAGCTCTGTGCCCATTACTTATCCAGCCACGGGCCCATCCATCTGGTCCGTCAAGAGTCACTCTCGTCTCATCTGTCCATAAAACCTTTGAAAAATCTGTCTTCAGATATTTCCTGGCCCAGTCTTGACGTTTCAACTTATGTTTCTTGTTCAGTGGTGGTCGGATTTCAGCCTTCCTTACCTTGGCCATGTCTCTGAGCACTGAACACCTTGTACTTCTGGGCACTCCAGGTAGGTTGCAGTTCTGGAATATGACAGCACTTGAGGATAATGGGTTCCTGGTAGCTTCACGTTTGATTCTTCTCAAATCTTTGGCAGTTAATTTTTGCTTTTTTTTCTCAACACGTTTCTTGCGACTCTGTTGAGTATTTGCTACAAAATGTTTGATGGTTCTGTGATCACGCCCCAATATCTTAGCAATTTCAAGAGTGCTGCATCCCTCTGAAAGACTTTTTACAATTTTTGACTTTTCAGAGTCAGTTAAATCTCTTTTTCGTCCCATTTTGCCTGAGGAAAAGAAGCTGCCTAATAATTATGCACACCTTGATATAGGGTATTGATCTCCTTAGGCCACACCCGCCCTCATTACACAAAAACACATCACCTGAAATGCTTAAATCCAATTAGCATTCAAGTTTTTACAGCTTGGAGTTAGAACAAATGCATAAAAATGATGATATGGTCAAAATACTCACTTGCCTAATAATTTTGCACACAGTGTAGTTCTGTCATGACACCTCTCAGGAGATTGGTATGGTAATAGAGACAGCAATGTCAATATATTTGGTTTTGGTGGAATAGATCTGCTACGCTGTTGCTGTTGCTGCTGCAGAGCAAGCACCTTCTCCGAGACTTGCTACTGCGAACACGTTCACAGATGTTTGTGAGCATGTAAGACATGCTTCTGCTGTAACATACATGAATTAACCCCGTAGCAGATTTATACAGGTGAAGCTGCGGAGGGGGGAGGATTATGAAAGTGCTCTGCAGACTGTAACCGCAAACAATGCCAACTATTTGAATGTTTGAGTAGCAAGCTATGGGATTTTTCTGAGTATTGATCATCATTTTAGGAAAACTGAAAGTCCAATCAGTTAGAAATGATATAGCAACCCGAGACGGAACAGTTTGAAGGTCCGAGCCGAGTTTGGTGGATGTATCTATAAACCTTCTAGAAGGAAGCTCTAAGGCCACGTACATACTGCAGCTAAATTCAGTTGTCAGTTCACCTTTTAGTCCTTAATCCTGTTCTGTACACACACAGTTCAGTAATTTAAGGTAGTGACAACTGCATTTACAAACATTTTACAAAAATTTAACATCTAGTGACGTACAACGAGAGATTTGAGAGACGGCAGACGAGATATTCTGTTTACAGCATGGTAGTTAGCATTGTTTGCTGGCTTTGACCACTCAAGGGTGAACATATTATTTTACCATTTATAATTGTATTCTACATGTGCCTGAGGCTTAGACTGTAGCTGTTGAAGGCCAAGAAATGTCTACAATCTTTGAATATTTGCAGAAATTTTAACAAAGGGATTGACGTTTCGGTTACTTGTGTAACCCTCGTTCCCTGAAGGAGGGAATGGAGACGTAGTCGATCGTGTCGACTGAATGGGATCACGCCAGGGAGCCAGTCATCTTCGAGTAGTATGCAAACGAGCCCACCTAACACAAGTTACACAAGCTAACAAGTGATAGGCCTAGTATCAGACGCTCTGCTAGTCCAACACCGAAGGGGGTGAGGAGGAACTCAACATGGTTCGGAAGTGGAACTAACTGGAGCAAAAGGTGCACTTATCCAGTCCATAGGAGGGGAATGGCGCAGTAAGCTGACACTACAAACCGGGCTTAGGTAAGGGAGCCTACTAAGCAACTGGCCTAAACACATAAGCTAACTTCTTAGCGAATGTTCGGTGTCGCCCAGCACACAACTCTTAATCTGTCAGCGAGGCACTCATGTCAACGCCCAGGAAGGAGCTACACTCTCTGGAGGAGCTCCTTACCCAGGTGGGCACGGTGCACCTTGAAATTTCCACACTAATCCTAGTGGGCCAACCTCTGCATGAAAACCGCCTTCCTTACTGCTGGTTTTCCGGGACAGACAAGAGCCGAAGAGGTCCTGCGACTTTGCATTCTCTTTCACACACGAAGATGATTTATGCGCATCAGTTGGAACAGAGAAAAGTCAGGGCTGGGTCTGCCTCCTCCATGGGCAGCACTTGCAGTCTCACCACCTGGTCCTGTTTAAAGGAGAGGTAGGAACCTTGGGCACATATCCATGCCAGGGTCTCATTAGTGAGAGTTAGCCAGCCCGTCAGCTGTGAGCCAGTGTCTCCGTGTTTAAGGGAGTAACAACTGGCAAGGGAACAAATGAGAGCGGCAACAGATATAACTGTGTGGCCCTGAAGATATCCCGGACAGCTGGATCGCCTGGGGATGTAGTCTCCACTCTCCTCGGCAACAGGCTGTCGTGAAGCCACCTGGGCGGCACGATTGAGCAGGCCGGAATTTTAAGTGGAAGAAGCGACCTCAAGAGCTTCTGACCCCAAAGGAGGAGATGGTGGGCGAGTTGTGACATGTGAGGGAAGCGTTGTGAGCAACGGTCGCTGTACTGGGCAGTGCATCTTGCTGAGCAGCGGCATCAAGCAAGGAAACTGCTAACAACTCGAGGCAATTGAATGCCAATGCAGTGTGAGGTCTGAGTGTGTTAAGTGCAACTCTGACCTGTTTTTTAGAAGACCCCAGCGAAGTGTGAGAAATCAGAGGTAGCTGAAGTTTGCAAGACTGTCAGGGTCGCACACCACTAGCTAACTTCTCTGGGCTCAGGAACAGAGGAAATTGCTCTTTCTTTGAAAATGTAGGTACCGCTTGCTCCACTTTTACAGGAGCCAGCGGTGGAACAGACATACACAATAAAGACTCCCCCCGGTCCTCCACCAAAGGAAGGGAGTGGATCGGTGACCATCTCCAAGAACTCTCACTCCATCCCTGAGTGGCCACCTTCAGAAGCGCTTGGAGTGGGCGGGGTGTCACGTCTGCGCCTGGGTCCACGCTGAGATCTGGGTGGAGGCTGCTGTGATGACTCAGTGGGAGCAGAAGCAGATGCAGATGGACGCCCTCGGCGACGAGCAGGCGGAGGATCTGCCCCAGGCGGACAGTGGAGGTAGCAGCAGGCCGCCGGGGCAGGATGTGCCGGATGGCCTCCTTCTGCTTTTGGACAGCAGAGAACTGTTGGGCAAAGTTCTCCACTGCGTCGCTCTGAGCCAGAGATGGCGCTCTTGGACCACTAATGTAGACATCGCCAGACTGACTGCGCGAGCTGCAACCTTCGTGCCCCGTAGGGCAAGATCAGTTGCAAAGAGAAGCTCACCATGAGGTCTGAGCTACCCTTGTGCATATCCATGAGTGCTTGGGCCTGGTGGACCTGAAGCAGCGCCATAGCATGCAGTGAAGATGCAGCCTGCCCACAAGCTCTGTAAGCTGGGCCCATAAGGACAGGCGAAAACTTACAGGCCTTAGAGGGGAGACAAGGATCCCCTTCCAGAGGTGGCAGTCGCCGGACACAGTTGTATCACGACAGACTGCTCCACTGGAGAGATTGCCTCGTAACCTTAGCTGCACCTCCATCAAGGGTAGTGAGGGAGGTGGAACTACCGGGGCAGTTTCGGGCAGAGCAAGGTGCCGTCCACGACCTAGTAAGCTCCTCATGCACTTCATGCACTTTTAACGAAGGCGAGTCTCGATCTCAACACGAGATGGTCATGTCCCCACAATGAGAACATGAATCATCCACAAAAGCTGCTTCAGCTGTAAGCCTAAACACGTGATGCATCTATCGTGACCGTCAGAGGGGAACAAAGCCCTACCACACCCAGAAACGCATGGATGGAATGGCATCTTTAAAAAGACGCAAACACACCCTTGATGCTAGTGCCGGAGCACACGGGAATAACCGCGACAACACTTTTCAGTGAAGCACTCACTACTTCCGCCCTCAACCGGCCGTCAACAAAACACTCTTTAGAAAAAATGCTGTGAAAACAGCAGTTGAGAGTTTCCGTAGCTCGCTATCACCGCTGCCCTGCTGTAAACACCGACACTGGGAGAATCTTCTAGAAGAACACAGACACTCGTTGTATTGCTCGACAATCGCTCGCTGTAGCCACACTCTTCAGAGACATCAGTAACCCGATCAGCTCCAAAGCGAAAGACGACTGATGCGTGCATCCAGTTCCATATTTATACCCACGTTGCGGGTAGATCATGTGATGCAATTCACGCAGGCCTAGGTCCATTGGCACGTTTGTATACTACTCGAAGATGACTGGCTCCCTGGCGTGATCCCATTCAGTCGACACGATCGACTACGTCGAACGTGACTGACTGAAAGGGAATTGACACTTGTGTGTTTTCACTTTATTAGACATATTTTACAGTGTTTATCTATATTCTTCTATATTCTTGAACTATATATCTTGTCAGATCTGTAACATATTTTATTGTTTGGCCCAATTGCTGCCACATTAGCCTGCTACAAGAACTTCCATGGGTGAATATGTGAAATGTTTTCCGATTTAAAAAAGAGGGATGGGGAGGGCTGAATGTAGCCTCATCCCAAAAAAGGATTTATTTACTTCAGTGTGTGTCATATGTCAGAGTAAGTTATTAATAGACTAAAAATAAATAATTATAATGCACATGAACTTTAAAACGGAAGCCGTGACCTATATATTTTGAAGCATTAAATATTTGACTTATAACTGATTTCATTAGGTAGGTTGTCTCTGAGTCTGTACATTTACATTTATTGTGTCAAGAAAGCGCATGGGTCAAAAAAATGGGTCAAGAAAGTTCATCATAATTCTAAATATATGAGGTTGCCCATGAATAGATTCTGCTTAGTGTGCATGATCAACTTCTATAAAAGCCAAGAGGGTAGACTAGAAGAGATGCAGAGAAGACCTCAGAAGTTCCATCAAGTGGTAAGAGCCTATGCTGACTGTGACTGAAAGGAATTTAACATCATCACTTATGCGTCTGTACTCAAAGTAATTTTGTTTTTATTTATATTAATACATTTTAATGAATTGATTTTTTTTAATCCAAGGGTAGTGAACATTTCATCTGGTCTCAAGGACAAAAGGCAAGTGAGTTTAAGATTCAGTGTGTGGATTAGGGTAGATGAAAACAGTTGTTATAGTCTGTATTATAGACGAGAACTGGAGAAGCATGCTGTTTTTAAAAACTTATGTAATTTATTTACAAAGAAATGTGTTTAAAATGTATTAGTTAGATTCATTTAAGGAAGGGGTCCCATTGACCCTTTATTTAGGTGCCAAACATAGGCACCTATTGTATTTGTTTTTTATTATGTTGTATTGACTCCTTTTCTTCTTCAACTTTTGAGTCTATGAGAGCCCATAAAACCCCTTGTGGGAAAGTTATACAAATTTGGCCCAAATATAGAGGACATTCGACACATTTCTGTGCAGACTCAGTTTGTGGAAACAGAAAAAGAAGCGGGAAAGGGACAATTGATTATGCTATAATAGAGTGAATCATGAAATTGCCTCTAACTACAGAACTGTTGTTCTGATCAAATTCAAAATTGGGATGCAGTGTTGCTATTATAGTCCATGATGACATTTGCATACATATAAATCATTAGAAATGTCTCAAGTTTTATCATAAAATATTGAATTAATTAAAAAAAAATCGTATTAATATTTGTTAGGAAATCTTATGCATCCATTGAGAGAAAAAAAAATCAAGTACACTTATCTACAGAGGAGAAAAACTTCTCTTTAGCTCTCTTTGTGAGCATTAGTGAGTACACACATTCAATGTAATGTCCGTTTCATTCATACTCGTAGCATAAGTATGCACTCAGGCTGAGAGTCCAAAAGTAAGCCTAATAGTCGGCAGTGAAAATCTCTGTATTGTCCTGAAACTTCATATATGCCACAATTCATATTTCACTGTATGTGCTGTCTGCTGACACCAGTATTTCAATTTCATCATCAGAAAGATATATTCAATCAACATTTTTGCCATTAATGGGCCCCTTCTTCTGCCCCAACCTGCTTCTTGCTTGCTATCTAAATGTCTATCTAGTATTGTTTTATGTGTCTGTATTAATGTGTAAGCCTAAACTTATGAATATGCCTCTTTCCTAACACAATTAATGTGTTTTATATTTTGTGTCTTGCCTTTGTTGAACATTTATGAAATTTGTAATGGATAAGTTGATATTTTCTCTCTATAGTAAGCCGCCACCATGAGTACGGACGCAGAGATGGCCGCTTATGGCAAAGCTGCCATTTACCTTCGTAAGCCTGAGAGGGAGAGAATGGAGGCTCAGGCCAAACCATTTGATGCCAAGGCTGCCTGCTATGTGGCTGATGTCAAAGAGTTGTACCTCAAGGGAGCAATCAAGAGCAGAGACGGTGGCAAAGTCACAGTTGTTTTGCTGGATACTAAGGAGGTACATTTTAATTTCCATTTAGATGCTCATTAAATGACTTATTACATTGTTTTCTTTAAATCTAATATCTAATTTATCAAATTTATAGGAGAGAGTTGCTAAGGAAGAAGATGTCTACCCAATGAATCCTCCCAAGTATGACAAGATTGAGGACATGGCCATGTTGACTCATCTCAATGAAGCCTCTGTGCTGTATAACCTCAAAGAGCGTTATGCTGCGTGGATGATCTACGTAAGTTCTGAATCGACATAAAAAACATTTAAGTTAATTTTTTCTGTGTTGTTGGAATCTGACCATGTCTCTGCTCATTTCAGACCTACTCTGGCCTCTTCTGCGCAACTGTGAACCCCTACAAGTGGCTCCCAGTGTACGATGCAGAAGTGGTGTCTGCCTACAGAGGCAAAAAGCGTATGGAGGCCCCACCCCACATCTTCTCTGTGTCTGACAACGCCTATCAGTTCATGCAGACTGGTAAGACATTATGGAATTGAATTCTATAGAATTCATTAAGATGAATTAGATGTTGCTGTTAATATAATAAATATTTACCGGATATTTTACAAATTTCAATCAACAGATAGAGAAAACCAGTCTGTCCTAATCACGTGAGTATTTTAAATGAAACGCCAGTGCAAAAACAAAAAGTATAACATAGATGGAACATTTATGGAGATATTTATCAAATAGAATTTAGGATTGAACAAAGATTGAATATACTTTGAAAAGTCTACATGTCTTTCGATCTTCTGTCTTCTAATCTCTAAACCAGTGGAGAATCTGGTGCTGGAAAGACTGTGAACACGAAACGTGTCATCCAGTACTTTGCCACAGTTGCAGTGTCAGGTATCAAGAAAGAGGCCAGTAAAATAAAGGTACGAGATACAAAACTATGTCATTTATATTATTTTAAAAGAATTTATAAAATGTGTGAATTTGTGAAATGCCTATAAATTGTGTTTAGTCATGAAATAGAAAACCAATTGAAAATAAATAAAAACCCTTCAAACATCACAGGGCTCTCTTGAGGACCAGATCATTGCTGCCAACCCTCTGCTTGAGTCTTATGGTAATGCCAAGACTGTGAGAAATGACAACTCCTCTCGTTTTGTAAGTTAACCACTGTTTATTTACAGTACAGATGGTCAGCTGGTTAAATGTTACTGTACAGAGTTTTATATAAAGAGATTATAATAATTATTATTCATGTATTATGCTATTATGATTTAAACAGGGTAAATTCATCAGAATTCATTTCGGCACAACTGGAAAACTGGCTAGTGCTGACATTGAGACATGTAGGTGGACATGATTTCATTGAACCATCCTCAACATTTGTCTTTATGTGTCACTCTTCAGATGATTGTGACTCAAGTACATTCTCTCAACAGATCTGCTGGAGAAGTCTAGAGTGTCATTCCAGCTTCCAGATGAGAGAGGCTACCACATCTTCTACCAAATGATGACCAACCATAAGCCTGAGATTGTTGGTAGGTGCACATATTTCATTAAATGTTTCAGATAATATTGCGAGATGCTCTTTCATATATGCTGTGTATTTTACAGAAATGACGCTCATCACCACCAACCCCTATGACTTCCCCATGTGCAGTCAGGGTCAGATCACAGTGGCCAGCATTGATGATAAAGTTGAGCTGGATGCTACTGATGTGAGTCATTGCTATTTGAATATTGACATATTCTTTTTAAATATGGCAAATCATATATTTTATTATTCTCTGTAATTTACAGGAAGCTATTGACATTCTTGGTTTCACAAGTGAAGATAAAGTGGGCATCTACAAGTTCACTGGAGCTGTGCTTCATCATGGTAACTTGAAGTTCAAGCAGAAGCAGCGTGAGGAGCAGGCTGAGCCTGATGGCACAGAGGGTGAGACTTGGCTTTAAAATAGTAACCGTTGCATCGACTATACTGATAAACCACAGAAACTGTATATAAAATGTTTAGTGTAAATATGAACTAGAAGTTGCGTGCACATCTTAAATCCTTAAATCTGAAAATAAAATGGAAAGTACCTAGTACCTGATTTATTATAATTTTACTTAAAGGACTCTATAGAGCAAAGATAATTTATTTTAAAATGTATTCAACAGAGTCTGACAAAATCGCCTACCTTCTGGGTTTGAACTCTTCTGATATGCTGAAGGCTTTGTGCTTCCCCAGAGTTAAGGTTGGAAATGAGTATGTGACCAAAGGCCAGACCGTGCCACAGGTATAGTAACATTTCCAGCATGCCATGTGTTTAACCTAAAATTCTGGCTAATTATTGCAGAAGCAGAATAAAATGTCCACTCATTCTACTTACAGGTGTACAACTCTGTTAGCGCTTTGGCCAAATCTATCTATGAGAGGATGTTCTTGTGGATGGTCATTCGTATCAACCAGATGTTGGACACAAAACAACAAAGAAATTTCTACATTGGCGTGCTGGATATTGCTGGCTTTGAGATCTTTGATGTAAGAATGATTCTTTTATCTCTTTTTATGTCAAAATGAATGACATTCAGAAGGTAGCAAATGTTTCTGTCATTTTTTGTCCTCCAGTACAACAGCATGGAGCAGCTGTGCATCAACTTCACCAATGAGAAACTGCAACAGTTTTTCAACCACACCATGTTTGTGCTGGAGCAAGAGGAGTACAAGAAGGAGGGCATTGTTTGGGACTTCATTGACTTCGGCATGGACTTGGCTGCTTGCATTGAGCTCATCGAGAAGGTTATCAATGGTTTATGAATTTATTAATTTCCATTGATCCTATTCTCAAAATCTCCTATTTTTGATAATAAACAACATTCTCTTATAAACAGCCCATGGGTATCTTCTCCATCCTTGAAGAGGAGTGCATGTTCCCCAAGGCTTCAGATGCTTCCTTCAAGAACAAGCTATATGATCAGCATCTTGGCAAGACCAAAGCTTTCGAGAAACCAAAGCCTGCCAAAGGCAAGGCTGAAGCCCACTTCTCCCTGGTTCACTACGCTGGAGTTGTGGACTACAATATCACTGGCTGGTTGGAAAAGAACAAGGATCCACTGAATGATTCTGTTGTGCAGCTGTACCAGAAGTCTTCTGTCAAACTGCTGGCTACTCTCTACCCACCTGTTGTTGAGGGTAAAGAAAACATCTATTTAACAAAACTTTGATTCAGTTTTTAACTTTCTTTCTTGTTTTTGTTTTTTCTTTCTTGATGTTCCTTTGTATGTTTATCTCAATAGATGCTACTAAAAAGGGAGGCAAGAAGAAGGGTGGCTCCATGCAGACTGTGTCCTCCCAGTTCAGGGTATGTATAGAGATCACAGCAATATTGCTTTATTTGAGAAAAAAAAGTAAAATGCAAAGCATGCCAACCTTTTTCTATTCTCCACAGGAGAACTTGGGTAAACTCATGACCAACTTAAGGGCCACTCACCCTCACTTTGTGCGTTGCCTGATTCCTAATGAGTCCAAGACTCCAGGTAATGTTTTTTTTTTTTTTAAACGTACAAATATTTTGGTTCTCAATGTATATGATGAAGTTAAATGACCAAGTTCATGGTGTAAACTGTTCATTATAGGTCTCATGCAGAACTTCCTGGTTATCCACCAGCTGAGGTGTAACGGTGTCCTGGAGGGTATCAGAATTTGCACAAAGGGCTTCCCCAGCAGAATCCAATATGGTGACTTTAAGCAGAGGTAAATGGGACCCCATGAAAACAACATTTCCGATGAGGCTCCTAATTAAAAGATATTAAGTATTTTGATACATTTTCCACAGATACAAGGTGCTGAATGCCGCTGTTATCCCAGAGGGACAGTTTATGGATAACAAGAAGGCCAGTGAGAAACTCCTGGGATCCATTGACGTTAATCATGACGACTACAGATTTGGACATACGAAGGTTCATATTTAGCTTTACAAATTTCAAAGATTCAGTGATCATGGTCATTTAGCTTAGACAGTTTAAATCAATATATTTTGATTTACTGTTTTACATTAATTCAGGTGTTCTTCAAAGCTGGTCTTCTGGGTCTTCTTGAGGAGATGCGAGATGAGAAACTGGCTACTCTGGTCACGATGACTCAGGCTCTCTGTCGTGGTTTCCTGATGAGGACGGAGTTTGTGAAAATGATGGAGAGGAGGTGATTATTGTCATGAGTAAAGATGACATCAATGATAACTGTGCAAACTTAATGATGATTATGCCATTTAATGATGAATTATTCACAGGGAGGCGATTTTCACCATCCAATACAACGTCCGTTCATTCATGAATGTCAAACACTGGCCATGGATGAAGGTTTATTACAAGATTAAGCCCCTGCTTCAGAGTGCAGAGACTGAGAAGGAGCTGGCAACCATGAAAGAGGACTTTACAAAATGCAAAGAGGCTTTAGTTAAGGCTGAAGCCAAAAAGAAGGAGCTTGAAGAGAAGATGATAGCACTGCTGCAAGAGAAAAATGATCTGCAGCTGCAAGTAGCATCTGTGAGTATATTTTATAATTAACTGAATTTTGGCTACATTAAAAATGAGCGAGGTTGTTTCCAATGAAATCTATTTTACTAACAGGAATCTGAGGGTCTCTCAGATGCTGAGGAGAGGTGTGAGGGTCTGATTAAAAGCAAAATCCAGCTTGAAGCTAAACTCAAGGAGACATCTGAGAGACTGGAGGATGAGGAAGAAATCAATGCTGAACTGACAGCCAAGAAGAGGAAACTGGAGGATGAGTGCTCTGAGCTGAAGAAAGACATTGATGACCTGGAGCTCACTTTGGCTAAAGTGGAGAAGGAGAAACATGCCACTGAGAATAAGGTTAGAGATTGAGTTGGTTTAGGATTAGATTTAATCTCTGTCTTATAAATTGATATAAATTATGAATTGTAATATTTAAGCTTATTTGGAAAAAAAAATCATACAGGTCAAGAACTTGACTGAGGAAATGTCAGCTCAGGATGAGAGCATTGCTAAGCTTACGAAGGAGAAGAAAGCCCTCCAAGAGGCACATCAGCAGACACTGGATGATCTTCAGGCCGAGGAGGACAAAGTCAACACCCTGACCAAATCCAAGACAAAGCTTGAGCAGCAAGTTGATGATGTGAGTTGATTATGTAAACTAAGTATATTAATTCATCAATTCAACTGTTTTCTGCTGTGAACATATTTTATAAATCATTGTCCTGTAGCTTGAGGGTTCCCTTGAACAAGAGAAGAAGCTCCGCATGGACCTGGAGAGAGCTAAGAGAAAGCTTGAAGGAGACCTGAAATTATCCCAAGAGTCCGTCATGGACCTGGAAAATGACAAGCAGCAATCTGATGAGAAAATAAAAAAGTAATTAAAGCAGGAAATCTTGGATTTTTTATTTATTTTATTTTTTATGTTGTTGTTGTGTTATGTTTTTTAGTTTTTTTTTAACAACTACTTATTGTTGAACACCAACAGGAAAGACTTTGAAACAAGCCAGCTACTTAGCAAGATAGAAGATGAACAATCTCTGGGTGCTCAACTCCAGAAGAAGATCAAGGAGCTTCAGGTATTTTGAGATTTTTTTTAAACATTACATCATTATGATTAAATGCAGATCACCAAAAATCACATTAACTACTTTCCACCATAGGCCCGCATTGAGGAACTGGAGGAAGAGATCGAGGCTGAGCGCGCTGCTCGTGCGAAGGTTGAGAAGCAGAGAGCTGATCTCTCCAGGGAACTTGAGGAGATCAGTGAGAGGCTTGAGGAGGCTGGAGGAGCCACTTCTGCTCAGATCGAGATGAATAAGAAGCGTGAAGCTGAATTCCAGAAGCTGCGTCGTGATCTTGAAGAGTCCACCCTCCAGCATGAATCTACTGCTGCTGCCCTCCGCAAGAAGCAGGCAGACAGTGTGGCCGAGCTGGGAGAGCAAATCGACAACCTGCAGCGTGTCAAGCAGAAGCTTGAGAAAGAGAAGAGCGAATTCAAGATGGAGATTGATGATCTTTCCAGCAACATGGAAGCTGTTGCCAAAGCAAAGGTTGGGAAAAATTCTAAAGAATATATGTGATCCACGCTGGCAAAATTAGTTGGAATGCAGGTGTTAATTACAAGCTACAGGCAAATGTACATTTTAGTCGAATTTCATTTTTTATTCACAAAAATTAGTTCATTAAGGCCTCTTCTAGCAATCCCAATGCTCCAAGTAGTAGTAAGTAAACATCTAAAATTATCTTTATTTTTTACGTTTTCTGAGAGGTGTACCTTCCTAAATCTTTCCTTTGTTTTAATACTCCATGAAAAAATGCCATTCTTCTTTGCTCGCTTCTCAACTGGTGCTTCCCCTCAGCACAAGTTTTAATATCCATCGTGAATTCTCGATGGCATAAGTATGAACCAATGAAATATGATTTTTAAACTCATAATGTAAACAAAACGATCTTACTCACACTGACTGACAGATCAACACAAAGCACAAAGACAGCACGGAATCCCGATATACACATGTACACAGAATTGCAGTATTTAAAAATATCTTGGCGAATATTCACGCAAACATTATCTGTTATTCCTTTAGTGCACGTTAGGTTAACTGTTGGGGGAAAACATCATATATAACATCAATATACAGGCTGCTGTCTCATTAATATTTATCAAACAATTGTGGTATCATGGGAAAAAAAGTAATATATATATTTTCCTATATATATTTGCTTTTGATTTGGTGTGTGCCAAATTTGGTGAGAGGGTTAATAACAATAAAAGTAAATAACAATAACTCATTTTTTAAAATGTGCTCATTGTGACTCATTTTGCCAGCACGGGTCACATACAACAAGTCTTGAAGTTCTTTCAAATATCTAATGACTTTTGTATTTGCAGGGCAATCTTGAGAAGATGTGCCGCACACTTGAGGACCAACTTAGTGAAATTAAGTCCAAAAATGACGAGAACATTCGTCAGTTAAATGATCTCAGTACTCAAAGAGCAAGATTTCAAACTGAAAATGGTAACTCATGAACAAATTAATATTATATCAAAAGTAATTAATGTCAATAATTAACAATAATTATCAACAATAATAATAATTGACAATAATATTATACTAATATTATACAAATATTAACAATAATTAATAAAAAATAATAGTGTATTATGATTATTCAGCTGTACATTTCTGACTGTAACACTGATAAAATCTTACATCCATTTGTTTTGAAATAAACTGATAGAGACATAGAAAAGTCTGACAGTGAATCTAAATCTATTCAGGTGAGTTTAGCCGTCAGCTGGAGGAGAAGGAGGCTCTGGTTTCTCAGCTCACCAGAGGCAAACAAGCTTCCACTCAGCAAATTGAGGAGCTTAAGAGGCATATTGAAGAGGAGATTAAGGTAACAAAGCATAATCAATTAATGCACATACTTGTCAATTACTTTACTGTAGAGACAGGCTAATATTATGCGACTCTGTCCCTTAGGCTAAGAACGCACTGGCCCATGCTGTGCAATCAGCCCGTCATGACTGCGACCTGCTCCGTGAGCAGTTTGAGGAAGAGCAGGAGGCAAAGGCTGAGCTGCAGCGGGGAATGTCAAAGGCCAACAGTGAGGTTGCTCAGTGGAGAACCAAATATGAAACTGATGCCATCCAGCGCACTGAGGAGCTTGAAGAGTCCAAGTATGTATATTATTGTATAATATTCCCAATTCTCACAGCTATTTTATAGATTAGAATTAAAAAATATATATATTACTTAACAGGAAGAAGCTGGCTCAGCGTCTGCAAGACGCAGAGGAACAAGTTGAGGCAGTGAACTCCAAATGTGCATCTCTGGAGAAGACCAAACAGAGACTCCAGGGTGAGGTGGAGGACCTCATGATTGATGTGGAGAGAGCCAATGGTTTGGCTGCCAACCTTGACAAGAAGCAGAAGAACTTCGACAAGGTAAACAGTTTTAGTCATATTATATTTTCTTTGTAAAGTATTGCTAAAATGGACTTTGTTCAACATTTTTAAACAAACTCTGTCCTAAAATATCTCCACTAAAGGTCCTGGCAGAATGGAAGCAGAAATATGAGGAAGGTCAGGCAGAGCTGGAAGGTGCTCAGAAAGAGGCTCGTTCCCTCAGCACTGAACTGTTCAAGATGAAGAACTCCTATGAGGAGAGTCTGGATCACCTGGAGACCCTCAAGAGAGAGAACAAGAATCTGCAGCGTAAGAATGAAACCATTAAATTAGAAAAAAATTAATGGGATTGTTCACCCAAAATGGAAATTATTTTACTAAATACTGACCCTCATCGTTACAAACTCTTGAGACTTTTGTTCATCTTCGGAACACAAATTAAGATCTTTTGATGAAATCTTAGAGCTCAATTCATATGGATTAGTTTGTAACTCTTTGTAACCTTTTTGAAGCGTCAAATAATCAATTGTATAGCTGTCTATGGAGGGACAGAAAGCTTCAAATGTCATCAAAAAGATCTTCATTTGTGTTCCAAAGATGAACGAAAGTCTTACAGGTTTGTAATGACATGAGGGTGAGTAATTAATCAATGATAACATTTACATTTTTGGGTGAACTATCCCTTTAAATGATCTAATTCTCAGTGAGCATTAAAAAGGAAGCACATATGATTAATGAATGTGCATTATGATAAATATTATATGTTTTTCTCTCTATAGAGGAAATTTCAGATCTGACAGAGCAGTTAGGTGAGACTGGTAAGATCATCCATGAGCTGGAAAAGGCCAAGAAGACAGTGGAGACTGAGAAGTCAGAGATTCAGACTGCCCTGGAAGAGGCTGAAGTGAGTATCTGGAGATCAATATGGAGTTCTTGCTAGAACCATCATACTGTGTTGTTGTATTCATCAATACACTGTGTCTATTTTCATTATTATATTTAAATGTTGCTTTATTTGTCATAGGGTACACTGGAGCATGAGGAGTCCAAGATTCTTCGTATCCAGCTTGAGCTAAACCAGATCAAGGGAGAGATTGACAGGAAGATTGCAGAGAAGGATGAGGAGATGGAGCAGATCAAGAGGAACAGCCAGAGAGTCATTGAATCCATGCAGAGCACTCTGGACTCTGAAATCAGGAGCAGGAATGATGCCCTGAGAATCAAGAAGAAGATGGAGGGAGACCTTAATGAGATGGAGATTCAGCTGAGCCACTCCAATCGCCAGGCTGCTGAGGCCCAGAAACAGCTCAGGAACATTCAGGGACAACTCAAGGTATGCATAGGAATTATTATTTTCTGACTTTGGGATGTATTCATATTTTTGTTTAAATAATCGAACATATGGTAAGTACAGCCTAGCAGAAACCACATCAAAAGCTCATTCTAAAGCTATTGTTATGTTCAGGATGCCCAACTGCACCTTGATGATGCCCTGAGAGGACAGGAAGACATGAAGGAGCAGGTGGCCATGGTGGAGCGCAGAAACACTCTGATGCAGTCTGAGATTGAGGAGCTGAGAGCTGCTCTGGAGCAGACAGAAAGAAGCCGCAAAGTGGCTGAACAAGAGCTGGTGGATATCAGTGAGCGTGTTGGGCTGCTGCACTCTCAGGTAAGGGCATATTGTTTCCCTGGAATTAAGGGAATTGAGAGCATCATTCAAAATGTTCAAACTGTTGCTTTCCATTTTGTAGAACACAAGTCTCATAAACACCAAAAAGAAGCTTGAGGCGGACCTTGTTCATGTCCAGAGTGAAGTTGAGGACACTGTACAGGAAGCCAGAAATGCAGAGGAGAAGGCCAAGAAGGCCATCACTGATGTGAGCAACAGTAGCTGCCAAATGTTTCATAAGACGCTTACGTACTTAAAAAATGTAGATCTAATGACTTTCTGTATTAATGCAAAAGGCTGCAATGATGGCAGAAGAGCTGAAGAAGGAGCAGGACACCAGTTCTCACCTTGAGAGGATGAAGAAGAATCTGGAGGTCACGGTGAAGGACCTGCAGCACCGCCTGGATGAGGCTGAGAATCTGGCCATGAAAGGAGGAAAGAAACAACTCCAGAAGTTGGAGTCCAGAGTAAGCCTCTTTATAGTTATGATATGGGCAAAGTGTTATATTATGATTTGTTTGAATAAAACTAATTTTTTCTTTAGGTCCGTGAGCTTGAGGGTGAAGTTGAAGCTGAGCAGAGACGTGGAGCTGATGCTGTTAAAGGTGTCCGCAAATATGAGAGGAGAGTGAAAGAGCTCACTTATCAGGTATGACCATATTCCTCACAAGTTTGTTCAGACAAAATAGTCTCTATACTAGTGTATGTACTGACAATGCCTATTTTTAGTAAAGGATCAATGCTTAATTTTGTAAATGTGTATTTTTTGAAGACTGACGAGGACAAGAAGAACATCACCAGACTCCAGGATTTGGTTGACAAACTGCAGCTGAAGGTCAAAGTCTACAAGAGGCAGTCTGAAGAGGCGGTATGTAAAATCTAGTAGAACATTTTGTCACTGTATTATTTATATTGGAATGCTAATTTGATGAAACGTGATACATGAACCATATAAAAACCCTTTAGGAGGAGCAGGCCAATGTTCACCTGTCCAAGTTGAGGAAGGTGCAGCATGAGCTTGAGGAGGCTGAGGAGCGTGCTGACATTTCTGAGTCTCAGGTCAACAAGCTCAAAATTAAGAGCCGGGATGCTGGAAAGGTCAGACTAAGTAGATTATTATTTTCTCCATTATTTATTCAACTTGTTTATCCAAATGCATGAACATTTCAGTAGATGTAATGGAACTATAATAATTGCATTTTGCTGATGTTACATATCCTGTATGACATTTGCACATCTGTATTCTATTCATTAAGTAAAGTGAAGAACATTTTTGTTAATAAGACTAATGTTTGCCTCTTCCTTCTTTCCCAGGCCAAAGAAGAATGAATCTTTAACACTTGAAAGGATCATTTACGGAAGTCATATAATATGAATGTTCTTTGTAATAGTACCTTTCTTAATAAAACTGTTTTTTTTTTCACCAAATATTTAGCCTTTGTGTGATTTTTCAACAAGATACACTATTACAACACTAATCTGATGTATATGATTACATTAAACCTTATTATTCACATCATAAGATCATTCACATCATTATTATTCACAACATGCTGTGTATCAAGAGTGTCTTGAATCCAAATGTGAACTTTTTAAGGTTCCATAAAAGTTCAAAAGGTTTCATACAATTGAATTCTCATGTTTACTGCTAAACATTTCTACTATAAAGTTATTGCAAATGTTATTGACTATTTCAATATTCTGTGAACTAGCCTTACAGTTAGCACAATTAAGCCTCTACAGATGATCCAGAGATCTAAAGAGTAAATTTAATACCTGGAAAAATCTGTTACCTATAACATTTATCATTTTCATTAAATTATATTATAGTATAATATATATTTAATATATATGTATTATTAAATATAATAATTATATAATATAATATAAATTAATTTTTAATATAATGCCCTATAGCAACAAGGTGTTTTTCTGAAATACAAAAAATATGAGTGAATGACACGTGTGGAGTGTACTGTGAGGTAACAGGACAGTACCGATCAAGGCCAACAATTGTACATAGATAACATTTATAATAACACTTAACTGCATAAATTAAGATTGATATGTTAGACACACAAGTGTCAAACTCCAGTCCCTCCAGGAACTGAGTTTGACACACCTTAACAGTCTTGAGTCAGCATAAATGATCATCTCAACAAAATGGTGGTTTATACACTTCCTTTTGTTGAACCAATAGCAACCTTTGTTAATTACCATGCCAACAAATCACCATATTATTAGGGCTGTAACGATTAATCGCGATTAATCAAAATTCAAAATAAAAGTTTGTGTTTACATAATAAATGTGTGTGTATTGTGTATAATTATTTTGTATATATAAATACACACACATGCATGTATATATTTAATAAAAATTTGTTATTTATATATAAAATAGTTCTATTTATATATAATATAAATCATATAAAAATATATATGCAGTATATAAATGCAAATATTTCTCAAATATATACATGCATGTGTATGTATTTATATATACAAAATAATTATACACAATACACACACATATATTATGTAAACACAAACTTTTATTTTGAATTTTGATTAATCGCGATTAATCGCGATTAATCGTTACAGCCCTACATATTATATATATATATATATATATATATATATATATATATATAATACATTTTTTTTAATTAAATCAGCTTCATCAGCGTTGTTCTGCCGCCTGCTTGGCGTCCAAATTCAGGGCGTAGAAGCGGTCAGCCGTGGAGGTGTCGTGGCACATAAACTGTGCCTAGAGGATGGATACCCGATCCGAGCCCGACGGGACCCGCCGGTACCCGACGGGCCGGGCCGGGTTCGGACAGATATTTAGAAATGATGTTCGGGTTCGGGTCGGGCTCGGTCACATCAGCGCGATAAGGCATTGAACATTTTAAATTTAAAACAGCTTATGTAGGTAGCCGATGTGCCTGATGCTTTCACTTGATGCAAACGTTCGTTTTTGTGATTAAAATACATGTAAAATATTACCATAACATCCGTCTTCCTGTGTGCGGACATTTGTTTATGTAGCCGTGACAACGAAACGCGTGCATAATGTGCGCGCGCCAGGTGTTAAGAGCGCTTGTTGCTCCGCGCGCTGATGCGCTTGTCCTGTTGACATTTCCGATTGCCTTCCTACAGTTGCTTATTAATAAAAGCGGGATTTTCACACAAACAAACGTACAATTGTCATTAGTATGAGAAAAAAATGGGATTTTAACTGTCGGGCTCGGGTCGGGCTCGAACATAAATATCTTTATGCCTGTCGGGCTCGGGTCGGGTTTGGTTACTGCTCTGTCGGACGCGGGCCGGGCTCGGACTGAAAAAATTCGGCCCGATCCGCACTCTAACTGTGCCACCTTGTGCCGGTCCCCGGGGCTGTGGGTGTTCTTGGCCTGTACAGAGAGAGGAAAGTAGTTAGAAGCAAACACACACATGTCAGAAATTCACAGGGCAGAAACACGCCCGGGAATGCTCACGTAGGTGGCGATGGAGGTCCGGAGGTCGGTAAAGTTCCTGTTAGGTGCATCCCAGCCCATGCCTCCTGAAATACAGGTTCTTGCATGAGCTGGGCTTTGATGTAAAAAAAAAAAAATAGTGGGCGTCTCCCTTCTCGGGGGAGCGGAGAGCAGACAGTCAAGTCAAGTCATCTTCATTTATATAGAAACAATGTAGATTGTTTCAAAGCAGGACCGGGCGACCTGGGCGGAGGGGTTGGGTCTCGACCTCCTCCTCAACAGGCGGTAGCAGCGGGTCACGTCTCTGAGGGCCCAGCTCAGTGTCCACCTGCCTGTGTTGAGGTAGCCAGGGTTGCCGCAGGCCTGCACCTCCTCCTCCGACACCTCCTCCTCCTCCAGGTCGCCAGACTCAATTAGATCCAGAGAGTAGGCCAATGCCACGGTCGGGTTGGTTGCCCGCAGCTCGGCGAGGTTTTAAGGCTATTGACAGTATATTCTGATTTACAGGATAACAAAAGTAGATATCCATAGATCCCTCAGTAATTTTCCCCATCTAATATGTGAACACAATGAAAAGAAATTTGAACCTGGCTTTATCCAATACTCAGATTTTTTTTTTTTTATATATATATATGCAAATTAGTGTATATTTAATTAGATCATGTCTAATTTGCATATTTAAACATTAAATTACAGAAAACTTGTAATACATTTTTTTCTTATCTTAATGTAGGTAATCAACTGGGAAAGTGTCATGGTGATATCTGCTAGTTAACATTTTTAGCCTATTCACCTGTAGTGTCTCGCCTTAAAGGAGAACTCCGGTGCAAAATGAACCTTTGGTCTAATTACACATTGTTACCTAGTCAACCGTTATCTGAGATTTGTTTTCATGATTATCGAATGTAAATAGTTTTATCTCTAAAAACAGTTTAGCCTATAACGCTAGTATAACGCTAGTATATGGGGCGTAGAGTAATGACAAATAAAAATCGCTTGTTAATACCACTAACAAGGCTCAAAATAGCCCCACACTAACACGGTAGCATAATGAAGGTCCCTACATGCAAACCGAAGCATTGAGAACTTTGACAGTGTCCAGACAGTTTAATAAGAAGATATTTTATACATACAGTCAACTTCACGTATACAAGCAGAATCCATCTTGGAAAAACAGACTCTATCAATCGATCTACGAACCACCGATCCAAATGCGCTGAACTGTGTAGAATCTCATATGGTCCAGCGCATTTGGATCGGTGGTTCGTAGATCGATTGATAGAGTCTGTTTTTCCAAGATGGATTCTGCTTGTATACGTGAAGTTGACTGTATGTATAAAATATCTTCTTATTAAACTGTCTGGACACTGTCAAAGTTCTCAATGCTTCGGTTTGCATGTAGGGACCCTCATTATGCTACCGTGTTAGTGTGGGGGTATTTTGAGCCTTGTTAGTGGTATTAAGTGGTATTTTTATTTGTCATTACTCCATGCCCCATATACTAGCGTTATACTAGCGTTATAGGCTAAACTGTTTTTAGAGATAAAACTATTTACATTCGATAATCATGAAAACAAATCTCAGATAACGGTTGACTAGGTAACAATGTGTAATTAGACCAAAGGTTCATTTTGCACCGGAGTTCTCCTTTAAAGGGATTCACCCTCAAGTTGTTTCAAACCTGTATGAATTTCTTTCTTCTGCTGAACACAAAGGAAGATATTTTGAAGAATGTTGGTAACCAAACAGTTAACTGGTCCCATTGACTCCCATAGTATTTGTTTTTTCCTACTATGGAAGTTAATGGGACCAGTTAACTGTTTGGTTACCGACATTCTTCAAAATATCTTCCTTTGTGTTCAGCAGAAGAAAGAAATTCATACAGGTTTGAAAGAACTTGAGGGTGAGTAAATGATGACAGAATTTTCATTTTAAAGTGAACTATCCCTTTAAGTAGTTATTTAATGATTTGTAGAAATCGGGATAGAATAGAGCACTTCAAATAACTTGAATTGGTTCAAATGACTCTGATTTTCAAAAAGCTTAGTTTGTTTGCCAGTGACTGAATTTGTGTTGATAAACTGATTCAAGATATAGGGAGTGAAATGAGACTCACCATTAATGTCACTCATGAATCTTTTGTTACTTTGCTGAATCTTACATTGATAAATGTAAGATAAAGCGATAAAATGATACATTTAATAACAAATAATTAAATAGGCATCCCTTGTAAAACTTTTAAGACGATTGAACGGTTTATATCGGGTTAACCCTCAAGCCGTATTCACATTGCAGCCCCTAATCCAGTGTTCGTGGACAAATTTGGGCACAGAGGTCTAGGTGTGAACGATAAAAAAACAAAACAATGTTATATCACTATCTTCGATAAAATAAAAACTATCAATTTATGGTGTTTTTTTTTATTTATTTACCTGTAAAAGTACCATATTTTCTATGTAAACTATGCTTATTTTTATGTTATATTTAATATTTATTTAACTTCAGTAAAAAAAAAAAAATGTGAGTAAATTCAGACAGCCAAAACCTAAAAATGTGGTGACTTTGGTATCTTATGTTGGTATACAGTTAACAAAAAACAATACTATCAATAGCCACTAGATGGCTGTAGTAACTAATGGCTGCATATAGGCTGAACTCTATAAACAACTGTTATAACGCATTTAACCTCATAAGTTTTTGACTTCATCACAAGTTAAAATTGTAATTTAAAAAAAAATCTGTGTTAGGTGAGACTATATAAAGATGCCAAAACATGCTTAGACAAATATGACTATGCTATAAGGAAAAGACAAAGTAGTAGATCATTCACCATTTATTTCAAACAAAAAACATAAAATTTCAATAACTCAAAAAAATAATTGGTACCAAACAGGTAAGAATAAACATAACAATAACTCAAAAAAGTAAGTGTTAGTTAAAAATAAACAGGTAAGAACAAACAATAATCATAGTTATTTACATCATTATTTACACAGACAGTGCTGGGGTTTTCCCTGTTGGAAACACAGACATGGCACTGTTTCCTCTTGGTGAGGGGAGTTGCTGTGGAGGGGCCAGGCATGTCTTCTGAGGAGGCTTGTCTGGTCTGACTCATCCGCTGCACGGGGAATGCTCTTTCGTCTTTGAATTTGTTACAAATTATAAACCACAAGCAATTTGTCATAGGAAAATCAAGGTTGGTCAAGGCTGTCCACTCCA